>NC_088706.1:9201363-9504393 GCF_028017835.1 Emys orbicularis | reverse complement strand
CGGTCCTCCCCCGATTGACCATCGGGCACACCAGGACCTGCTCCGCCGAGTAGCCCTCAATTTGGGGTTGCAGGCAGAGGAAACTGTCGAGCAGGAAGACCCTATGGTCGACATTCTAAGCCCGGAGGGCCCCTCCAGGATCGCGCTCCTGCTCATAAAAACGGTCCAATCTAATTATAAGACTGTATGGCAAACACCAGCCTCCACGGCGCCTACCGCAAAGGGCGTAGAGAGGAAATACTTCGCCCCATCCAAGGGGTTTGATTTCCTATTCTCCCATCCAACCCCATGTTCGCTGGTCGTCTCTGCGGTCAACGAACGGGAGCGACATGGCCAACAGGCCCCGGCCCCCAAGGCCAAGGAGGCAAAACGCTTGGACTTATTTGGGAGAAAGGTCTACTCGTCCGGAGGCCTCCAGCTGCGGATCGCGAACCAACAAGCGATCCTGAACAGGCACAATTTCAACTCCTGGGCATCGGTGTCCAAGTTCAAGGAAGCCTTGCCTCAGGGCTCGCAACCCGAGTTTGCTGCCATACTAGATGAAGGGAAGGCGGTAGCCAAAACCTCCTTACAGGCCTCACTTGACTCCGCTGACGCAGCTGCTAGGACAATCGCGTCAGGAGTGGTAATGAGATGCTCGGCATGGCTGCAGGCTTCCGGCCTTCCCCCAGAGGTGCAAAACACCCTCCAAGACCTTCCGTTCGAGGGTTCAAGCTTGTTTTCGGACCAAACGGACGCCAGACTACATAGCCTCAAGGACTCTCGAGCTACCCTCAAGTCGTTGGGGATGCACACCCCAGTGACGCAGAGGAAGCCCTTCAAGCCCCAACCTCTGCAGAGGCAGTACCACCCTCGTCCTAGACAGGAACCGTACCGCAGGAGGGGCAGGGATAACAGGCGCAGACGCAACAACACGCCTAACCAAGGCCAAAATCAGGGCCAAAACAAACCGCAGCCGGGAAACAAACAAGGGTTTTGAAGCTGCGATCGAGGACAGTGTACCAACCTCTATTCCGGATCCCCCCCTGTGTTTCAGGGACCGCCTGACCCATTTTTACTGTGCTTGGTCACGTATAACATCAGACCGCTGGGTCCTACGCACGGTGGAGGCAGGCTACACCCTTCAGTTCTCCTCGCCCCCTCCCTCCCACCCCCCACCCCCGTCCCTCTTCAGGGACCCCTCTCACGAGCAACTCCTCTTGCAGGAGGTACAGACCCTCCTCGCAGTAGGAGCGGTGGAAGAGGTTCCTCCGGACCTCAAGGGGAAAGGGTTCTATTCAAGATACTTCCTCATTCCCAAAGCGAAAGGGGGCCTCCGTCCTATCCTGGACCTACGCAAGCTAAACAAGTACTTGCTCAAACCACGTTTCCGTATGGTCTCCCTTGGTACCATCATTCCATCCCTGGATCCGGGGGATTGGTACGCTGCCCTCGATATGAAAGATGCCTACTTTCACATCGCTATCCGACCGGCCCACCGGCGGTTCCTGCGCTTCACTGTCAGCCAGCGCCATTTCCAATTTACAGTTTTGCCCTTCGGCCTGGCAACAGCCCCGCGCGTATTCACGAAATGCATGTCCGTGGTAGCAGCCTTTCTTCGAAAAAGAAGGATGCGCGTCTACCCATACTTGGACGACTGGCTCCTAGCGGGCCGGTCAGAGGCCGAGGTTCGCTCCCATGTGACATTGACGCTACAGGTGTTCCACGAACTCGGTCTACTGGTCAATGTACCCAAGTCATCACTGGTCCCCACGCAGAGGCTGGACTTCATAGGGGCAGTCCTGGACTCAGTGGCGGCACGGGCGAGTCTTCCCGTATCGAGGTTCCTGGCCATTCAGAAGGCCGTGAGCTCCATCCAGCAATTCCCCACGACCACGGCCAGATGTTGCTTACAACTCTTGGGGCACATGGCGGCCTGCACCCACGTAGTCGGACACGCCCGCCTCAGACTCAGGCCGCTGCAGTTGTGGCTGGCCCAAGCATATCGCCCCAACAGAGACCCCTTAGACCTGGTCGTGACTATCCCGGCTCGGGTGTCGAACGCCCTCCGTTGGTGGCTCGATCGGCAGCAGGTTTGCGCGGGGGTCCCTTTCGCCGCCCCGCAGCCCGTTCTGACGTTAGTAACAGACGCGTCGGACCTGGGTTGGGGAGCACACCTGGGGGACCTGCGCACTCAGGGCTTGTGGTCCAGGGAAGAAAAGTTGCTTCATCTCAACCTGAAGGAGCTAAGGGCGGTTCGCCTCGCCTGCCAGACCTTTCACGCTACCATAAGAGGCCACAGCGTGTCGGTTCTGACGGACAACACTACCGCCATGTTCTACATAAACAAGCAGGGCGGGTCCCGGTCCTCTCCCCTCTGTCACGAGGCGCTCCTCCTCTGGGACTTCTGCATAGCCCATTCAGTCCACCTACTAGCGACTTATCTCCCGGGGGTCCAAAACGGGTTACCGGACCGCCTCAGCCGGTCCTATCTCATGCACGAGTGGACGTTGAGGCAGGACGTCCTGCGTTCAATCTTCCGGAGGTGGGGGTTTCCCCCGGTGGATCTCTTCACCACCGAGGACAACAGCCAATGCCCCCAGTTTTGTTCATTCCAGAACCGCAGTCGGGGCTCATTGGCAGATGCCTTCGCAATCCCGTGGGGCGGGAGCCTGAGGTATGCCTTCCCCCCATTCCCGCTCATCCACAGGGTCCTCCTCAAAACCCGCAGGGACAAGGCGACAGTCATCCTTATCGCCCCGGCGTGGCCACGTCAGCACTGGTTCACGTCCCTGTTGGAACTGTCCGTGACCACTCCGATAACCCTCCCCCTCCATCACGACCTCATCACGCAAGACTGAGGTCGCCTACTCCACCCGAACCTACCGTCGCTACATCTCACGGCGTGGTTTCTCTCTGGCTAAACGATATGGAGCGCGGGTGCTCTCATGAGGTCCAGCAAGTCCTCCTTGGTAGTAGAAAGCCCTCCACAAGAGCGACCTACCTTGCCAAATGGAAACGGTTCTCTCACTGGTGTGAGCCTCACCACATCCGGCCTCTGCAGGCCTCAATCCCATCAATTCTAGACTACTTGCTACACCTCAAGCATCAAGGGCTCGCCCCCGCCTCAATTAAGGTGCATCTGGCTGCCATATCGGCGTTCCACCCTGGGGAGTTGGGGGTTTCGGTGTTCTCCAACCCCACAGTAGTCCGATTCCTCAAGGGGTGGGAGAGGGTGTTTCCCTACTCGCGCCCACCGGTCCCTGCGTGGAACCTCAACCTGGTCCTCACTAAGCTCATGGGGCCGCCCTTTGAACCCCTAGCCTCTTGCTCCCTCCTGCACCTCTCATGGAAGGTAGCGTTTCTCGTGGCCATCACATCGGCTAGGAGGGTATCAGAATTGAGAGCCCTCACTTCGGAGCCTCCTTATACAGTTTTTTATAAGGATAAGGTGCAACTGAGGCCGCACCCTAAATTCCTTCCAAAAGTGGTCACGCATTTTCATATGGGGCAGGACATTTGTTTACCGGTGTTCTTCCCCAAGCCCCATACGGACCCAAGCCACCGCAGCCTGCATACGCTTGATGTCCGTCGGGCCTTGGCGTTTTATCTAGACCGCACCAGGCCATTCCGCAAATCGACTCAGCTGTTTATTGCCGTTGCGGAGCGAATGAGAGGCCAACCTATTTCGACGCAACGCTTGTCGGCATGGATTGTGCTTTGCATACGCACATGCTACGAGCTCGCCAACGTACCAGCCCTGGAGATCAGGGCTCACTCAACTAGGGCCCAAGCGTCCTCGGCGGCCTTCTTGGCACAGGTTCCGCTCCAGGAAATCTGCAAAGCAGCCACCTGGTCGTCGGTGCATACGTTCACAGCCCACTACGCGATCCATCATCAGACCAGAGAGGATGTGGTTGTCGGCAGGGCTGTGCTTCAATCAGTTATTCCTTGACTCCTACCCTCCTCCAATGGTAAGCTTGTGAGTCACCTAATGTGTAATGGACGTGAACAATCACTCGAAGAAGAAAAAACGGTTACTTACCTTCTGTAACTGTTGTTCTTCGAGATGTGTTGTTCACGTCCATTACACTTCCCACCCTCCTTCCCCTCTGTCGGAGTCACCGGCAAGAAGGAACCGAGGGAGGGTTGGGCCGGCAGGGATATATATACGCTAGAGCGAGGCGCCGCTCTGGCGGGAGGGGAGACCCTGCAGGCCTGACGGGGAGCCGCTGAGGGAAAAGTTTCCGACGTTCGTGCACGCAGCGCGCGCACACCTAATGTGTAATGGACGTGAACAACACATCTCGAAGAACAACAGTTACAGAAGGTAAGTAACCGTTTTAACTAGAGCCACCAAATGAAATTAATAGGCAGCAGGTTTAAAACAAACAAAAAGAAGTTTTTTTTTTTTTTCCACACCATGCACAGTCAACCTGTGGAACTCCTTGCCAGAGGATGCTGTGAAGGCCAGGACTATAACAGGGTTCAAAAAAGAACTAGATAAATTCCTGGAGGATAGGTCCATCAGTAGCTATTAGCCAGGATGGGCAGCGATGGTGTCCCTAGCCTCTGTTTGCCAGAAGCTGGGAATGGGCAACAGGGGATGGATCACTGGATGATTCCCTGTTCTGTTCATTCCCTCTGGGGCACCTGGCATTGGCCACTGTGGGAAGACAGGATACTGGGCTAGATGGACCATTGGTCTGACCCAGTCTGGCCGTTCTTATGTTCTTATGAGGTTGCCATACAAGCAGTGGGTCTGAGCCACAAATGCCCACCTTTGCCTGCTCCCTAAGCATCCCTGATTCTGGTCAGCAGCCCCGGGAGTGCACCTCACCTGCCCGGGGTATTATATGAAGGGCAGCTTGCTGGGAGTGGCTCTGTTTGCAGCTGGGTGGGAGAAGCTCACCACTTGGTGACTACGTGCCCCAGCACCCGTGGCAGCGTTTCTCCTCCGTTGCCTCCCCGTGGTGGGAGCATGGTGCAGGGAGCTGTGCCCAGCTATCTCTGCGTAGATGGGGCAGTATTGGGACATCCTCGCTCTTGCTCACTCCCCCCTCCCTCAAATGCTTCAGGTGGCCTTTCTGTCTCGGCCCTGCTCTCTCCTGTCCCATGGAAACTCCCTTCTCGGGACGTTTATGGGCAGCTCAAGAAGGCTCCATCTTTCTCCTCTGAAATCTAATCCCCTGTCATCCAGGGACCCAGGAGAGCACCTATCAGTTGATGTAGTGAGGCTGAGCTTGTCCAGGTCTCTCCCTCCCTCCCTCCCCTGTTCTCCCTTGGGCCCCTTCTGGCCTTTGCCTACACCAGTGGTTCTCAGCTGGGGGTCCAGGCCCCCTGGTGGGGCCATGAGCAGGTTTCAGGGGGTTTATATACAGAAAAACAGTTGTGGCAGCACAGGTGGGCCGTGGAGTTTCTATAGCATGTTGGCGGGGGCGGGGCGGGGGGTGGTCTCAGAAAGAAAAAGGTTGAGAACCCCCAGCTTATGCCACATTCTCCCTCAAGACCCTGTCTCCCTTTCATTCTCTCGTACCAGTGCCCACTGTCAGGGGTATGTCTACGGACTCTCGTTACGTTTCATCCGTTTGAAACGTTCTCTGTGAGCACAGTGTGTGTGTTGGGGACTGCCGGGGGGAGATGCAGGGCCCGCTGTCGTTATTCTCTTGCTTTTGATGCCTCCAGATGTTTCCTGCCTTCTGGGTGGTTATTTATTAGTCCCAGAAATCTAAAACCGCTACAACACGGAACAAAGCCAACCTGCTAACGGGAACGAACCCACTTTTGGGGATGAGATGCATGAGATTCTTGGTTCAGACACGAAGGGCTTGTAAATCATCCCGACGGGAAGGCCCTATAGGGAATGGTGTATACACTGGCCGGGAGGGTGTTCCCAGTAGGTGTTGCCATAGGGAATGGTGTGGGAGCACTACCTGGGTGGCGAGCTCCCAAGAGGAAATGCTGTAGGAATGTGTTGGATGTATGGGTACACCTCTACCTCGATAGAACGCTGTCCTTGGGAGCCAAAAAATCTTACTGTGTTATAGGTGAAACCGCGTTATATTGAACTGGCTTTGATCCACTGGAGTGCGCAGCTGTATGGATCTCTGTCAGTTGCAAAGTATTCCTCCCGGTAGCTTTTAAAGCCCTTTTGCTGAATGGTCCATGAGCAAGTTCCTAATTCATAGATGCCTAAGCTAGACGGGACCATTGTGATCATCTAGTCCAGTGGTTCTCAAACTTTTTGGATCACGCCCCCCCTTCTTTGTGTCTGTAGTAATTTACACTCTCACCGCTCCCACCACACAAGTACATATACCGATAGATGCAGTGGCGGTGCTTCACTCGAATCCCTTTCGACGTCTTTGTTTTTTCACTTGAGTTGGGTTTTTTTCCTGTTGCACGAATGAGCCAACGATCTGTTGTAATAAGAGCGAAAGCAACGCTGCGATTGTGGTCCCTGCTTACAATTAAACGTGCACAATGCGTTCTAGCAAACGGATTCACGTTCAGATGGCAATGACTTTGCATAATGCTAGGCAAGCTTCGCAGAAATCCGTCAAAATGCCCAGCGCCATCTAGAGACAAATGCACAACTCCATCTGAGGGCCTGATATGTCTGGAGGAATCAGCTTGGCTAATTACTCATTGCTGTGAGTAAAACGTGCACGGTCAGAGCAAGGGAGGGCAAACAGGGACACACTCACTCACTCACTCAACAGGGGCACAGAACTCCTCTGGGGCCGGGGCAGAGAGAGCCAGCTCCTCCGGCCCCGGGGCCGCAGACAGAGAGACGACTCTTCTGGCCACCAGGAGAGAGCAAGCTCCTCCAGCGTCAGGGGGCACAGAAAGTGCCCCGCCAAAAGTGGCCAAATTTGTATTGCTGTGCACAATCCCGTGTGCAGTAAGGTTGGGGGGGGTTTCTCCTAAAGTTTCTCACGCCCTCCTGCTTGTCTTCCTCCCCTCCCCCCCCGAATAAATTCCACACACCCCACTTTGAGAACCTCTGATCTAGTCTGATCTCCTGTATAATTTCTAGAACAGATCTTTTAGAAAAAATGATGTAAAAATTGCCAGTGAGGGGAAAATCCACTAAGACCCTTGGTAAAT
This sequence comes from Emys orbicularis, assembly GCF_028017835.1. Lineage (NCBI taxonomy): Eukaryota > Metazoa > Chordata > Testudines > Emydidae > Emys > Emys orbicularis. The sequence goes on along the minus strand of NC_088706.1, from coordinate 9,497,304 downwards.
TGTTCCAAATGTTAATGACCTTCACTGTTAAAAGTGTAGATCTTATTTCTTGTCTGAATTTGTCTAGCTTCAACTTCCTGCTGTTGGATTGTTTTATACCTTTCTCTGCTACACTGAAGAGCCCATTATCAAATATTTGTTCCTCGTGTAGGTACTGTCGTGGAAAATTGACCACACAGTTGATTTTGGATCAGACAGCCTGAGGCTCCTTTATTGATCAATCACACATGCATGCATGGGGGAGTCAGCCAAGGCAGCCGAACACCCACCCGACAGATAAAATACAGGAGCTTATATAGGACAAAACCACAATTAGTAATACACACTTTCTTATCAACATTGTTTATTATATACGATTGTGATTTATCTTGATGCATGTGCAAGAGCTACTTTAGTTGTCAGCGCTTAAATTGCATACATATTTATACAGCGTTAAACAATAGTCACAGTTATCAAATTAGGATATTTACTCCCTGGTGGTCTAGTGGTTAGGATTCGGCGCTCTCACCGCCGCCGCCCGGGAATCGAACCTGGGTCGCAACCCTTTACATGTAAGTTCCTAGATAAATGGAGTTGGTATACCCGGGACGACCCAGAAAAGCAGTTTCCCCTAGAGGGGAGCTTTGACCTGGATAGGATTGTGCACCTCAGGGGTGCACTAGTGAATAATAAAGTAGGTCAAGGTCAGTTTGATGCCTATTTCGATTGGTATGGGGAAACCGAAAAACGGCGCCATGAATCGCAGGTGACTCCCAAGAAAAGCTCAAAACCCAATTAAAGGAGACAAAAGAAAAATTGTTAATAGGCCACAGGCCAACAGGCCCCCCTCTATCCTGCTATGTCTCAATTACCCCGCAGGGCTTCCCCTTCTGCCCCGTCCACGGATCTCATAGATTTTTTTGTAGAAGGCTGACAGTGGCCTCCCCCTCCACCACCCCCTGAGAGAGGCGTAGGGGAAATTGACCACCTTGGGGTACAGCTCCCAGAATATTCAGCGGGACCTGCTGCCCAAGAGTCCAGACCCCAGGTCTCTCCCACGGTTCCGGCTGTGACAGCCTCAACCCAGACCTCGCCACTCCGCGGGTCAACATCTACATCTACACCCTCGCCATCCTCTTCCTTGACTGCAGGTTCCTCAGAGGCCCGGTCAGACCCCATTGAGGACTGGACTAGACGGGCGGAGGGGTTATTAACAGAATTAGATGAATGTTCAGATTCAGACTCAAGAGATGATCCGTTCCGACGGTTGTCTGATCATGTTGCAATTATGAAGGAACTCGTTAAGTCCCCCGAATATAGGGAATATAAAGAGTCGCCACCAGCAAAACACACTAGATATCAAGGGGCCCTTAAAAGGATACAGGAAGTTTTAAAAAAGACCCCAGAGGAGAGTTTTCAGCTTCCCCTTTGTCAACTCCCTGGGATAGGCTGCGGAGGCGAGGGGACTATGGTGACTGTACATGCACCGTGGGCTCCTTCAGATTTATACAACCTGGTCGAAAAATTTCCCAAAATAAGAGAAGACCCCGTTAAATTTCAGGAGCAACTAAAGATGGTTATCCAGTGTTATAATCCCACCTGGGCCGACATAAACCAACTCCTGAGAGCAATGTCTTTATTACCCAGAGAGACACTAGACCATCTTTTTCATGAGGCTGGTTGGCCTCCTGACCCTGAAGATGGCATGAATCTTAGTCCAGCCGATTTAAATACGCATCGTACAAATTTGGTAAACGCAGTCCTCACTGTATACCCACCCAAAGCGGACTGGACAAAAATTAATGGCTGTAGACAGAATAAAGGAGAAAATCCTGCTGATTATATGCAGCGTATCAAAGAAGTGTTTGAAAGGCATTCTGATATAAAAAATACTGTAAGGGACACTGATCCAGCGATGGTATCTGCCTTTGTTCAAGGACTCCTCCCAAAACTAGGAGACCATCTGAAAGTAAATACGGTAGACTGGGAGGGAAAGACCCTGTCCGAGATTTTAGCAGTAGCCCAACATTATTACCGCCAATTAGAGAAAAAGAAGGATGATACCGAGACCAAGTTAATGGCCCTCCAGATTCACAATATGCAAGGAAACTATAATGGTAATAAGCGGCGGGGAAGGGCAGGGAAATTTAATCAAGGCCCCACCCGACCTCCTTTCCAGAATATAAGCGAAACAGCATGCCGCTATTGTAAGCAAGAAGGACACTGGAAAAACGAATGCCCCAATCGTTTTAATCAACCTGTTTACCCCGCTGCTCCACCGCAAGCCCCGTTTCCCCAAAACTGTTGGGACAGCCAGGAGACCAGTAACGTCTTTGCTTCACTTGTATCCTTGGACCCAGTAGCAATCGGACTTCCTCCTTGCCTTAGGGCGGTGGCTGCAGCTGCAGCTCTAGTAGAAACCTCTGCTACTCTTGTCCTGGGATCCCCTTTGTGCGTTGCTGTTCCACATGCAGTAACAGCCCTGCTTTTAAAAGGAAGCACCCAACATCTTTCTAACTCTAGGCTCACCAAATATGAAATGTTATTAATTAATGCTTCTAATGTAACTCTTACTCGTTGTTCTGTTCTCAACCCCGCCTCCCTGCTCCCCATCGCATCTGATGGGGAAGCTCACAATTGTCTCACTGTAACAGCGGAGCTCTCCACCCCCCCGAACTGATTTAAAGGATACCCCGCTCCATAACCCTGACCTATTGTTTTATGTTGATGGGTCCTGCCTTAGAAATTCCGCGGGCTCACTTGTTGCTGGTTATGCTGTTTGTTCTCAACATAAGCCTGTTGAGGCCTACTCTCTTCCGGACGCCCGCTCAGCTCAGGTCGCTGAGCTAGTTGCCCTTACCCGAGCCTGTACCCTGGCAGCGGGAAAATCTGTTACTATTTACACAGATTCTCTCTACACATTCGGGGTAGTCCATGATTATGGGCAGCTTTGGAAACATCGTGGGTTTCTCACCTCAAAAGGGGGGAAAATTTGTAATGGGGCTTATGTGAACGCTCTTCTTTCTGCTCTTCCGCTTCCTTCTGCCATTGCAGTTGTGAAATGTGTTGCTCACCAAAAGCTCTATGATGATGTTACCAAAGAAAATGCCTTGGCAGATGCTGCTGCCAAGCATGCGGCCCTTTCCGGGTCTCCGGCTCCAATCGACAATTTTTGTATCATAATCGGTTTCACAATTCCCCTCCATAGCTGCTACCCATCAGGATGTAGCTCTCATGCAGAATTCGGCCCCTGAGACTGAAAAAGTCTGATGGAGGCGGGATGGTTGTTCTTTCCATCCGGATTCCTTGTGGCGCTCCGCTATTGGCCGCCCCTATTTGTGGCGCCCAAGGCCTTACTCCCCTACCTTGCCCGCGTGGCCCATGGAGTGGCACACGTGAGCAAAGGGAGGATGATTGCATCAGTACTGCAACATTGGTATGCCCCAAATTTTTCTATATTGGCACAGCAGTACTGTAATTCCTGCCCTATCTGCCTAGCCCACAGTAGTGGCAAACCGGTACGAACCAAGCCTGCTGGGCATCCAGCCTCTTGGGGACCTTTTGTAAATATCCAGATTGATTTTATCAATATGCCTAAATGGTGTTCTTATGAATATGTTCTTGTTTGTGTTTATATGTATTCCGGATGGATAGAAGCCTACCCTTGTGTAAAGGCCGATTCTCTTACCGTAGCAAAAAGATTGTTAAAGGACTTTATTCCCTGGTTTGGCCTGCCTGTCTCAATTAACAGCAATAGAGGCACCCACTTTACAGGCCAAATCATGCAACATCGCAAATACCAGCCATCTGTCGGCCTGCTGGATTTGTGCCCACGGTCCAAAACATGCAGGGCATGGGTTCCCTCTTTTTGGCATCCCTGACAATGATTCTTGGACTCTGGAAAAGAAAACGTACCTGGCTCAGGCATCTGCTAAAGGCATACCCCCCACCTTTGCCTGATACATAAAAACTACCCCCAGAGGAACCTCTACTTTGTGTATTAGGGCCAATCAAACATTGGGAACCATTCCAGTGGGAACCACCCAAAGTTGCCAATATATATTAGATTATAGAGGAAATAGAACCTTCGAGTTGATTGGTTCCCGTCCACCAAAACCTGGTGTAAAAACCTTAATTGTTATTCTTATTCGATCCAATTAAATGGCTCGGCTTTGCAGTTATTTGACAATGGGTGGATTCTTAGGCCAAATTCTTCCCTTTGTCACACTAATACCACCTTTCTATTGGATGAACCCCCAGCCTCCATCCTATGGGCCAGTCTGGCAATAAAAATTTGGGGGCTCGTCCGGGATCACCGCCGCGACCCGGGCCGCAAGAAATGGGAATCGGCCATGGTGCGAAAATGGCTTAGCCGTGATCGTATAGTGGTTAGTATCCCCGCTTGTCACGCGGGAGACTGGGGTTCAATTCCCCGACGGGGAGCCATATTGCCATAAATGGAATGCAATATCCATAAAAGGGAATATAGCATAGCAAGCTTTCCTGTTATTCTCAATTTGCCCTTTGCGGTTACATGCTTCCCTAAAGACTAACAGCCTTGTGACTACAGGTAGTTCCTCTTTTGTACTTTTCCTTTACCCTGTCTTCAAAAGTCCCTTTCTCTCAAAAAAAAACCCCTTTCCTTCAGTTTAACTTGACTAATGTTCAGGCCCAGGCCCAAAATATAGGCCTACCTGATCCAACCAAGTTTAGGCCCAGAAATTTTTCTACAGCAGTATTTATAGACTAATCAAGTCACCCCTGAATCTTCTCTGTTAAGCTAAATAGACTGAGCTCCTTGAATCTATCACTATAAGGCAGGTTTTCTAATCCTTTCATCATTTTCTTGGCTCTTCTGTGAACCCTCTCCAATTTATCAACATCCTTCTTGAATTATGGATGCCAGAACTGGACACAGTATTCCAGCAGTGGCTGTACCAGTGCCAAATACAGAAGTCAAATAATCTCTCCAATCATACTTGAGATTCTCCCTTTGTGCATGACCTGTTTTGGCCACAGTGTCACACTGGGAGCTCATATTCAGCTGATTATCCGCCGCCACCCACAATTTTTTTGAAGAATCACTGTTTCCCAGGATAGAGTCCCCTATCCTGAAAGTTTGGCCGACATTCTTTGTTCCTAGGTGTATACATTTACATTTAGCCATATAATTTGCTTGCATCCAGTTTACCAAACAATCCAAGTTGCTCTATATCAGTGATCTGTCCTTTTCTTTATTTGCCACTCCCCCAGTTTTTGTGACATTTGCAAACACTATCTGGGATGATTTTATGTTTCCTTCCAGGCCATTTATAATCATGCTAAATAGCATAGGGCCAAGAAGCAATCCCTCTGAGATCTGACTAGAAACACACCGCTCAATGATGACTCCCTGTTTACAATTGCATTTTGAGACCCATTAGTTAGCCAGCTTTTAATCCATTTAATGTGTGCCCTGTTAATTGTATATTGTTCTAGTTTTTTAATCAAAGTGTCGTGTGCTGCCAAGTCAAATGCCTTACAGAAGTCTAAGTATGTTACATCAACACTATTCTCTTTATCAACCAAATTTGTAATCTCATTAAAAAAATCAGTTTAGTTTGACAGGATCTATTTTCCATAAAACCATGTTGATTGACATTAATTACATTACCATCTTTTAATTCTTTATTAATTTAGTCCCAAATCAGCTACTCCGTTATCTTGCCTGGGATCAATGTCAGACTGACAGGCCTATAATTACTCGGATCATCCTGTTTCCCTTGTTAAATATTGGCACATAGTTCCAAGACTTATTGAAAAGCAACATTAACAGTCCAGTGAGCTCCTCAGCCAACTCTTTTAAAGCTCTTGGATGCAAGTTATTTTTAAAATGTCTAACTTTAGTAGCTGCTGTTTAACATCCTCCAGAGATACAAGTGGAATGGAAAGAGTGTTCTCATCATCAAATGATGACTACATCATGTATTTTTCCCAAATAAAGAACAGAAATATTTATTGAACACATCTTTCTTTTCTGCATTATTATTGATAATTTTATTATTTCCATCTAGTAATGGACCAATGCCATTGTTAGGATTCTTTTTACTCCTAATATACTTTAAAAACTTATTATTGTCCTTAACTCTGCTGACCATAAATTTCTCCTTGTGTCCCTTTGCTTCCCTTGTCAATTTTCTACAAATTCCTAACATCTGATTTATATTACTTGCTATCAACTTCCCCATCCTTCCATTTATTATGGGGTGTTGTTTTTTTTTAAATTTGTAGCTGCCTTCACTTCCCCTCTAAGCCTCTAAGTTTTTTAACCAGTACAGCCTTCTTCCCCGATTTATGGCTTTTGGGGCATCAAGTAAAGTGTTCTTAAACAATTCCCAATTACCATGCACAATGTTCTGATTACATTCTTTTTCCAAGCTGATTCAGCTCATAATTGTTTTCAGCTTTTATTGTTTTCAGCTATGATTGTTCTGGACTTTTTTTTGTTTGCATATTATAAATGTAATCAAGTCATGATTACCTAAGCTGTCGTTAATGTTTAGTTCTGTGGTCAGATCCTCTTTATCTATCAAGACAAGTTCTAATATAGAATTCCCTTGTGTTGCATGCAACACTTTTTGAGTTAGGAAATTGTAGTATTTACATAGTCCAAGGATGTTTTAGTACGGTAGTGTAGCGGGGTGGACACCCGCTCCTGCCCTGACGGGTTGGAAAAGCCCTGCAGAGGGCTGGGGCAGGGCAAGGTAAAACCCTGGCTGATTGGGGGAAGTGGCTGCAGCTGGGCCATGCCCCAATCAGGCTTCAGCTGGCCTATATAAGAGGCAGGGAGCCAGGCACTCAGGTAGTCTCTCTCTGCCTTCAGAGAGAGAAGGGCCTGGCTGCAGGGAGCTAGACAGGGTACCTGTGGTGGAGCAGGGCTGGGGAAAGGCTGAGGAGCTGTGGAGCGCCAGCCTGGAAAGCCCCAGGCTGTGGCCTAGGAGAAGGCCAGGGGTACTGGGGGTTGCAGAGGGCAGCCCAGGGCTAGGCCAAGGCAGCAGGTCCAAACCCAACCTTGCCAATGATGAGTGGCCTATACTGCAGTCTGCCCCAGATAGTGGGGGCTAGTTGGTGACTGGCAGTGGCCTTATCCTGAGGCGAGGTGGGGTTAGTGGGTGGGGGTTCCCCTGGGAGGGGAGACCTAGCGTGTGTGGGTATTGCCAGGGGGCAGCACCCAGAGCAAGGGGCACCAGGGTCCTGGGAGGGACACGGGGGCCAGTGCAGAGGACAAGGTGGATCACCGCCCTGCAGAGGGCGCTCCAGAGGCTGGTGAGCTAATTCCCTGGACGACCAGCAGGAGGCGCCGCAGGGGTGAGTCCGGACCTCTTACAGGTAGCATGAGACTTCCAGCATATGTCACTCAAATTAAAGTCCCCCAAGATCACACCGCTTTTTTCCTGCACTTTATAGTTAGGTGTGTAAGGAGCCAGTCATCCTGTTCTCTAGTGTGACTTGGTGAGCTGAATTTATGCGCAGGTCCCCGATTTACTGTGATGAACAAAGACCTAACACACAGCTCACGTAGCAAAGCACCTCCACCTGTGATAGGGAGCACCCTCCTGCTGTCCAGCTGGTAGCCTCCTGTTGTCAAAATACCAGCTATCTTTGAAATAGACAGATCCATGGCCCAATCACAACCAGCCCCCTTTGGGCAGGTGTCTCCATGCTGCTCACCCAACACTCTTTGTGCCGTTGTGTCCGGGCTGCTCACCTGACGCCATTCATGCAGCCCTGTTTGTCTCTGTCACCCGCCCAGCACCCTTCATGCAGGTGTCTCCGAGTCTCCGTGTCGCTCCTACATTTCCTCACAGCGTGGCACTTAACCTCCCATCAGCGGCACGTGGCAGGTTGTCGCTCCCTGTAGAATCTGTGGCATCATGGCTTAGGAAGGCTGCTCTCTGACAAGACAGAGCCTGTCTCTGGGTGCCATAGAGCGTTCTGGAGCTGCGTTCAATAGGCTGCCACTTATTTCTGGGGAGCTGTGATGGTTCCCGAGGAAGGTGCCTTTGTAATAGTTCCTGTGGAGGAGGTTTCCACGACTTGAGTTTAAGAGGAAGCAGCAGAGAGAGTGTTTGTCCTGCAGTCCTGGTCCTAGCGAAGCCTCTGGATTGCCCCAGCAATGGGAACGTGCTGTTTCCCACAGGGGAGCTGCATCATTCAGATAATGAGGAGCTGCGCTTGGCAGCAGGGCTCCTCGCATGCACCGTGTGACAGCGGCTCCTCAGGTACCGGTATCCGATAAGTGTCAGTCAGCGAGACAGACGACAAAACGGGAGCTTGCCTCTCCTGCCTGCCTGACTCATTACGCGTGGAGCCAGGCCCAGCAGAGCCCCATTACTACCGGCACCTCTCCAGCATCCCTGCGGCATGCTGATCTCAACAAGCTCTAGCTCTCCGCGCCCATCAGGACCTTGTTAGGTGCCTGTATTAGCTGGCTGGTGTGAGGGTAGCTTGGATCCCCACTTAATGAAATCTGAGTGGGAGCAAGTGAGATGAGGAGCTGGAAGCCTGGGAGGCAGACGGGGCTGCAGGTTGTTTATAGATTTCTCTCCCCTCCCCACTCCTCTCGCCTCCTCAGTTGAAGTTATTCTTCTCCTGACCTTTCCTCGGCTTTCAGACAGCAGAGATTGACTTCTCTTTGCCCTGCGCCGGACCCGTTTGTAAGTGCTGGGAGAGTTAAAAGGACAAAACATGAATCCATTAACCTCTACAATCACAGAGAGACTCTGAAAGATAGCATGCTGGCATCTATTTCTCCTTTCCTCCGCCTCCCTCTCCTTTCACCCCTTCTCCCCTCCCCGCCTCACCTGTCCTCTCCTCCTCTTCCCTTGTTGTGTCCCCTGTCTTTCTCACCCACAGAACATACGCGGTCTGTCACTTGCAGAAGCCGCTACTCTAGCGCGCTGTTGAGTGTGGAAACACGGGGCCTGGCTTTGACGGGCCATGCGGGAATGGGGTAGCAGTCATTCTGCAGCGCGCCGGCTCCGTTGTCGTAGGCTTGCTCATATACACGTGTGTGCACGTTCATGTCATGCACAGGTATGAGCAGTTACAGGGTTCCCATAGCACCTGTGCAGGCGGTCAGAGGAACAGAAAGAGAGGGCACCCTCCCCATTGGTGCTTCAGGGGTGAGAGGTAGCCCCCTTTGCCTGTACACTAGGGAATCAGCTGCCCCAGAATCGGATCCCTGACGCTCCTGATGTCTTGGAGGCTGCACCCAGCAGATAAGAGGTTGCGTCCCTTTGGTCAAAAGCAGGAAGCAAAGGCACGTCAGGAGCAAAAGAACTCAACAGCTCCTCACGGGACAGACCCTATAGTGGGTACCATTCAACTTCCAGCAGTGTCTTTCTGACTCCAGCCAGGCTGGCTGGTTTATCTTTCCTGCTCCATTTCCCAAGGGATCTGAGCCTTGGGAGAACTCTAGGTAGGACCCTTGCGGTCTCTTCTAACCCTATGATTCTAAAGAGTGGCTGCTTTTCCCCACGTGGCCGGAGTTTATGCCTGCAAATCTGGTCCTGCTGGGTGTGGAGAAAGCAAGAGGAACTGGGGAGGTTTTGGAAGTGTTTTTCAGTTGTTGTTGACTCCAGCTGCTGACATTCTCCATGGAAGCCTACAGAGAAGGGAAGGTGGTTGGCACAAGCACCCCACTTCCAGCCTGTGGAGTTTCTCTAGGCTCCACATACACGGGAGGATTCCCCCCACACACACACACACACATAAGCAGATTGTATTTTTCCATCCCCTTCTTCAGACAGCACAGGAGGAGCAAGCAGGGACAGATGTTTGCTACAGCAGGCTAGGCAAATGCACAGCACATTCGGACCGCCTCATGCCATCATGTCCAGCAACAGCCTGGGGTGGGTGACTGCTCTGTACCTGATGCATCTGTCTGTCTAACTGCCCTTCACCATCAGGAGGCAGCAGGCTTGATGCCTGTGTTGAGGCCAGACTGTGAAATTGAGGGAGAGAGCGAGAGAAGCTGGTGTTGGGAGGAGCAGAAGAGGTTCAAGGAAGAGGGGGTGCAGGGAGAGGAGTAGCTGAGGAAGTTAATTAGGAAGGAACAAGGAAAAGCAGTGGGGAAGGATCTGGGGTTAGCTTTGAGACAGGGCTTAAATTTAGCTGGAGCTGTCCGGAGCAGAGCTCTGGTAAATATTTTCAAACCCACAGAGCAGAAGCCCTGGGGCTCTGGGAAATACTCTGAGAATTTGAACCACAGAGAGGAAGGAGCTGGGTCTAGAGAGAGAGAAAGGCTGGCTAAAAGGGAAGGAAGTAGCTGGACAGAGATGTTAGCTCTCCAGCGAAGGATGCTGTGGGCAGAGCGCCATGCATGCACACACACAAAGAAGTTGGAACTGATGGCCAGAGAGCAGGATCAAGGGGAAGGCAGTTCTCTGTCGAGTGGCTGTGTCCTCTCCCAGACACACATGGACTGGGTATGCATGACCTCTGAAAGCTGGAATTGGACTGTACTTTTCACAGCCATTCATTCCAGCATCCACTCTGGCTGCCTGCTCAAGGATTTTCTTTATGCTTCTACAAGATGGAGGGGAATTGGCTTGGTAGTGTAAACCCAGACTCCTAGGAACCAAGGGATTAAATCCCAACAGGGTCAATTTCATCCTTCTCCCTGCAGCAGTTGATACATTGAGTTCCATGCAGTTCACCCTTTTGTGTGTAGCTTTTAGATGCAACTTGAAAAAACAAACTTCCATTCCCTCCATATGGATCTTGTAAAAGTAGATGTTTGGCCCAGTAAGTGTCCGAGGATAAAATTCCCCTGCCCCCACAACTTGTACAACACTGTGTACTGGCTACAACCATCCCTCCTGAAAAATGGCTGTACTTTGGAAAACTTTGAGATGAACGTGGCTATATAAATCTGAGCTCTCTTATAACTATTAGGGAAGCCTGGCAGAACCTGCTATAGGCAAGGTTGCAAAACTCTCCATTGCAACACCTTATTTTTTTGCAGGTGTTCGTAATTGTCCTAAACAGTCACCTTTTGTGCTGAAGTTTTCTACACGTGATCCCTACCCAAAGGTAATGCCCAGTGTGGGTGTGTGGAAAGCTCAAGCAAAACCCTGTCTGCCTTTTTTTGAGATCAACAAAGCAGTGACTGGTGAAGCTGGGAGTGGAAATTTGGGTGGGACCCAATTTATGGTGGATGGGCAATGACCAAAGATCGGACATCGTAGCAAATCTCTGGGAAGCAGGATTGTATGGGGGTAACTGGGTGCAGAGAAGGGATTTGAGTGCATGGAGCCCGGGTGCTGGGATCGCCAATGAAGAGGAGTGATCCCCATAGTCCCACGGGCAGGCATGGATTAAGCCAGGGCAGTAGAGGCAGGCTGGCACCTAGACGGGGCCCAGCTCTCACCAAATTTGTCCAGGGCTGGGAGAAGTTTGCAGCTCTGGGCAGAGGCAGCGACGGGCAGGGCAGGCTGCTTCTCTGTTCCCTGCCACCCATGGCATTCCACGGATAGGCTGAGAGACCACTCTTCAGTTTAGGGGTTCCTAATCCACAACCTGATGGAAGTTGGCTTCTGCATTCACACAGGCTCAGATTTGGGTGAGCCTGGTTATTAATTGGGTGAGCCGTGGCCCACCCATGTCTATGCCCATGCAGTGGAAATAAATAAATAAATAATACTTTTCAGTTTTGAATGCACAGTTGAAAGTATTGAGTCCGAAAGGGGCCTACTTAAACAGAGTGAAGTTTGCATTTTTTTTTTTAAATTGCTTCACTAACTTTAAAAGCTCTCACCAGATTTTCTTCAAAATTGACTTGTTTGGTAGATCTTGATTTGACCTAAAAATTAAGCTAAGTCAGAAGAAAATTAGTTCATAGATTCAGACATTCCAAGGCTAGAGGGGACCACTGTGGTCATCTAGCCTGACCTCTGGTATAACCTAGGCCATAGAACTTCCCTGGAATAATTCCTGTTTGAAATAAAGCATATCTTTTAGAAAAACATCCAATCTTGATTTTAAAAATGCTGCGTAGGTATAGAAAGACATGCTTAGCCTGCAGTGCTGCAATAGCAGATTCAAGTCATCAGACTGGTGCCCTTTGCCTACAAGCGTGCAAGTTTCTAATGGCGTTGCTAGGCACCAGTTGGCTTTTGCTGGCTGGTCTTGTCAGTTATAAAATTGTGTGGTCGCCTATTTTTTTTTTCTTTCTCTTAAAAAAACCAAAAACCTAGGAAACGAAGCGCCAAAAAAAAGAATACAATGTAATGAAGCGTTATGATTCTGTAGCTAAACTCTTAAGTCGGAATATATGAAATTGAAGGTTGGACACACAACTGTGCCTTAAGATAGTCTTCAACTATATAATTACAGGGACCCTCCCATCCTGCAGAATCCTAGAGCCTGTGCTCCAGCCTGAACCCAGAAGTCTACACAGCAATGAAACAGCCCCACATCCCGAACCCCGCAAGCCCAAGTCAGCTAGCATGGGCCAGACGCGGGTGTCTAGTTGCTGTCTAGACAAACCCAGTGTCACAGCTAAATACAAGAGTGGAACAGATAAGGAGATAACATATGTTGCAAGAGACCATTCAAGCTGAAGTGGACAAGTAACATCTCTGCAGTCGTGAGACAAAGGAGGGTTAGTGTGTTACAGATTGTAGTAATGAGCCATAAATCCAGTGTCTTATTCAATCCATTGTTTTTGGTGTCTAGCAGAGTTATGAATTTAAAGCTCCCAGGCTCATCTTCTGAAGGTGTTGGGCAGGTTTTCTTTGAGGAGGAGGACTGAGAGGTCAGACATGGAGGGATCATTCTGTGAAAGTGTTGGTCCGCGGGGGATAGGGTTTTTTGCCTTTTATCATTTTTCTGTGTGAGCTCATTGGAGAGCGCAGTGATTGTCTCGTTTCACCCACGTGGTTGTTATTGGGGCATCTGGTGCACTGGATGAGGTACAAAGAGAAATAGTATTGGATCAGTGTATCAAAGGCATATCATGCACACATACGCAAGGGATCAGAGCTCGCTCTGGGTGCTCATGGCCTTATGAGCAAGGTGCAGAAATGGGACTCAACAGACTTGGGTTCTTCTCTTCCTGGCTTTGCTGCAGACTTTTGGTGTGATTTTGGGCAAGTCACTTCTGCTCTCTGCCCCTGCTTCTGCAGCGGTGATAATCCTGGAGGGGTGGGAGGGTGCTGATGTAAGGCTTAGTTTATTAACATATGTCAAACTCTGAGATCCGGATGTCTGTAGAGAAGGGCAAAGTGTACTCTCACTTATGCATTTTCTGGCACCCAGGTGCTTGACTATGCATCCTTCATGTTGCTTCAGCATAGCATTTAATACATAGCGCACGCACCTTTTAAATGATTAAACAACTGTGCCGACCCCGGGGAAAAGAGCAGCAGCAACCCCCGCTTTATCTCTCTTCCTCATCCTCATTTCCAGCACAGTTAATTATCTGAACACAGAGCTGCCACCTTCCAGAGCGACAAGGAGACAGAGTCGGCAAGTGCTTTTGCTTGCTAGTCCGTGACCTCGGCGTTATTTGTATGATTGTATGCGTGTGAGCGCATGCGCCCCGGACGGTTTGATGCATTTTTTCCCCCCAGCGCAGAGCATGTCCGCTGGTAGGATTTATTATAAATGAATACTGAAGCACCCTCTCCTTTCGCCTGCACTTTCTCACGCTACTTTGTCCAGTGGCCATGAGGTAATTCACCAGCTTTTCCCCAGGGGAGGCCTTTTAAACCATTAAATCCAAGAGCAGGTATGAACAAGGTGCTTGGGAGACTCTAATAATACAGCAAGCACAACACCTGGAAATGTTTCCCTACAAAGCCAGCGTGAGTCAGCTGCAGACATCTGCCCAGAGGTGTCCTCCAGGTTTCTTCATCTCGCATCATGAGTCTTCTGTTCTCGGAGACGCCTGGACTACTTTTAGAAATAGAACTCGCAGTTTGTAGCAGGTGTGGTTTGGTGTCTGGCGACTGGGAAGAGGGGTGTGTTTGTGTCTTTTTGGGGATTGAACTGATTGCATTATTGCAGGGAACCCAATTGTTAGGGGATGAAGAACAGTCTCACTTTCCTGGCAGGAAGGAAATTTGAGCACTTGAATCAGTGGAAAATGCTGTGTTCGGAGATGCTTCCTCTGCTGATCTGATCCTCAAATCTGATCACGCCTCTAGCCGCGGTTGTTTTAATTAAACTCAAAGGAATTCTGCACAATGTGCTGCAAGATTAACATTTTTGTTTAATTAGAAACACTCAGTAATAATAGTTGTACCAGGCCTTCCCCAACGCGCGCGCACGCTTACACTCACACGCGCACCCTGCCAGTCAAGAGGGCTATTCTCTCTGCGGATTAATTGGTTCGTGAAATGAACAGATTCGGGTTTGAGGCAGATGGAGTAGCACCACCAGGAAACAGAATGCGAGCGGTAATTAATAATGATGTCATCTTCAGCCAATCAGACATCGGCTACTTTAACAACCTGCAACGGCCTGCTTTAAAAAGGGAAGGGAATGCATTAAAAGCCTGGCTGAAGTGGGCATAGGCAGAGCAGTTCCCAGGCTGCATCTTTGTCCTGAGCTCACTCTTGGATGGGCCTGCGTAGTGCAGCCGATCTGAGTTGCTCAGAGACTGCTGCAATACCCATCCACAGCTCGGTGAGCTAAGGACACGGTCCCTTGGTTTAGCTCACTCCCTTCAGTTCATTTCCGTATTCCAATACGGAAAGCAAATGAAGACCTTCCCTTGACTTTCTTTTGAAACACGGTTTGGGGCTCCAGTCCTGCAAGTTGGCAAGTGTCTCTCAGCTGGGAGTGGAGGGCTCCCAGCAGCACGCGGGATAGGGCCGGTAATCCATGGCATGTCCCAGCTGCTTTTATTATTATTAATCTTTTATTTGGGTAGCACCCAAAATCCCTCCCCCTGGTTGCGGGACCCCTTGTGTTAGGTGACGCACAAAGATGTAGCAAGAGAGAGTCCCCTGCCTGCATGTGGAGTGGAAACAGAATAATACTGAGCCACTAAAAAAGCCCCTGTCACCCAAGTATCCTAAAACGCGCCACACACATGAAATCGCAGAACAATCTTGAGAGGGACCCGAAGAGGATTATTAATACCCCCATTTTACCAGATGGGCAGAAATGGGGCACAGAAAGGGGACTTGTCCGAGGTCACAAAACCGATCTATAGCAGAGCCAGGGACAGAACCCAGCAGCCAATCTCACAGACCCCTAACCAGACTCCGCTATACGTTTAAAGGGTGAGAGAAGTTCTTCTTCATTCTGCCCCGCAGATGGATTGGATGCTGTAAACATGGGCTGGTGTATTAAACTGTGGCAAGCTGTAACTGCAGTGCCATCCCTTAGGCCTTGTCTGCCATAACGGTATCCGTAGGAATGTGATATTTTTCCCTGAGATAGTTAGAACTGGTACAGCTCCTAGTGTGGATGCAGTTGTATTGGTATAAAGGTGCCTAGTACACCAATATAACGTATTCCCCTTCCTGTATGGGAACGATAAAGCAGCTTTATGCTGATAGACCAGTGCCCGCACTAGGGGATCTGTACTGCTTTAGCTACGCTGCTAAAACGTGGTACAGTTCTTGCGTGTAAACAAGCCCTTCGCTTGTACATTAACCTGACTTCTGCTTAGTGCTTTGCCCTCTTGACGGGTCAGTAGCTGCGAATAGAGACAGCAGGCCCCCATCGCTCCCTGGCATGCTCAAAGCAGGGAGGCTGCCTTTGAAAATTCAGACAGTCAAAGCATGTATACCATTAATCACTGCAGTATCTGAGCGTTGTTAATAACTACGTTTCTTAGGGCTTGCATAGTGCTCCGCTGCTTCCAAGCACTGTACAAACCTTGCCTCCCTACCCCAGCGATGTCCCCGGTTTTACAGGTGCGGAAACTGAGGAACAGCAAAATGAAGTAACTCACCTAAAACCAAATGCACAGTTAGCAGAGCCAGCATTAGGACCTGGGAGTTGTGGCTGCCTCTCATTTAAAAGAGAGGAGGCGTGGGGGAAGAAGCAGCAAGCTTAGGCTTCCAGTTCCTGTCTTTTGTCCCATTGTCCCTTGGGTTCAGCCGTATGTGTGGTACATAGCTTGGCCTGTGACCTGGGAACACAGCCGGGTGCCAGAAGGATGCAACCTCCTCATTGCATTTGAAATTGTCTGCGATGTTTCACAACCCTGGGCATTGTAGGCTGGGATTTTCAAAAGCATTCCGCATCGGCGTATCTCTGCTGCCACTGCCAATGAAAACGCCCATTGTCTTCAGTGCAAGCAGATTTAGACCAACACTGAGGGCTTTGGAAAAATCCCATCCTTAAATTTTTGTGCCGTGCCCTATCCACCCCACCGGACTTGAACCCAAGGATCCTTGGGCTCTTAATGCATCAACACTGGCGTTAAAGGAGAATCTCTGTAAGCTGTCCCCATGTTGCTTATATCCTCTTTGAAGGTTGCCAGGCATGAGGGGTGGGTCATCACTAGGAAAAATGGTGTGTCCTTAACTCGTGTTAGCCAACACGTGGTACCTAACGCAACGTAAAATCCTAGGGAATGCAAGGCAGTCTGTAGTTTTTAACCAGAGCTGGGCGATAAAATTTAGCCAAAACATGTGACGTTTCAGCTAAAACAAAAATTTTTTTTTGGCCAAATTGGATCTCTTTCAACAAAATTTTGTTGGGAAAAAGAACTTGAAAAAATATTTTTTGAAATGTCTGAGGCCCGCTTTTGATATTTTCCGAACAGAAAGTTTCAATACATTTGTTTTGAAATGACATTTTGTTTTGAAATTTACTTATCATATATATTAAAAAATGGTTAAAATTTGAAACAAAATGTTGTGATTGACCTACAATGAAATTATTTTTTCCAGAATTTCGTTTTACTGAAAATTTCAAAATTTTGATTTTTTTGTTCCAATTTGAGATTTTTGATTTCTCCCCCCACTCCCCCAATCTCCACATTTTTTGTGGGATGGAAAATCCATTTTCCAAGTCACTCTAGGTTTTAACATGAGTTAGCATAGTAAAGACTATGGGACAGCCTTGCCCATGTTCGTTTTTATGAGTTAGCTAACTCGAGTTAAGACTACACCTTTTTCCCTAGGAAAGACAAGGTCTAGAGCAGTACTCTAGACTAGGGACCGGCTTGCTGCGTTCCTAATGTGTGTCAGGGAAATCTCAGGGACAGGCAAGGAGGCTGCTGCGGTCCGGCGCCAGTCCATGGACCGGTCATTGAGAAACCCTGGCCTAGAGGACAAGAGGGTAACTGTGAGCTGTTTTGTAGCTGTTGGTGTGTCTCTCTCTTGTCCTAGAGTCGCAACAATTGAAATTAATAACCTTAAAAATCATGCTCTGTCTGAAAGAGTTTTGCTTCCTGTTGTTACAAGTGTCCCCTAAGGTAACAACAGCTGAAAGATTTTTCCCCTCCTTTCTCGGCTAGTTTCCACTATCCATTTGACATGACTTCATGTATAGTCACTTTCACTCTTGTGCAGTTGGCCGATTTCCGAGGCTCTGTGGGCAGTGAGGAAAAGAAGAACTTAAAAAAACCCGGAAAATGTGACCTGTTCAGATTGTGATGTCTTTGACTCAGGGATCGTCTTTCCATGTGTGCAGTGCTCTGCATAACAAGGCCTCGGTCGCTGTTTGGAGCCGCTTGGCTGTAATACGAATAATTGTAAAGCCACAACAATTGGGAGGGGGCCATATCTGAAAATAGTTTGAACTCGCTCTTTGGAATGGATTGGGTGTCTTGCCGACAGTCTCTTTAGAGTACTCTGTTGAATTAAGCCTCCCCGCTACCACCCCGATCTTGAAAGAGCACTAAACCAAGCCCCTCCTCTTTTGCTCTCCTCCCGCAGAAGACCAGCTGCCTTCCGGCTTCCCAAACATTGACATGGGACCCCAGCTGAAGGTGGTCGAGCGTACACGGACGGCCACCATGCTGTGCGCAGCCAGCGGAAACCCAGACCCGGAGATCACATGGTTCAAAGATTTCCTGCCCGTCGACCCCAGCGCCAGCAATGGGAGGATAAAGCAGCTGAGATCAGGTAAGGTCTCCTTGCGAGCCCAGTAGGGAGTGAACCCTGGAACTGGCCCAAAAGAGAGTGCTCAAGCAGAACTTTCTGGGCGGAATGGTGGCTGGTGTGAGCCAACCCCGTTGGCCTGTGGATTAGAACATAAGCAGTTCTACAGAAGACCTGGTAAAACGGCTCTGAGCTCCCCTAAGGTGGTTGGGTTGGTGGTGGTTTCCTTCATTTTCTTCATCATCTTCTGCACCCATTCCCCAAGTTGATTGACAGGAAACTAAACTCCACTGAGAACCTGGTTCCCATCCCAGGGAAGCTGGTAATTTGGCAACACTCGTGGAATGGTGCTCTGCCTAACCAGGGGGACCTACAGGAGTGGAGGGAGAGTTGGGTAACAGGGGTGGGGAGGTGGGTCATGCTCAGACGTTGAGCTGTATAAATGAAGGAAGGAGGGTGATAGCACCAAGCGTGGAGCTTTCAGCCCTATCCACTTTGGGATCAGGACCACAGCCACGACAGCTGTGTATTGTCACAGCTGGGACGGTCCCATCCATGGTGTGGACGGGGCCTTCCGTAGCCTGTGGCAGAACCAGGCCTCTCATAGGATCCCTTTGGTATCTAATCCTTTTGGGTCTATCACCTTCCCGAAGCCATCGCCGGAGAGCAGTTCTGAGCATTCTCAAGTCAACCTTAGGTAGTGGGCGGCAATGGAGTGGTACTCCATGAATAGATGTACCCCAGCTCTGTGGCTGTTGTCAGTTCTCTGTCTTCCCCCATCTGTTCGTCTACCTGTCCTTTGCTGGTTTTGTGAATGTTAGTGTGGCATCTTTCATTGTTCACATTTCAGGAGCTGTTTGTGTGTATGCGTGTGCGTGTAAGTAAAATACATGCGTGTCTGTGCGTGTGGTTTTATTTTTCAAAGCTACAGATAAAGCAAATTGTCCCGTTTAAAAATATCCATCCTTTCTCTCTCGGAAGCACCTTTGGGAGCTTCTCCTCTCAATGGAAACTAAAACAAAAGCAACCTTTTAGATTTTTGACCACAATTCAGACTTGCCTCTTTAAGCCAGTCTGGAGAGTACACAGCTATCTGATTGGGCTTAGCTAGGTCGCCTCACTTTAGTTGCCCAGAGGAGCATAACCCTTGTTCGGCTAAGAGATGGAGCATTTTTAAGAGCTTTTCCTGGCACAGGAACAGGGGAGGGAAGGGAGCAGAGGCTTTAGCGTGGGAACTGGGGTTGCTTTGTGGGAGCCTCTTCTGAGGCTCAGCCATTTTACAAGTCAGTCAATGGGGCAACAGCCAGTTACTTCTACCCAGGCTGCTCCTGGCTCCGAAATCTTCAGTTCTGATTCTTGTAATGCAAGATTTGAATGTCAGAGAACATGACAACCTAATTGCTCTTTTGTCCTGTTTGGCATAGGGTGAGTTCAAAGATTTTTGATGCTGGAAGGGCCACCATTGACTGGTTAAAGGTTAATTTCCTTGTTTACCTCCCCATTCCAATTATATACTGTTTCCTCCCCATCAGATATTTTGCATTCCTATTGCCCAGAAAAATTAATTTCCTAATTGCTTTGATTTCTAGAACTTTATAACAGCAAAGGTTCGGCACAAGAGAACACTGTCTCCTAAATGTAAGGCCTACATTTCAGATTAAAAAAAAAAAAAAAAAAAAGTGGTGGGGATTTGTAAAATTTAATTAATACAATTTGAAAAGAACATCGAAGCAATTTAGGATCTTAAATCCCCTCCAGGAGACTTTAGGCTCCTGAGTCACTGAGGCACTTCTAAAAATTTTCCCCAAGATGAATGGAAGCATTTTGGGGGCAGAATCAGGATGGGTTCTTGATTTGAGAGCCTTCAAACACAAATGAAACTGATCTCCCTTAGTTTCATTGCCTACGTGTTAGACTCATAGACTCATAGACTTTAAGGTCAGAAGGGACCAATATGGTCTAGTCTGACCTCCCGCATGATGCAGGCCACAAAAGCTGACCCACCCACTTTCCCTTGAAGTCTTTAAATTAAGTCGCAGAGAATCCTCCAGCCTGCGACCCCTGCCTTATGCTGCGGAGGAAGGCGAAAAACCTCCAGGGCCTCTGCCAATCTACCCTGGAGGAAAATTCCTTCCCGACCCCAAATATGGCGATCAGTAGAACCCCGAGCATACAGGCAAGATTATACAGCCGGACCCTCATTTTACTAGCGCTGGCACGTTAATGCTTAATTGACTAAAATCACTTTATCCCATCAAACCATTCCCTCCATAAACTTATCTAGCCTAATCTTGAAGCCAGAGAGGTCTTTCGCCCCCACCGTTTCCCTCGGAAGGCTGTTCCAAAATTTCACCCCTCTGACGGTTAGAAACCTTCGTCTAATTTCAAGCCTAAACTTCCCCACGGCCAGTTTATATCCATTTGTTCTCGTGTCCACATTAGTACTGAGCTGAAATAATTCCTCTCCCTCCTTGGTATTTATCCCTTTGATATATTTAAAGAGAGCAATCATATCCCCCCTCAGCCTTCTTTTGGTTAGGCTAAACAAACCGAGCTCCTCGAGTCTCCTTTCATAGGAAAGGTTTTCCATTCCTCGGATCATCCTAGTGGCCCTTCTCTGTACCCGTTCCAGTTTGAGTTCATCCTTTTTAAACATGTGTTGAGTGACATGCAAATAAAGTTAACCAGTATAAATACTGAAAGATAAATTAGAATATTAAAATGCTTTGTGTCCATAACAGGAGGTATTACTAACACGTTTTCAGATTATTTTTAATACAATTATGATCGCCACAATATCCCTTTATATTTCCTAGCTGGGCTCGATTTGGTATTTCATTGAGAGCCACCTACTAAATTTACCATTGGACTATCATCCCAATAAATCGTTTAGCTTCTGTACAGGATGTTTGTTCCTCCGCATAAATCTGCTTTTTAGGGACCTGGGTGGAATTGACATCATTTATAGCTGTTTAGAAATTCAGTCTTCTTGAAGCAGTAAAGTCACAAAACACTGAAAGGGACCTATTGTCCTTTTTACAGACCTGTCACTTCTTTCTCCACTTCAGAGGGGAGTGTGTTCTATTGGTTAGAGCAGGAGATTGACCAACAGGACTCCGAGGTTCTATTCCTGCTTTGATTCCCTTTGTGGCCTGATTTTCAGAGAAGCTGAAGTCACTGGAAGCTCCATACGCTCAGCACCTCTGGGAAACAAGACCACTGATTTCTGTCTCTCCATTCACCCATTTGCCAAATGGGGATGATGAGATGGCACAACGCTGTTGCCAGGCTTTTTAAATTATTGTTTCCGAAGAGCTTGTCTATTCTCCGATGACAAGTCCTATAGAAATGCAGCATAGTATATTCGTCTTATAAAGATGGAAATAAGGACGCCAGGCAGACCTGCCAGGCGTCATGCATCTTGCAGGGCTCATGCATTCCTGCACAACTGATAGAATGTCATTCATTTACTCAGTGCCCTGTAGCCTAGGGGAAGGTGCATTGAACTATAAGACAAGAGCCCATGAATTCTAATCAGAGCTCTTTCACTGATTGTTCTTAATATTTCTGTGCACTTCACAAGCCCTTATTAAGCAAGGCCGTATACCTACCTTATAGGAGGCAACTATCATTCATCAATTTTTCAAATAGGATAACTGAGAGGTTGGATAAGGTCATTGCAGTCAAGAATCCAGGTCTCTATTATGACAGACCCAAATCTCATTCACTTTACCACACTACCTTTCAGAAGAAAAATGCCAAAATATGTGCTTGTGTAACCCACACTAACACAGGGTGGATCTTTGTTCCTGTCTAGTGGCTAGACAGCAGAGAAGTTTGAACCTGCTACTGCCCAGTGCTAATGTAGTTAGCTCAAATAGTGGAGCTTATGCTTTCCGTTCTAGAGATCCCAAGTTTAAACCCAGGAGATAAACCAAACTAAGACTTCTTTCCCCTTGGCTGTGCTGTCTCTAACTCTAACCACCATACTGTAGTCCTGGAAACAGGAATCACGGAATCCTGTTCTCCAGCATTCTAAATGCTAGTTCATAAATAGTTGTCTCCCACTCGGTCGGCTGCTCCTTGCAGAGAAGGGTATGCCTTCCTCCTACAATAGCTGAAGTAAAGGAGGGTTGCGTTGTAGGTCTGATGGTTATGGGGTCAAACCTGGGTGGTGACCCAGGTGGAGTGAAATCAATGTTAGCGTAAGGATGCTGGAATAATTGTCTAAATTATTTTACATTGCAGGACATTGTATGGGGATGTGAATTTAGATGTTACATTAGTAAAAAAAATTTCCCCTTAGGGTTGTGCATCGCGTGCTTGTATTTTGGTTAACAGGGGCTGTCACTTTAAGAACTGGGTGTGGCTGACTGCATGTGTGTTTGTGAGGAATGTAATGTGTGGGAGATGTTGCCTGAGAGTGCGGAGCAGGGTAGAGAAACCCTGCCTGTGTGAGCTCCACAAGTGTCCAAACTCAGTTTGATACGTTTATTTTTCCAGAAAGCAAATCTCGCTCTTGAGGGTGTAGCACTCGCTCATATTGGGGTGCGGGATGCCTCAAGATATTGCTAATGTGCTGCAGAGCCTTTTGCCTGAAGGGCATCAATAGGAAGCCTGCTCAGCTCAATAGGGATTAAAAGTCATTGCCCGTTAATTGATATGTGGTGGCCCCTGTACAAGATGACTTTAATGGGTTTCCATTACAGATCCCACATCACAAGCTCACCACCACTGTTGGCACCGCTTGGCAGGCTCACCAGAAAGGCCAAGAACCTCATAGGCCATAGAGCCTCAAATGCCTGTTACCTTTAGAGGAGCTCTCCCCAGATTGGGACTGAGATGTGCTGGCAGGGCAGTGTGTATGGGAACCATCCCATGCTGCTGCTCTGTATAGGAACAGATTCAGTAGGAGGAAATGCACCCCGTTGAGTTAGACTGAGTTTATGGCTGTATGCAAACTAATTGCAACCATGAAAATTAGCTCATTACTTGATTTGCATAAAATATCACACACGGAGCTGCCCAAAATTGGCAGTTCTGTCTGTACCTGATTCTCTTTTATGCTAAAGCCTTTACATTTCCCTAGCTGTGCAGAGGGGCTTTACAGTGGGTGTATATTCCATTTGCACTCGCTTTGAGGTCTCTTTATACTGCTGGAGCAGGACAGTATGGCTTCAGTGTTACTAAGGATCAGGAAATCTGAATTTAGGGACATTATCCATAGACGCCTTTTTCCATCTAGGATCCGTTCCTCCCTAACACTTTCCAGGTTATGGGAAATAATTTAACTCTGACAGACATTGGGCCAACTAACCCTGAGGGTCCCTGAAGGAATTAAAAGCTGGGATTTTTCAAAGGAGCGTGAAGAAGACATCCAAATGTGGGTACCCAGCTCCCTGAGGCCTTTTTGAAAATCTCAGCTCAAGGAAGGTCTAATTGTTACATGAACAAAAAATGTTCCTTCTTTATGTTGTTGAGAGAGAAATTTACACTTCAGGACTACACAATGGAATTGGGTCAAGCCAATGTCTGGTGCCTGCCTGTGTTACGTAGAGGGGTAAACAAGAGATACTCTGCAGCCAACTTCTTAAACCTTACGAGCACTGAACCCTTTTGTGTCTTGTGTGTCGTCTTCTGCTTTTGAAATAACTGGCTATAATAAACTTTTATTTTTCTTTTCCTTTCTGTTTTTCATTATTTTTAACATTCAGAGACCTTTGGTAAGTTTTGTTCAATTTAAAAAAAGAAAACAGAAACAAACCTGCTAATGTCCAGATTTGTAACCCTCGTCCTTTAAACTAATTCCTTCTTAACAGCTTTTTCGAGAGGCATGCTGTGCATTTCTTGTACTAACTCCTTCAGTAGGGATATTCTGCCCTCTTAATGAACTTCCGCAGGGGTATTGCAGGCTACAAAAATAACCATCACCATCATAATTAAAATATATCTATATGAGGAAATATAACTAAACACAAACCTCCTAACATTGGCTAGATTTTTTTCGTAACTTAGCAACAGTTGTCCTGGAATTCCCCAATTAGACCGTAGCTTTTACCCTGGAACTGTGGTAATTGTGTTCACACCTGCAGGAGGTCTTGGAGTTTCACATCTAATGGGGTTATTGGCATTGTCTGAAGTGAAAACGTATGGGGGGGCATCAGGCATTGAATTTTAAAATGGAAGCCATCTATTGCAGGGCTTTGGGGAGGTTGTGGGGGGAGTAATTAGACAGAAATGTCCCTTCTAGATTGTTCCTGTTCCCTGAGGTGCCAGTACACTGATGGGAATCTGCCAACAACACTCACGTCACGTTTTCCTCCCTACGCCAAGTCCAGGCTTGTTCTCAGACAGGATCAGGCATTAAAATTGCAGCCGGTCCTTCACGCTAGCTTGTTTGTTGAGGGTTTAGGAAACTGCTCACCACCCCCGGGAGATAGCAAGACACACGCTCACACATGGCCTGGTAGGCCGTGGCGGTACGTTTCCTGTGGTTGCCATGGCGACGGACCTCCGCGTCTCCCATTTTCAGGGCTCAGTTTCGCCCCATAGCTTGTTGTCTAGAAAAGACGGAGGGGGAGGGGGTGTCAGAACAGGCCCCACGTGCCCGTGGCAGGGGGATGAGGCTGAGAATGGGACCCTGCCCAGTGGGCAGCGTCTTTGTCTTGCATCGCTGAACTCCAGCAACCAGCCTGACCTCCTGGGCTGATGCAGGCTCCCAGAGTTGCCTCTTGGTGATCAGATTCCATGCCCTGAGAGGCTGGGGAAGACACCATGGGTATGGTGGGTATCAGTTGCCCATGCCAGTCTCAGATCTAGTGCCCCACTTGAGCCCTGGTTGCCCCACTATTCCAGAGGCTCACCCCCTGCTTGCATGGCCTCTAGCACCTAGGACTATCTCCAGATTTTACACTGTCCTAGATGAACTGGGAAATTCCCCACCTTGCTGATTTGGGCTAATTTGGGGGCACCTTTATCTACCTTGAGCCTGATTTTTCAGAAGCGCTGAGCACCCACAACCCCAGTTGCGATCGGTGGAAGCTGCATGGGCCTATCACCGTTGAAAAACAGGCTCAAGGTGGGCTTCCTCCAAAATCAGATGCCACTTCTGAAAATTTGAGCTTATACGTTTAGCTGCCCCTGCTATGCTGGTGCTCCGTGCAACCGCCTGTCCTGCCCAGTCCAGCAGAATCAGCCCTGCACTCGTACACACATTGAGGGACTGTCACACTGCTGTGTAAATAGGATTGCCAACCCTCCAGGGTTGTCCTGGAGTCTCTAGGAATTAAAGGTGAATCTTTAATGAAAGATTACGTCATGTGATGAAACCTCCAGGAATACGTCCGACCAAAACTGGCAACCCTGTGTTAAGCAGCTATGGACCAGAGTCGCTGTCCCCAAGCAATCTCAGGGGGATGCATTGGGCCACCGGAGAATAGATTTGTTTTTTGCAATCCCCCTCCAATGCTGTCCAGCTGCCACTAAATTGAATATGAAGCTAGTTAGATGTGAAACTCCAACAGCGAAAATCTACCATCTGTGTCCCAGAAACCATTCAGACTATTGCTTTTCCCCCCACAGTCACTTCCATTTTGGTCCAGATTTCATCTTCTGCCTTCAAGGTGCGGGTCCCACCAGAAATCTCCCTTTGCCATTCCCAGATCTGTTTCCCATGCACCTGGCTGAAATTGGGAAGCCAAGAACAGCCACACGTTGGGAGTGGCCTGCTCTCCGCAAGCACTGGAGCTGCTGTCACCTGTTCCTATGAGCTCCACTGGGAGCGAATGGTTAACGACAAGCCATAAACTGATAATTCAGGAAGGTGATGGGTCCTGCCTTCCGTCCATCCGTGGCCATGATTTCCAGTGCATTTCCTCGCAGTCAGAGTGTGCCTCCACTGAAAGCTGCTGTGTCCAGGGCAATCAGATGCACTGTAACAGCCAGGCCCAGCAGGCGGTGATGCAGGGTTCTTCTGGTCTCTGCCACCCCCATCCTTTAGTCTTGCTCCACATTTGCATCACAGATGGTAGATTTTCACCCTGATTTTGAGACAAAAGGGTGTATTAGAGGCTGTTTTTATTTCCACTGAATCTCTCTATAACCCTCTGCTGCTTTCTCTGTCTCTCGCTCTCTTTAAAACCTGCCCGTCCGCTCCTATGTGGAGATAGTCCCAGTAAACGCTCCTCCCACCTCTTTCTTTCTCACCCGCGCTCTCTGATCTTTGTCCTGACAGCTAACCAACCTGCTTTATTAACCTTAGCTAGTTCCTAACCCTAACTAGATGCTAACATTCCTCCAGCAAACTTTCTAACCTTTTAACTAGAAGTTGAGTCTAACTAGAATCTAATAGCCTAACAATGTAACACTTCTCTTCCCTTAACCCCCTTGGAAATAATTCAAATAAAGGTTAACTGTAACCAGTGGTACATATTTCTTTTTACCTTCTATCCTGAAAATGGTGCACTGACGTGCAAAGAAAGGAGGATGAGCAGGGCTGAAGGATAAGGAGGAAAGGATGGCCTTATAGTTAAGGCAAAGGATTGGCAAGCAGATGTCCTGCTTTCTGCTCTTGCTTTTGCTTCAAGATTCCCTCTGTGACCTTGGCCAAGTCACTTCACCCTCGGTGCCTCTATTTCCCCATTGTAAAGTGGGGATAAAATATGCTCCCAGGGGGGGAAATGAGAGGCTGATATTTGTCAAGCACTGTGAGATCCTTGGATGGAAGGTGCTGTTGAATGTCAGTATTATTACCACCGAGCAGCTGTTATGCTTCTATATGGTATTGGATTGGGGACTTGCCAAGTCTGCCCTGTTTTCAGGATTGGGGTAAAAACATTTCTTGAATGAGTTGTGCAGCAAATCTGAATGCCTGTGGGGAAAAGGACCCTCCGTATTTTCAAAGGAAGGTGGTTTCCAAGCTCTTGTGACCTCAGGAATGTGACAGGAAATCAGAGGCAGGGGCAGTGATGTCATTGAACAAAAGGGCTATGGCATCACTTGCCAGCCATGATGTCATTCCCTTTTGCCCGCGAGATGTCATGTGCGTGGGCAGAAAGCTTATGATGGGCACTGCCAGTGGAGGCAGCTGGAGGGGGTTTGGCTGAAGGGAGCCCTAGAGTGTGGGAGATGGCCAACCACAACAAGGCTCTTCCTCCTTTCCCAGAATTCAGGGATTCCCGAGATTTAATTAATCCCCTCTACAGTTTATTAGGGTGGCTTCCAGAGCAGCTGCACCAAGCAATCCCCTTTGCATGTTTCCCAGGTACAAAGACAGCGGCATGCCCTTGTATCGCACCTGCAGCTCTTTCCTAGCGGCTGGCTGCATCCAGTAATGTTCTGCAGAGCCAGTCGCTCTCAGGATAACTAGGGACCACAGGCCCCAGGGCGTTATATGAAACCCTGTGCCCCAAATGCATCACTAACATGGGTGTGGAATTGGGAACCAGGTACTCTTGGGATCTAGCCTCAGCTTTGTCGTGTGACTTTGAGCAAGGTTCTGGGTCTCCATTTCCCTGCCTGGGGGAACAGGTTAATAATGCTGATCACACTCTCCATGGGCTGGGAGGATAGAAGCAGGTTTGCCCAGTGCTATGCAAGGAGTACATATTAATACTAGCTTACGTGGACTGAGGGTTCAGAGACTCCCTTTCCTTTGTGACCGATGGAGGGAGTGTTGATTTGGCCAGCCTCCTCCTTTTCAAGTTTAGTGTCATGATTAAGCATCCCACAGTCTGAACCGGAGTGTGCTGCCTGGAGTCCTTTTCCCCCAACCCCCTCCAGTCTGTCCGTGTCATTAAAGATGAAGCCAGGTAGTGTAGGAGTTTTCCTGCCAGGAATGATCTTCCTTGAGCTGGGTCCTTTTCCCACCGGCAGTCCAAGCGTTTTTGGTTTTTTCACTCCTTTCACTTCTTTCCTTTGCTTCCCTTGCAGAAGGTACTCCAATCCGAGGTAAGAGACCCCCCTGCTCCACACACTCAGTCACTCACCCACCTGCTCCTCACCAAACAATTTCTCTCCAACTCAGTTCCTGTTTCATGTGATCTCTGCTCAACCCAAAGTCTCGTTGTTTGTTGTGGTTTCTGCTCCTGCCTCACCTTTGGATATTTATTTCTGTTTGTGTCCGTCTTTATTTTAAATACTGTTCCAACGTCTCTTTCTGTTTGCTGGGTGAAATTGGTGAAACCTTTTATTATTCTAAAACAAGGCTCAGGCGCTGCTGTCTGAAATTTATGGTGGAGGTTTAAGAGCTAATCTCTCCAGGGCTGTGAAGGACCTAGGTGTATGTCTGGCATTAAGCACTGTCAGAGCTTGGTAACCACTCAGGGGCCTCATCATGATTGGTACTGAGTGCCCTGGAGCCCTTGACGTCCATGGCAGTGGAGGTTGCCCAGCGCCTTGCTGGAGCAAGTCCTCAGCATGCTCAGTCCCAACCCTCTAAAGAGCCTTCTTTCTTTCTCTAACCTCAGGTGCTTCTTGGTAAGTAACTTTCGTACCCAGCCTAAGTCGCTGGGTCTTTCACCTGAAGGGAGTGAGACCCTCTGCTACCATTGGAAGTGAATGGGATTTGGATGCATGACTCCCATTGGCCCCTTTGAACATTCCAGCTGTAACTTCTAGGCTCTTCTCACTCGGGGAGCCTCTGCACGGGCAAAATTCAAGCTCAGAATTCTCTACTACCGATAGCAATGGCAGAGGATGCAGGCATGTCTTACCACCATGTCTACACCTGCTCTCAGCAGGTAGTGAACACACACCGACCTGTCTACAATACAGCTTCCCTCATTGCTATCACCGGCAAAGCCGCCCTCGAGGAAAATGAAGTGGTCCTGATTTCCTTAGTGTAGACAAGACCCTGGCGTGCTTTCCCACCTGCAGCCACGTCATTCTGTTCCCGCCCCTGAGTTCGGTTTAAAATCTTCCCTGGCACTCGCCATTCAGACGAGCACTACTGTGAGCTAAATAAAACCTTGGCCGGGATTAGGGAAGCCGACCCACATAAACCAAAGCTTCACAGAGCCCCCACCTGACACAGCCTCCTCCCAGCTGAAGCTTTCAGACAACGGAGAGTGCTGTGGCTTCAATCCTGTAAGAAATCTGCTCAGCTGGAAGTCTCAGTGGGAAGGTACTGATCTGCTTGAGTTCAGGGGCCATTTGATTTTCAAGTCACTCTGCTGGATTGAAATGTCCGTGGGTTCTTTTGTTGAGAATTTGGCTTTGTTTATTTATTTATTTTTCAATTCTATCCAGTCTGCACTTGGGATCTGCCATCCACAAGAGTAACACACTCACTCCTTCACCCTCTCTCTTTTACTCAGACTAACACCCTCCTGTTTTCACACACAACACTCTTCTCCCCCGCCCCGCAATGAATCTGAATCTGCAATCAGCAGTGGTACCGTTTGCACCCCCTCCCTGAGGGTCTGTCAGTCCTTTTCTACCAAGCTGCAATTTTTCATGCAGTCAAGGAATCTTAAGGGCTCTGATCTCCACCCTTGTCATGTGCACATACAGATATATAATATAAGAAACATTTGATATCATGTTGGTTTATTTTATAGGATATATACTTTAACTGGAGTTTGGCAGACCTGATGCTTTCTAGGGTAAAAAACAGAGGTGATTTTCATCTATGTAGTTATGTGCTGCATATTTGTGCAGGTCTCTTTTGAACTAGTTGACGGTAGGAGTGTTTAGTCTGGACTTGGGTATATTTTCATCAACTGAAATAGTGTACAGGTATAGAAGAAGCCCTGATTCTCATTGGGCTGGTACTGGCCATTCAGATTGGATAGAAACCCACGTGCAGTTTAGAAAATTCCAGTTTGTTTTTTACGCTGTTTTCCCTTTAGCACATGCACTGGTGGATAACGCACTTTTCAAGCACTCTCTCCGCTCCTGTGAGTGTGGTGTTTATGCACACAACAAACCCAGCGGTGACAGGGATGGCTCAGGGGGCTGGTAGTGGGTTACAGAGCCTTTCCCCTCAAAGGCTGGTTCCGTTCCAACCTAGATCAGTAGCGACAGAAAGTCGTTGCCACCAATGGCTGTTCGGTGGCCCGTGCAAGTTGAGTGGTTGGTATTCGTTCCTAGAGGGAAATGTCCACAGTGCAGAAGCCACCTGAGTTGGTGTTTTTTGCTGTTCTTCTCCGCTCAGAAGGCAAGACCTGTATGCTGAGCTGTCCTGTCCCTGTTAGAAGTGAACCCCCAGGTCAGGGTTGACGCAGACCGGTAGGACAGCATGGGGCAGCTCGTACGGCTTCTACCCACATTATAGATCAGGATTGTAGGGGTTGGGTTGGGCGACTAGTCCCGCAGTGGCAATGATCATTCTGATCCAAGTTTGCTGTCAACAATGCCCAAGGAGAGAAGTTCTAGCATGGGAGCAAAAAGCCCCACACCCCGGGCCACCGTTCAGATCTGCGTTGACTCTGGGGGAAAACGGCGGGGGAGGGCGTTGGTGCCAGGCCTGCTCTTTAAAAAAAAAAAAAATAACAACAATTTCTTTGCTGCCGTCTTCTTCTCTCCTGCCAGGTGGCCTGCAGATTGAGAGCAGTGAAGAGACTGATCAGGGGAAGTATGAATGTGTGGCCAGCAACAGCGCCGGGGTGCGCTACTCTTCACCCGCTAACCTTTACGTGAGAGGTAGGGAGCGCCTCGGCTCAGAACGCTGGCAAATCACGGGCTCCCTCTGCCCCTGCTGTTTGATTTGTTTCCTTCACGGAGCCAGGGGGAGGTCTTGCAGTTGAAACAGATCACCATGGGGGTGGAAAAGAGGATCCGAGGGCACCTCTGGGAATGAGTGGTGGAGTCCCTTCTCCATTGCTGCCTGGATCCCTCTAGAGAGGGTACCTGACTCAAAGGAAGGGACAGCTGGAGTGTGGCACCCTTAAGCATCACCTCAGCCCCCCCCCAGGGGCCACCTCCTGCCCCTGGAATGTTTTTTCTGCTGCAGACTGAGCAGGGGCACAGAGCCTGTTGGCCCTCGTGGGGATCATTATTTATCATACCTGTTGCAGCGGCCCCCGAAAGGTGCAGCCCCTGTCCTGGAGCGCACGCAGCAGCAATATAGAGGCCTGACCCCCATTGTGAGGTCAGCTCTGACCCCCAGGGTGCCCCTGGAAGCTGGCCCAAGGACGTTAAAGTTCTTGGGTCAATGTGGGGTCCCATCTCGCGGAGGGGAGCTCACGGTCTCTGCTGCAGAGAGGCTGTGGCCACTTGTGGGGTTACCACCTTTCCCATGGAAGTTGCAGGAATTGGTAAGGTCTGCTCAGCTGGTGTGAGCTTTAGAGGAGGCGGGGCATGTTCAGCTCCCTCAGGTGAGCCCACCCACCCGAGTCTCATCAAAATGGAGCATCAGGATGGGGGACAATCGGGTGTCTGGAGCAGCAGGCGAATCTCACCTTGCCTGGTGAGGGCTGGGGAGGGGTGACTGCTCTTGCAGGGCAGTGGAAGGGGATTTCAGCTAGCCCAGTCCCTCTAGGGGCATTGCTCTTCGGCTGACCTGGCGTGGAGTGGTGCGATCTGGCATACTCTGGAGCTTTCCCAACATGGGACTGAGACCGCACTGGACTGCAGGTTCTCGCTCCTCGCTCATGTTCCAGCAGGCTTTTCCTTCCCGAACTCCCTGACCACAGGTCTTTCTAGCCCTGGTTCCCTCTGGAGACGCCACGGGGCTGGGTATACGTGCATGGTGAGAAGCAGGCTACACCAGCACACTCCTGGGATAACCAGTCAGAAGTCCCCTTACCCACACAGCTGGTGGGGGGACAGATGAAATAGGGATATTGAATTCCTCCTATGCTTTTTAGCACTTGCTGGCTCAGTGACCCCCCTGCATTTTCTTTGTCGTTCACATTTTTTAAGTTCTCGGACGGGTCATATTTTCCTACAGACTAATATTTTTCCACAGCAAAACCCTCTGATTACGAGAGAGCAAGGGCCAGCCCCTCTCACTGTAAAACCGCCATTCAAAGAACGTTGCATCCCAGCCAGCCGTTGCCATGTCCATCCCATTTGGCCAAGGAAGCGTTCCCCTCACCCGCATTGACGCTGCAGTTAGACGTAGACCCATGCTCTTGTGTGCACGCCTCTCTCTGTGTCTCATGCTCACTGAATCACATGCACATGGAGAGAAGGCTTTTAATTATTTAAAAGCTACGTTTTTAAAGAGCCTTTTGTGACCAGCTGGAAAATCGCTTCTGAAATTTGCCTTGTCATTTGGGCTCTGAAAATCCACGGGTGGGAACATCATAAATCCAGGATCTGACATCACACAAGGGCTAAATGAATTGCAAGCAGCTTTTAGCTGGAATGGGCTTTTAAAAAAAAATGTGTTGGGGTTTTTTTTTGGTTTTTTTTATGTTGTTTTTAAATCTCCCTGGCCTTTCTGGTCAGTTGAAAATTGGCCAAAGGTTCTCGTTGCCCAGAGCTTCTTGTCTTAGCCCCTGGATGAGTCCCAGCTCCAGGTGGATGGCCCTCTATACCAACTTAGCCTGCGTGTGCACCTGAAACCTCTGTGATCCAGCGTTAGCTGCTGGCTGAGAAGATGTAGAGAATACCATGGAGGCTAGCCCGTGCTGTGTTTGGGGTGCTTTTCATGCTAATTCCTTGTTTCTTGTGTGTCAATTTCGCTGAAAGGTAACCGAAGTTCTGAAATGCAGTCATTTGGGGAGGAAGTGAAGGGGGAAGTTTACACACACATTTTTTCTTCCGTTTTTGTTTTTAAAGAGTCTTGAACATGCTTGTGTTTCCAATTGACTTGTTTCTCCCATAACATGCTTGTCTCTATAGAATACCTGGGATAGGTGTTGTAAGTTTTAACCTTGCAAGCAAATGTCTTTTCTTTTCTTCTTTTTATTTATTTATTTATTTATTTATTTTTAAAGTAAGTCTTATTTTGGAGTTAGCGCGAGCGCAGCTGGGTGTGGGGGGGAGGTGGGTCGGGAGCCGAGGTTTTCAATTAGGGGATCTTCTTTGCTCCAGGTCCACTCTGCCTGGAATAATCTCTATCCCCTCTCCTTCTGTAAAACATCAGACGAGCTTGTGAAGGTGAGAATTCCCTACTGGGGCTCTGCCCCTCTGTTGGGTGCTAATTCTGAATTTGGATTGTTCCCACCCTGACCTCTTCACAGAGCTTGGATGCTCTTAAACACAAGCACGGGAGGGGGGAAAGGAAGGAAGGAAAGGAGAAAATAAAAAGGGTCGTTACTATCTTCTTTCTTTTTTTTTTCTTTCTTTTTTTTTTTGGTTAAAAGAGAAAAGAAAACAAATCAATTTGCAGCTGACAGCCTTGAGAAGGCCTTTTTTTACTCTCTCTGTGTTTCCCCTATTTTTCTCTTCTCCTCATGTCATTGTGTTCCGCATCAAACCCCCTTAACATCCCTCAGAGCTACGAGAAGGTTGGTGTGGTTTTTTTCTTTTTTACTTTCTTTACCCACATTTTTACATTCTTAAGAGAAAAAAAAATAACGAAATAAAAAATAAATAAATAAAAAAGAGAAAAAGCAAGAAATCTTTAAGATGAGCGAGACCCGCCCGTTCCCGGGTCTCGCAGTGATGAGTTGAGTTGCATTGTGGGCCTCTCTATGCATCCTTTGGTAATGTTGCTGAGTTCTTGCACTTTTTTGTCGTCATGGTTACCTTGCCGTTTGGACATTGGGCCTGATGCATGATAGGAGAATGTAACGATCTTCTTTGCATGCCACTCTTTTAAATTAATTATTACTATTATTTTTCCTATATATTATATATATATATAATTTATTTTTAAATTCTGATTTATTTGAAGTGGATTTATTCTTTTCTTATTGTTTCCTTTTGGGTTTTTTGCTTTCTCTTGGTTTCTTCTTTCGGTTTGGATTGGTTATGCTGTGCTGTAGTTTATTCCAAACGCATTGTGAGAAGCCAGTGTTCCTGCCCCCAATGGTAACTGAACCCCCCCCCAGCCCCTCGAAATAGAAAGGAGTCACACAGCTCTAACACCTGTCCATGGAAGTGCTGCTATTCAGGACAAGCCTTGTTTCGGGGAGGGAGAGAGACTGGGGGTTGGAAATCCTGGGTGCTTTTAACAAGGGATCGGACCATTACCCCAGTTCACCAGCAAACCTTGGAATAGTATCTGGGGTGTGTGGCACTTGACACGTCCTGTACCCAAACTAAGACCTGCTCCCTGCTCCAAGGAGTCGGCCCTCACATACGCGGAGCAGCCAGTCTGCTTGCAGGCCAGGATGGGGAGAGATGAGGAGCTCTCTCTTGTTCTACTGAATGCAACCCAGTGATCCCCACCCTCCTGCCTCCTTTGACACACACATGCACGCACAGGCCCCAGTTACCAGGCACTGGATCTTCTCATCACCAGCCTACAGCAAGTCTGCTCTAAAAAGAGGCCACTTGTCAAGATCCCTGCTGCTCCAAAACCCACTGTGCACCTTCTACCTGCGGCCAGCTGGAGGCTGGCCGGGTCTCGGGCCTATACCTCTTTCCATACCCCCCCTCACACACACACACTCCCAACCCCAGCTTGTTTAACCAGCTGCTGCCTGGGCACAGATGCACGTCAGCAAAGCCAACTCCAGAAACCCTCCTTTCTGAAGGGATGTGGGTAGAGATGAAAGCGCAGCTCAGGAGAAGCTGCCTTGTGGTGAATTTTGTTTGGCTTCGGGGATTCTCTCCCGCACGCCCCTTTTAGTCCCATCCACTCCCCCATTGTCTCTTCCTCTCTCACACATTCTCTCTCACTCCGCGGGAGTGACTCCCCAGGCAGGAGCGGGCCGGTGGATTTTTACACGGCACTAATCAACTTCTGGTTTTGCCTTTGGAAAATGGACTGTCCTTCCCTCCCCAGTGTGTAGCTTTTACCCCCTGCCAACCAGACCTCCTTACGCAACACAGGACCAGACAGGTGGCTTTCCCAGCGTACAGGTATTAAAGCTGTGTGATTTTTGAGAAATCCAGTGCAGTATTGACACAGTATCTCTGTCTCCCTCTTTCTCTCTCTCTTTCTTTCTCACTGTCTGTCTTTCTCTTTCTCTTAAGATGCTGAGATTTCAGTGCTTGGACCCTCAGTGCTGGTATTTCCCCCTCCCCTCCAAATCTCCCCCTTTCCCCTGGTTGTAAGGTACAAGGGTACCACTCAGAAATGCTGCATTATTGACAGTGTCTTTCGGACGTGGCCAATAGTGGCTCTTCTGACTCCATCTCCAACGAGACAAAAAACCCTCTATAAAAACATCTATTTAAAAACAGCAGAGTGGGTAGAGCCTGAAACGAGATTTCCCCAGGACCAATGGTCCCAGTTACAATTGCCACTGATTACAGGACTTGCCTTCATGAATAGGAGTTTGAGTTTAAAGATTCAGGTAGACTAAAAAGGGATTTATACACTTCTTTTGAAAAAGGTTTTGGTCTTTATAAAACATTTCGAATGTGTCCGAATTGCCCTGCCAAGGGTAGAATCGCCCCTCTGCTCTTCAGTGCAGTGGATTCTGCAGATGCATGGTGATCTGGGAAGCTCCTAGGTTTAAATCCAGAGTTTTTTAAAGTTGCAATAATAAGTATAAAATAAAACTAAACAAGACGCAGTGGAATGGCACACGACAAGTCAGTCGAGATCGGATGCTTATTAAACGAGATGCTGTCGCTCAAACGGAAGTTCTGGATGTGGGGCAGAGAGCAGGAGGGTCTTTCGCGTGTGCTGCGCAGGAGGTCAGGCTAGATGAACCCAGGAAAAGTCCGTAGTGGTTGAAAGGAGCTGCCTTCGCTGGGCTCATGCGGATAAAGCAGAATTCCCTTCTGGTGGGGATTCCTTTAGGGACCTAGAGAAGCAGTGGTCCAGAAGGGCCTGATATCACTGAAGAATATTTGGATATTCTGTGACTTAGGGCCGGACTGTCAAAGGCATTTAGGCACCTAAAGATGTAGCTATAGGACCCTGTTGGGGTTTACAAACAGACCTAAGAAGATTAGGTGCCTAACTCCCATTGGGTTTGATACCCTGAATACCTTTGTAAATCTGAGCCTTAGGGTATGTCTACACTGCAGTTAGACATCCACAGCTGTCCCATGCCAGCTGATTCGGGCTCACGGGCTCGGGCTGTGGGGTTGTTTTAATTGCAACGTGGATGTTCGGGCTTGGGGCTGCAGCCTGAGCCCTGGGACCCTCCCACCTCGCAGGGCCCTAGAGCCGGGGTTCCAGCCCAAGCCCGAACATCTGCATCACAATTAAACAGCCCCTTAGCCCGAGCCCATGAGCCCAAATCAGCTGGCACGGGCCAGGCGTGGATGTCTAATTGCAGTGTAGACATACCCTTTGTGACTATATAAGGACTTGATCCAAAGCCCACTGAAGTCAGTGGGGATCTCTCCATTGATGTTGGTGGGCTTTGCACCATCCCTACATAATGTGAAATTGGGATGTTAGTGTGGGTGGCCAGCTTTATTTAAAGATTAGTACTTCTCCCCCTTTTCTAGCTAGCAGGGGACCCATTGCTCTGGAGCGTCTCTCAGGGCAGGACGGTTCAGAAGGGTTTCAGCAAGCTCAGGCAAGGCAGGAAAGCAGCAGCCTCCTTGCCGATTTTTTGAATCTTGCCCGTACAGGCTGAGGCGCTCACTCCACTTTGGGGGCCAATGCCGGGATCAAATCTCTGCGTGTCCGACGGTCACGTCACTGAGCTGAACCAAAGGGGCCCAAACGTTGCCCAGCAGAGGTGCAACGTTGGTGGTTTACCAGGAGCCTAGATAATTCTTACAGTGCAGCCATCCTCTTCTTGAAGATGGAGGCTAGAGGCCCCAGAATGTAGTCGGCCATCTCAATTCGAGTGGCCTACTGCTTGGTTCAGGAAGGAGCATAACACACCAGGACTTGAAGTCTCTCTAGGCCCTCTCCCATGTTAATGGTGAGGGAAACCTGCCCAGTGCACCTCAGAACTCTGTGGGCTATGCTTTAGCAACCTCTAAGCATGCAGGGTTGCTGCTGCTGGACTTCCTTGCCTTAGGCGAAGTGAATTGGTTGGGTTTAAGCATCTCCCAAAATGTGCATGGGACGTGGCATCTGGTGCTTTATCAAGTATTTCAGAAACGCAACAGTTGTGTTTCTGTAGGTGTGACCCCATCCCTCTCTTTGCCAGCCCAGGAGGGTTAAGATAATCCAGTATGTGTTTAAATAGCTGCACCATCTCTGTCTCAGGCATTCGTATAGCAGATCACTCTTACCCGTACTGCATCTTTGCCTTTTCCATTATAGTCTGTCCTTTGCAGTCCAGTTCTTGCTGAGAATGTTCCAAATATTCTTCAGGGTTCTAGGAAAAATGCGACTTGGTATGGGTTCCCAGGTGAAAACAGGCAGCGGTAAATAGCTAATAGAAGAATACATTAAAATCAATTCAAATATATCTCAGTGGGGGTTGGAGATGTGTTTTTGGAGCTGAGTTGGGCCATCTAGCGTTCCAGTGAATTCAGCAAGTATAACTTAAACAAATGCATTAAAAATATGTATAATTTCAAAAATAATCTCATTTAGGCACCTGACTCTGTTTGAAATCAATGGGAGTTAAGCACCTAAATACCTTTGAAGATCTGAGTCCCAGCCCCCTACCCTAGAGAGCGGGGCAAGTTTGGGTCACTTAGGACTGTTACTCCAGAACAGTCTGTTGCTCCAAATGCCCCTCAAGAGGCATGTGGAATGGTGTCCTGTTGCTAAATCCGTGCACTTCCAATGCCTGGTAGAGGCTAGAGAGAAGGAATTGCAGGACCATTCTAGAACACAGAGAATAGCAGGGGAGTGTCATTTTGTTGCAGGATGCTCACAGCTTCTAAAACCCTGGGACAGGGTGTGTGTGTGTGTGAGGGAGTCTTAAAACCAATCCAGAATAGTGTTAATATATTTTAGAATGCAGCTAAGATTGGGGGATGTAATGCCACTCTTGATCCCTGCCACCTCATTCTCGATCCCCTGTAAGTCCATTTTCCAGAATGCTGTTAACATGTTCTGGAATTCAGGGTCGGGGAGTGACTGTAATACATTTCAGAGCACCACCGCTACCCGAAAGTGTCATCCTAGAAAGTCACTCCAAGCAAGGGGGGGACGCCCTGTACAAGTTTGGGGTGTCCTTAGCTCTGAAATTCGAGAGTTTTTTAAATATATGTATACACAAAGCAAACAAACAACTTTGCTGTGTTTCTGCAGAAGGATTTCTCACCAGGAAAAGCAACTGGAAACAAAAAATATATATGTGTATCTATAAAGGTCACTTTGCAGGAACACTGTGCTGTACTGATCTCGAAATCTCTGCCTGCCTGTGTCTCTTACACCTTTTGCATTGCTGTTCTCTTTGTTTTAGGGGAAAAAAATTAGATTACACCTTGTCAAATTTAAAAAAAAAAATGCCTGTGTCTAATATTACAGCAGCTACAATGGAGCTGCTTGGAAATCAATTGGGTTTAGATTATTTTGTATTCACTCATGCAACAGCAAAAAAACAAATTTTTTAAAGACCAGAGATGTTCAGCCAGCCTGTCGCTCAACTGATGTGGTTACATGGCATCACCATGACGGGGAAGGGACTGAAGGCAAAATTTCCTCCTGACCAAATCCAGATTTTGGTCTGATTTTTATCTTTATAGGATTAATGAAATTAGGAAGGAGCTGGGCAGGAGGAGGAAAAACTTTTCGTCCTCTGGAGGGACGGAGGTGGGAAATCTGAACAGCATCTTGCCCCAGTGGAGCGAACTGCAATTGGAATGGGAGATGAGGGAGTGGGGCGGAAGAGGGAGAGGCGGCTGTCTGGAGAATGGAGGGGGCAGAGAGAAGGCTTCCTTTTGGGAGGGGAGGACAGGTGTAATCTAAACTTCACTAATAATGTAGAGGCTGCACATTATTTTGGCACCCTTTCCCCTACTCCCCCGTCCTCATTTTGGAGTAAGACGGAATGACTCCTGTCTCACCAAAATGGCCGATAATGTCCGCCTTCTCACCTCATTCGGAGCAGCAGCTTGCTGAGTGTCAAAACGTTAACACCATTTGGTTTTGTTTGGTGCTTTCAACCAGTCACTTCACTTTTATTCCTCCAGTCTTAATTTTCTCTTTCTTTTATTTATTTATTTTCCTTCTTTTTTGAGTTGGTTTAATGTGAATCGGGGTTTGAAGTGACGGGTTCTTGTCTAGCATCCCCTCCCTTTCCCCCATCCCAGTATCTTTTTTTTCCTGAGCTAATCCGGAAGGGGGTTAGAAAGTGGAGTCAGTGGGTTTCGTCGGCACAAACTGATTGATCAGTCCTCAGATTTCTCTCACCAGCCGCGTCCTGGGAACACCTTTTAAGGACGGATTCTGGTGTTGCAAAACCCAAACCTGGATCTTCCAGTGTCTCTTCCAATCAGGTCTGTAAATCTGCCCCTTAGAACATCGGTGTCTCTCGTCACATGGATCTTCTGGCTACCTTTCTAACTGGGGAGAAAAAAAAAAACCCTTGGCAATGTTAATGAGTATTGTCTTGTTGGTCATGACTAATTGAAAATGCCACTCGCAGAACACAACCTGTGTTAACTTCCCTGCATTAGGAGGAAGCAGCAGTAAAACCAATGGGCTTTACCTGGCCCGTTGGAAGATAAAAACCACAGCCCTTCTTTAATCTGTTCGGTTGCTAATGAATTGGATGTTGAACGGAGTTTAACTCAGGGCACAGATACACAGCCAACCTAATATCACGAGTCTTACTATGTGTCACGTTGCGTATAGTGAGCCTCTTAAGAATGTGTGTTGAAGTAATTGTCTAGAACTGCAAGCCTCTAGCATTTAGTTCTTAAAACCGTGTCTGTTGATGATGAGCAGTATCGCTACTTAAAAAGCGCTTCCAAGAGTCTGGTGGCCACTGAAAAAGTAAGTGTGTGTGTGTGTGTGTGTGTGTGTGTGTGTGTGTGTGAGAAAGAGAGAGAGAATATGAGTGACTGACTCTGTACAACAGATCTGGGCTTCTAGAAAATTGGGGAGAAGATGACATCCAATCCAAATGTCCCCAGAGCACAGGGAGGGTTGGATCCTGAATCTTAGATCAGGCCCATTGCTGCATAAAACTGGTAAAAGTTTGAGGGTCCGGTGCAAAGGTGGAAGGGGGAAATGAGAGGCATGTGGTGGTTGTCGTTTGCTATTGTATTATTTGTATTATGTAGCACCAAGGAGCTCCAGTTCTGGGTCAGGACCCTGTTGTACTGGATGCTGTACAAACATGGGACAAAGAGACCTCCCCTGCCCTGAAGAACTTACAATCGAAGGACAGCAGTTACAAATCCCAACATAGCTGTTTCCATTTTTCCCATCTCCCCAACCCCCAAATTCTGCTTTTTATCCTGATGCTGCGCATGGGGAGAGGCTGTCAAAGAAACCTGGAGAGCCACCCAGAAATGGGTCATGGTTAGGGTCATGCTTCGCAGCGGTTAAAGGGAAATGAAGACGGAGTCTAGTAGCTATAGCAGATAGTTCCTTCTCTGTTATCATTCACAGCTGGAACGGTTTTAAGGCGGAGGTTGTGCTCAGCAAGGTGGCTGTGGGGAGTGCCTATGACGAGGCTGCATTCGTTTTCTGTCTGGATCGCCTACCAGCTTGGTTGTGGGAGGAGGAGAGATGACATGCATCATCCCCCGTACAGCCCCTTCCCAAGCCTGGGGACATGGGGTAACTAGATAGTGCTGAAGAGTCAGCAGATACCCAGCCTCAAAACCCATGGGAAAGGGTAGCAGTCTGGCCCTGTAGCCGCACTTCGGGCGTCAGGGTCCTCCACACTGGATCTTGCCCCCTGGTGACAGGTCCAGAACCCTGTCTCCTCGCCTTTCCGGTGAGTTTCAGTCTAGCGAAGTAAGGGATGGTAGCTCCATGCCCTTAACACCTCCCTCTCCGACCGAGCCCATTTCTAAAATCGGTCTGCCTGGCTCTAGGTGTCAAACAGGACAGAGCCCCAGGGAGTGATGTTTATTTTGCCATAGCTGCCCTTTAGCGCTATTGGAGCTGACACCTGAACTGCGTGGTGACTTGTGTTGCCAGCGGGATTCCACGGGGTGTCAGGGCTGCATGGAGTGAGATTTGGTCCGCGCTCTCTGCCCACTGGCAGATCACTTAAAAAGTGACTGACACCCCCACTCCTTCCACTGCCACCAGCACAGACCATTCCTGTGGTAGAACGCAGTGAGAATTTGTAGAGGACATTCAGTGCCGTCTAATGGCGAAAACAAAGACAGGGAGTCAGGACTCCTGGGTTCTGTTGTGGGCGCTGCCAATGACTCGTTGACCTTGGGCACATCACTTCCCTGCTTTAGTGTCCCCATCCGTACCAGGGGGATAATAAATAACACGAACGTCTGAAAAGCTCAGTGAGATCCTGGGATTAAAAATACTATAGCAGGGCAAAGCCGTTGTTGTATTTTTGTGCTGGCAATTATTTGCCCCAGTGTTAGAATCTCGGAGGCAGCTCAGCTCTGGGAAAGAAGGGAGGTAGGGGTTACAAGAAGTCTATTGCAACCCTAAATGAATTGTTTCCAGAAGCAGAACCCCCACTATCCCTCTGCTCTTCTTGGGGTTTCCTCCCAGTCCTTCCAATTGTCTCCGATAACAGCGTCAGGGGCTCCCCTGATTGCATTTTGCATTTGATTTTGCTCGTCCGGCTGCTGCTTATGAAACCCAGCCTGGGTGTGAGCAGCCAGAGCTCTTTGCTCAGTTTCTAACAGCTGCTTAAACCTCCTTGCCCCAAGCCTCTGACCTAGACACTGACCCAGAGCATCTCAGCTTGTGAAATCTCATGTCAACAGTCAAATAGGAGCGGTACAGTTATTAAAATAAATAGCAGCAGTGATGGCGTTTAGTCTGGCTCACTTGCTACCCAGCCCCTACTGGACCTCCAGCGAAGGGCCCTCTGGGTGTTTCCTGTTACAGTGAGTGCTGTTGTCACTGCCCTGAGCCCTGCCTTGCCTGCATTCGTGTGCTCTCTGTATGTCTCCTGCGCTAATGCAGGAGTCGATGTCATTTCGTGTGTGTGTGTGTGTGTGAGTGAGAGTGAAGCTTCTTTAAACCAGGATACTGCCCACAGAGATGCTGCACCTTACCAACGCTTTCTGTCCTTGCATTGCTGTGTGGCCAACCATATTCCAAATTCTCACCCTTCCCGGGATCTCGGTCTGGCATCAAGACCTGCCGTTTGCTTCCCACTTGTTATATGTGCTAACTGCCATTAAAGCAGCCGAGAGGTAATGCTGCACTGAGGGCCTGAAAAACGGAGCGCCTCAGCGTCAGTGTGGGGTGTTGCAAATCGGCACATCGGCTGGGCAGCCCTCAGCTTGTGTTTTGTGAGTGGCCCCCGTCCCCCATCCTCCACCCCCACCAGACACGCACAGGCAACGCTGGTTTGTTCCCTTCAGACTCCGATTCTCAGCACTCCGTCCCCATTGAACGATGCTTTTCAGTTCCGAAATTCTGATTTCTTCTTCCTTTCTTTTTTTCTTTCTTTTTTTTTTTTTAAATTAACCTCAGTTTGAATTTAACTGTCTTGTTCTGTTTCCATGACAACTCGGTGTTTGCATCCCACCCGCCGTTGTTTGTTGCTGTCAATGCTGTTTGCTGACTGGATCTTGTCCGTCAGTGTGTGTCTCCCCATTTCTCCTCAACCTCCCCCACCCCATCTCCCCCAGGAAGTGACATATCAGCCCCTCTTTGGAAGATTCATTCCCACCCCCACCCCCCTGATCTGTCTGCATGTGACCCCCACTTGTTTCTTTTTTAAGTACTCTCCATCTTGTCTCAGATGTGACTGGCGCAGTCTTCGTGTGGCTCCATTTTCTGAAATGCCACCAGCTCCAGGGAAGCAGCCAGGACTCTCTGCTCTTGCCAAGGCCGAGCGACCCAGTCAGACTGGATCCCAGTGGAAGGAAGGATGGGAGCAGCAGCTGGGACACCTCCAGCCCTTCTTGCTAGGGCTAAGACCTTCCCTGCGTGGGGGGCCTCCTGCCCATTTGCCCCAGCCAGTGCCAATGGCCAAGTGTGTTTAAACCCTGTCACTCAGCCATTGCTGATGTCTAGGCGCTTCCCCTCAGCCAGGCCCCAGGGGAGGAGATGCCTCCCCACTCTCCTGAACCAATAGGTCCTGCCAAACCCTCCCCAGCCAGGACCAGGATGTAAGTGCGGTTACATCCCCCCACTCAGACATCTTCCTTTCCCAAGCCAATGGCAGCCTCTATGTGAGGCTATACATCCTCCCAGCCCTGTTCCTCTCCCCAGCTCAGGTCAAGGTGGGGATGCTTTCATGCCCCTGTCCCTTGGGATCTCCCTGCTGCTGAGTCTCCATGCTCTTCATTGCCTGAAATCCTTGACTCGCCTCGTCTTCCCCCCAAGGCCTGCCCCATGGGTGCTGCTGCCCTCTCTGGCTGACTGCACAGAAGCGGGTCTGGTAGCCAAGTGGGGAGCGCTCCCCTTGAGATGGAGACATCTGGGGGAGAAGGCAGAGGCTAATTTTTCCATCGAGCTTCCAGCCTGTTGGTAGCAGGGAGAGGGATACTGTCATTAGTCGACTGATAGGCCTCCGGTGGAGGTGCCCCTTCCAGAGAACCTGGTTGGTGCTATTATAATAACGCTCTGTGGTTCTTCCCCTCCAAACGATCTGGGCTGCGACACCTTGTGAGCGGCTCACGCAGCTGCCAAGCGGCTCAAATGCTTCTCCTTTCTCCAAGCAAAGAAGATGATCAGGAGCAGGGGTTAGATGGGCAGGCGGCTGGGCTGGATGGGTGAAGCGAAGTCAGATATGGAGAGGGCTGTGACCAGGCGCCCCCAGCTCCCGTGCCGGAGAGTACGGCATTGCCAGCCCCTCTGTAGGCTGGGCGTTAAAACTTGAATAATGGAGGTTTCAGTTCACTGGCAGTTCCTAAAAATGGGAGGAGGGGAGAATTGTTTTGAATCGAACAAAACATTTTGTGGGAGCAGTAGTTGGATATTTTGTGTCGATGAGGAGCATTTTTTAATGTTTTTTTTTTATTTTTTTAAAAATAAAATGGAAGGAAATATCAGAACCAAAAGACATTTTGAACCCAAAATTTTAAGCAACTGAACTTTTATAGGGATTTATTTTTTTTGGGGGGGGGGGGAGTTTCAGCTGTAAAATTTCACCTG
The DNA here is from genome assembly GCF_028017835.1 of Emys orbicularis. NCBI lineage: Eukaryota > Metazoa > Chordata > Testudines > Emydidae > Emys > Emys orbicularis. The sequence continues at coordinate 9,453,135 of NC_088706.1, read as the reverse complement.
CTGCTAATTAAAACTCCGTCCTTCCCCCACAGCAGGGTCAGGCCTTGTTTCTCCAACTGTTCCACTCTGTGGGAGAGAACCCCCTCTCAGGGGCTGTCTCTTCTCCCGGCAGTGCAATGCCCCACCCCTCCTCCCCCGTCTTCATTCCCAGAATACTGCAGGCCACTATTTGAGAACCACGGGTTAAGGAGCAACCTGAAGCTGGGTTGGTGCCGTAAGCTAGACGCTGATCCAGAACACCAGGTCTAAGGAGATCTGAAGCCACCATGACCCAATGGGGAGAGCTTCTGGGCCTGATTCTCCTTGGCACCAGTTTTGTATGGGTGCAGCTCCCAATGACTTTAGTGGAGTTGCTCTGGATTTACCGTGGTGTAGGAGTGAGGAGAATCGGGGCTCATCACAACCACTAGTGGCCTTATTGGCTGAGTACATGCAGGAATTATACGGGTATCTCTGAAGCCTGCAGGGGCCCATCCTCACATGGATCTTTCCCCTGTTGCTACGATTATACCTGCAGCCTCCACAACCTTTGTCCCTTTGCCCTCACTCCTGGGATGGGATGTTTCCCCGTTCAGCTCTCTCCCCACAGGGACTACATCTTTCTAGGTCACCTGCTGTCTGCCCATGATCCCTCTCTTCCTCTTGGACTCTGGGGGGTGTTACCCCACCGCCCCCATCGTACACAGACTCAATGGAATAAATAGTAGGGAGGTCATCCAGAGACAGATGGGGGGGCTCATGGAGATCCTACTCCCCTAGGGACAGCCCTTGGGCAGGGAAGGTTTCCATGCCCCTTGGGCAGCCGGGTGCAGAGTTAGTCTCTGGGTTGGGTTTTAATGACTAAACTTCTCTCTGGTCCCCTTCTCCTGCTTTGACGTGTGAGGAAACCACTCAGCGGGTCCCTCCGTCCATCCGTCCCAGTCACTTCAGAAAATGGAGCCACGGAAACCGCGCCCTCTCCTTTGCGTCCATGTTCTTCCTGTGTAAGGTCTGGAAGCTGCATCCACTTCTCTGCTAAGGAGATGCACAGAACATGTCACTGTTTTCTCAACGTTAAAGTTTCATTACCTTGTTTTTCTTATTATTATTAATTCTATTCTATTTATTATTCTGCCAGGGCTGAGATGTGACAATGTGAGCCACCACATTGGGTCACATCAGCTAGAAAAAGTATGCAGCATTAAAGTCGGTTTCCCCCTCCCCTTCCCCGTCTCTCTCTCTCTCTCTCTCTCTCTCTCTCTCTCTCCACTCTCCTCTTCTTCCTTCTCTCTTTCTGTCTCTTTCTTTCTTCAGTATCCATGTGGGCATTTGCTAGTGGCCCATAAGTTATACTCCTCTGCATTTTCTTCTCTCTCTGTCTCTGTCTCTCTCTTTTTTTTAACCTATTTTGCATGATGTTTGTGACTCTGAGAGCTGCATCTATCGATGGAACCGTGTCAGATCTTAAAGAGGCTTCGTTAGGGTTTCTATACCCGAAAACCACAAAAATTTCATTAGAGTTTCTCATCTTTCCCACTTTCTCACGTTCCAGGTGCGGGGGGGGGGGGGGGGCTCCTTCCTCCTGGACGGTTCTCTCACACACACAAACACACCCTAAATTCTAGCCTGCTCTGGGAGCTCCCCCTGTCTTTTTACCTCTCAGGTGGCTTCTGTGGACTTTGGGGCAGGAGACCTCTTTCTCCTACTTGATTTCTCCTTGGATTCTCCCCCCCTCTCAGGGTCTCAACAAGCTGAAGGCCTTTCCAACAAGAGCAGAGCCCTGAGAGGAAGCCTTCCTCACCCCCTCCCCACCCGAGCTCCTCCCCCTCTTCCTCCATTCCCCTTGACACTGGCCAGAAATGAGAGCTCGCTGGTGTGAGATTGGTCCTTTCCATGGGGCATGAATCTGCTACTCTGGAGAGGACCTGTTCACAACATGGCGGTGGGCTTGTTCCCGTTTTCCATGGGAGAAGGAGGTGGAGCAGGCGAATTAGATCCCATTATCAAAGGGGAGGTGGCAGGGGCTCTGGGGGAGCGGGGTGGGAAGCTGGGGCCCGAGCGGCTGTGGAGGAGATTGTTCGACGCGTGCAATGCCGGCACTTGTCAAGTAAAGATGAGAAATTGCTAATAAATTTTTGTGTATTTATCTGTGCTGTGATGGGTCTAATCTTGATCAATGGAACCCTGTTGCTATGAAATACCGCTTTATGTCTATATTCTATATCTTGTTTGTGAAGTAAAATTTATTTGAAGTTTAATTTTTTTGGTTTTGGTTTTTTGAATTTTATTTTATTTTATTTTTTTAAATAAAGGAAAAAAAAAGATGAGCCCCATTTATATTTAAATTATCTTCTGCTCTTTTTTTCTTTCTCCCCTTTTCTTTCTTTTTTCTTTTTTTTTTTCCTTTTTTTCCCTTTTTTTTTTTTTTTTTTTTCTTTTCTTTTTTTTTTTGTGTCACCTCTGTGCGTCTCGTCCGCAGTTCGCCGGGTGGCACCTCGCTTCTCCATCCTGCCCGTCAGCCATGAGATCATGCCCGGGGGTAACGTCAACATCACCTGCGTGGCAGTGGGTTCGCCCATGCCGTATGTCAAGTGGATGCAGGGGGCAGAAGACCTGACGCCTGAGGATGACATGCCGGTGGGCCGCAACGTCTTGGAGCTCACTGACGTCAAGGACTCGGCCAACTACACCTGCGTGGCCATGTCTAGCCTGGGGGTGATAGAGGCTGTGGCTCAGATCACAGTGAAATGTAAGAGAATGAGCATGCGGGGGCGTGACCATGCATGTGAGCGTGCACACGTGTGAGCGACCATGCAGGTGCACGGCCATGTGTATGAGCATGCACATCTATGCGAGTGTGAGCAATCATGCGGGTGAGCATGCACGAATGAGTGTGTGGTTGCAGGACCATGCAGGTGAGCATGTGGGTTCGTGGTCATGCTTGTGATCGTGTGGCTGTGTGTGGAAGTGTGCAGATGCATGCGAGCATGTAGTTGTATGAGCACGTGAACGTATGGGGTCATGCTCATGCATGTAGGCACATGGTCGTGTGTGTGTGCGAGATCAGGGATGAGCATGGTTGTGTGAGCATATGGGTACATGACTACATGCGATCATGTGGGTGTAAGTGCACACGAGTATGGACAAATACACGTGCGTGCATGAGCTTGCAAAGGCATTGGTGTGCATGTATGTGTGTGCAGATGTTTTTGAGTGTGCACATGAGGATGGCATGCTAGTGCGTGAGTTCTCATTGTGCCCGTGGTACAAAAAAATCCCCAACTGATTGGAAGCCACCAGCTTCCATCACTGGCTTGGGGCCTTTCCTGGCTTTAGCAGCTGTTATTTATCAGGGGAACCGAGATTCAAACCTGTATGTTTGTTTTCATCCTGGGTCACGAGGCTGGCCTATGTGTGGGGAGCCTTGAGCGGTCGGGGACTGGGGCTTGCCTCCCACTCTTGTTTGAGGGTTCAGAACCTGCCCGTCTCTGGCATGCAGTTCCTTGCACCACAGCCTCATCTTGGTGTCTTACGGAAGCCTTCTCTGTTGCCTCACCACGTGGGAAACCCAGCTTGAAGCTTGTGATTCCCAAGAGGAGCACAGATGTATGGCTTGAAGACTTCCCTCCTCAGCTGAGGAGCATGAGCAACAGATCCCCTTGGCTGGGAGAAGTGCAGAGTTGATGTCTGCTCTGAGCACTGACCCTGTCTATAAGGGAATTTGGGGAGGAGGGAAAGGGATGCCTTCATAAGGACATGAGAGAGGGGAGTAAATGGAAACTAGATCCCCCTTGGTCAGAGCATGTGGGAAAGGGAGCTCTGGCAACAGCGGGGAACAGGGACCCCCTGGAATCATTGCACAAAACTCCACCGGAGTTGTTTGCGCAGGGAGCAGGTTGAGATGCTGGCAAAAGGATGCCCGGGGCTGGATTGAAACACTCCTTTGCTTTTCTGTTTTTCTTTTTCCTGTCTCATAATATTAACCTTAAAAGCTGATGGCTATGATGCATTGTCTGAATATTCTACCTCCCCAGATATGGAACCTATGTCCCGCTGGCACGTTCTGCCTTTTGTCTTTATCTTTCTATTCCTGTATGAAAGTAACTGCAATATGTTCCAGCAAGGAAGGTGAACAGGGAGGTAGATCTAGAAAGGGCCTGGGTCTACAGCATGTGCTTGGAGGGATTTAGAGTATGTGCTTCAGGCGATGGTCTAGATCATGCGTTTGGGTAAACCCCAGGTGCAGAGCATGTACTTGGGAGTTCTTGAGTATGTGCTTAGGGGGAACCCAGATCTAGAGTGCAGACTTGGGGGAGAAGGTGGGTCTAGAGAGCACATTTGGAGGGGCATGGGGGTGGGGAACCAAAGCAAACTTATTCATTTGTAGCTTTCTAGACCAAGGAGAACTGCCTAGTTCTAGAGAAAGCTGTCCAGTAACTGCATACTGTAGGCACAGAGAGAGCCAGAGATGCCCAGGGCTAGGGACAGCTAGTGATATTTAAGGAGATATTTTTCCATATTCTAAAGGAGTTGGGTGTGAAACCAGCTTTCCTCAGCACATTGGGATGTTCAGTTGAAGTCTGTGTTAACGATTCCAGATGTTTTGTTGAATGCTTCCTTTTGATGGAGCAGTTTAAGAAGGGTAATAAAGAACGTAACTAGGTTCATAATATTTCAGCAGCATTTTACTGAACAGCCGCGCTGTGATCTGTACCGCGCTGCCAGTTCTCAGAGCCCTAACTTGCCAATTAGACACCGTTTTAACATACGGTTCTAAAGTGTTTATTCTTTCCCATCCTCAGCGCTGCCCAAGGCTCCTGGGACGCCCGTGGTAACAGAAACCACGGCAACCAGCATCACCATCACCTGGGACTCTGGGAACCCCGACCCTGTGTCTTACTACGTCATCGAGTACAAGTCGAAGAGTCAGGATGGCCCTTACCAGATCAAAGAGGACATCACTACCACGCGTTACAGCATCGGAGGACTCAGCCCCAACTCGGAGTATGAGATCTGGGTGTCTGCCGTCAACACCATCGGGCAGGGGCCTCCCAGCGAGTCCGTGGTGACCCGCACCGGGGAGCAGGCGCCAGCTAGTGCTCCTCGCAGCGTCCAGGGGCGGATGCTGAGCGGCACCACCATGATCATCCAGTGGGAGGAACCGGTGGAGCCCAACGGGCAGATCCGCGGCTACAGGGTGTATTACACCATGGAGCCGGACCAGCCGGTGAGCAACTGGCAGAAACACAATGTAGACGACAGCCTCCTGACCACAGTGGGCAGCCTCTTGGAGGATGAAACCTACACCGTCCGGGTCCTGGCCTTCACTTCCGTGGGAGATGGGCCTCTCTCTGACCCCATCCAGGTCAAAACACAGCAAGGAGGTGAGTTCTGGGCCCACGTGGACATGGACAGACTGAGCTGCCGCAGGCGGCTTCTGTAGGGAGAGACGGTTAGGTGGCTCACAGCGCAATGATAACACTGGCCCAGGGCTCTCTCCAGAGCACCTCCTCTTTACTGATCATCTTTATAGAATCATAGAAGGTCAGGGTTGGAAGGGACCTCAGGAGGTCATCTAGTCCAACCCCCTGCTCAAAGCAGGACCAATCCCCAACTAAATCATCCCAGCCAGGGCTTTGTCAAGCCGGGTCTTAAAAACCTCTAAGGATGGAGATTCCACCACCGCCCTAGGGAACCCATTCCAGTGCTTCACCGCCCTCCTAGTGAAATAGTTTTTCCTAATATCCAACCTAGACCTCCCCCACTGCAACTTGAGACCATTGCTCCTTGTTCTGTCATCTGCCACCACTGAGAACAGTCTAGATCCATCCTCTTTGGAACCCCCCTTCAGGTAGTTGAAGGCTGCTATCAAATCCCCCCTCACTCTTCTCTTCTGCAGACTAAATAAGCCCAGTTACTTCAGTCTCTCCTCCTAAGTCATGTGCCCCAGCCCCCTAATCATATTCATTGCCCTCCGCTGGACTTTCTCCAGTTTTTCCACATCCTTTCTGTAGTGGGGGGGCCCAAAACTGGATGCAATACTCCAGGTTTGGCCTCACCAGTGCTGAATAGAGGGGAATAATCACTTCCCTCAATCTGCTGACAATGCTCCTACTAATGCAGCCCAATATACCATTAGCCTTCTTGGCAACAAGGGCACACTGCTGACTCATATCCAGCGTCTCGTCCACTGTAATCCCCAGGTCCTTTTCTGCAGAACTGCCACTTAGCCAGTCAGTCCCCAGCCTGTAGCGGTGCATGGGATTCTTCCGTCCTAAGTGCAGGACTCTGCACTTGTCCTTGTTGAACCTCATCAGATTTCTTTTGGCCCAATCCTCCAATTGGTTTAGGTCACTCTGGACCCTATCCCGACCCCCCAGTGTATCTACCTCTCCCCCCAGCTTAGTGTCATCTGCTTAAGTGTCTTCGGCTTAAATAGAAATAGCTATTTGGGGAGGAAGAACTGTCCAGCAGCTGGAGCAGAGGACCCTGGGAGTCAGGACTCCTGGGTTTTGTTCCTAGCTCTTGTCAGGGGGTGTGTGGTCTAGTGGTTACAGCGGGCAGCTAGGAGACAGGAGTCCTCTGCTCTATCCTTGCCTCTCTGTGTGACATTGAGCACATCATGGTAAAACAGTGCCTCAGTTTCCCCACCTCTAAAGTAGGTTGACTAATACCCCCATCTCCCAAGGTGTGGTGTCTCTAAAGGATGCTGAGAGCCTCTGATCAAAGGTACTGTAGGAAGGCAGAGCCGTATTCTGTCTGTATCTAGTGCTACCTGTTGTGGCAGGCACATGAGAGGGTTTTAGAAGCCAAGTGGGATATGCTGGCTGTACTCGTCTGCATGTCTTTACCCAGAATGCTCTGTGAATGACCAGAGGATTTGACCTCGCTTCTGTCTGAGTTCCTCCGAGTGCCCTTCTCTGTCAGAAATGCATACCCCTTCCTTCCCTGGTAATCAGGAGCCCCATTCTGGCTGCAGGCCTGGGACGTCTGCTCTCTCTACGTTACAGTTCCCGGAACTGTCCAAGCCATGGAGAGGCTGAGAACATCTCTCAAGGGTAGGGGGCTGTGTCCTGCACTGTGTGGGACGATGGACACCATGATCCAGGACTGTCTTGTCTCCAGCAACTGTAGATGGTTTACTGTCCTGGCCCTGCAGGGTGACAGACACTGGGCTCCTGTAAAGAAAAACCCCTGCCTTCCTGCAGGCGCGGTGAGAGTCAGGATCACGCACCCATATGCTACTTATGGATAAGCCGTGGGGGGGGAGGGGGGGGGGGAAATAGTCTTCTAAATAGCCCAGTAATCTTGGGCCCGTCTCTCTCTCTCCTCTTCTGCGCTGGCTGTCCAACCCCACCTCGTGGATTCCTCCTCGGTCAATTTTAGTTCCTGGGCAGCCGATGAACTTCCAAGCGGAAGCCAGGACGGAGACCAGCATCAGAGTGTCGTGGAGCCCTCCCCGGCAGGAGATCATCGTGAAGTACGAACTCGGCTACAGGGAAGGAGATCGCGGCAGGGAGGTGAGTGCCATGAGGGAGGCGTGGGGGATGATGGTTCTGCCCCTTTCCCCTGGAGAATGACGGGACCCTCCCTTAGCTGGGGGTGTGGGAAGTAGGGTGGGTTTTTTGGGGGGTGTTCATGTCTCTGCTCCGAGTTTTTATTTTTTCTTCCCTCCCCTTCCCTCAAACCCCCCCACCCTCGCCCACCTCCAGGTGTTGAAGACCTTTGACCCGACGACCTCGTTCACAGTGGAAGGTCTGAAGCCCAACACTGAGTATGTCTTCCGGCTGGCTGCCCGCTCGGCTCTGGGCCTGGGGGCCTACACCCCGGAGGTCAGGGAGCGGACCCTGCAGTCTAGTAGGTGTCTCTCCTTTCCCAGCCTTGTCTGAGGGGAAGACAGTCAGGGAGCCACAGATGGCGGGTACAGGGGTATGGAACCGTGGGGAGTTCACGGCACCGTCCTCACAGGAGAGGATTGCGCGGCTGGGGTACTCTGTGGGGAAGCGGTTGTCCCAGTACTTATGGACCCCACCGCCTCCCCCCTCCCTGATCTAGATAGCCAAGATTTGGGTGGGCCAGGGGCCAGGGCGTGAGTTAGCACCACCCGTCCGAGAGGAGCGGTTTAACGAGCTGGACGGCTTAACGAGCTTGACACCGTCCCCATCGGCCCTTCGTGCTGAGCATGCTCAGTGAGGATGGCTTCCCGCCTCCACCTTTGAAGCTATGGGTCGTTAACCAGCAGAAATTGAGCCGGAGCTCCTGGGGAGGGACACAGGAGGGGTTTAAGAGAGCTCTCTGCAAGAGGTTTGTGAGCCGGGGGGTAGATGGTGATTAATAAAACTAACATTGTCATCGGTCTGAGGGAAAGCAGCCCCCACCTCATTGTTCATAAGCGACTTCATAGCCTGCGGAGACAGGCCATTGGGGCTTGGGCAGAGCTGGAGAGAGGGGGAATGGGGCAGGGGGGTTAACGACACCAGGATGGAGTGTATGTAACCCAAATGTGCTGGTTTTAGTTTAATGGATTGTCTCCCTTCGCTGTTGCCCTGGGGATGACCAGCCCTGGATGGCAATATTTCAACCTGGGCTTTTCACAGATCTTTGCTTTTAAATGAGGTGTTTTTTCACTGCATGAGTGGCTGTGGCAGCTGTTCTTTGTGTTTTCTGTCTCCTCTCATCTCTACTAAATCCCTCGGCCGCAGTTTGGAGTAGCCGCGAGCAGAACTAGCTCAGAAATGGCTCTGGTCAGCGCGTGAGAGCGCAAGCGAGCTCCCATCGCTCACAACCCTTAACAAGTGGGAGCAGCAGCCTCTCAGCTGGGCGGCCCGCCTCGTCTTTCCATTTTAATTGTCAGCTCCCCTTCCCTCTCTTGCCCAGGAGCGAGAAGAAAGGGGAATTTCTGTTTCTACTTCAGACAGAATTTCTTACCGGGGCTTTCTCAAGCCTCCAGTCCATTCAGAGATTTGCTTGTTTGTTTGTTTGCTTCCTTCCTTGAAATGTGTTTTTTTTTTTTTTTATAAAAGTCGGTATCTATATAAAAAGAAAATTGTTTCCTGGCTTTGCCGAAACACCGCTGGTTCCAGTTCTGACCCAGTTCGGTACCAGTAGAAGGAACCAGATGTCCTTGATCAGCACCAAGAAATAAAAAGAATGAATCGAAAGGATCAAGAATAGGTGTCAAAACTTTCCCACACTCTGCTTCTGTTTTACTAGAGCTTTTCGTTCTGGGAGTCACGGGGCTGGGTGCGGGGGAGGATTTGGGAACTGGGCTTTCTGGTTGGATACAAGCAGTCCAGAGGGGTGGGGGTCACGGGGTGGAAAATGGCTCTAGGGCCTAGCGACGCTGGAGGTTTTCCAAAAAAAAAAGAGGAGATGGGAGGTGGGGGGCTTCTTTGGGGATCTTTCTATCCTGGCACTTGCCCAGGAGAAGGCGTGGTTTGTTCCATTGGTCTGCAGCTCAGCTGTAGAGGGATAGCCGTCAGTTTCACGAATTTAACGCTCTTAAGAACCTCAGCTGGGGAGCTGTCAACATTTTGTAATGTGGTGAAACGTTTTTTCCTGGCCGGCTGCTGGACGAACGAGTCAATTCTCCCCGGTCCGGGTGGCATCCTCGGCTCACAGACCTTCTGGCTCGGGCAGGCTTTTGTGTCTTTCCTCTGCAGCCCCTTTTCCGTTCAGCTCCTTCCTGGCCTGCTCCCTGGCTCTCTTTTTCTCCCCATCCATCTACCTGCCTGCCTGCCTGTCTCTCTGCATGCCCTCACAACCCAGTGAAGCCAGCTCCCCGCACTGTCTGTCTCTCTTACTGCCTGGGCAGTTTCCCACCTCGTCTCTGCAGCACCAAAGCTTTCCCCACCCCAGCCACCTGCTGTGGTGTTCTGTGTGGTTTTTTTCTCCACCAGTCTCAGCTGTCACACACATGCATGCCTGGCCCGCAGCCCCTCCCTGCATGCACCCCCTGCACAGCCCCCTCCACATCTCTTGTCAGGGTGGCTCTCCCGAGCATCATAACCAAAGTAAAATCCATTAAACTAAAGGTAAAGTATCTTTTTCTTCTTGAAGTAGCTGGGTTTTAACTCTTCAAGTACCAGAGACGTAGATTGGAAAATAATGAATCAAATGCTTGGAGGCCTAAGGCAATGTCGCCTTTTCTAACCTAGTTGTGAAGCCCTTAGAGTTTCTTAATACCCTTCTCATTCAAAAATTTCTCCTGGTGTAGGAAGCAGGTGTCACCCGACAGGAGCGAAGGGGGGGGGGGGGGAGGGCGACGTGTGGGATGGGTTATAAAGGAACCAGAGGGATTTTCACCTCTCTGCTCCTTCCTAAGAGGGATGTTCCCCCACCCAGTTGCTCTGATCCTTCTCTCCACCCCAAATAGGCTCTGAGTGAAATTACAATGATCTAAAGTCTATGGTACCTAAAGGGTTAAACGCATTGTATTGTACGAGGTCAGTAAGGGTCATTCTTGTGGCTTGGACAGTCAACTTAAAGCCTGTAAAAGATGCAGCTCAGGTGAGTACTGGCTGGTCTCAAGCTGATTCACAAATACAGTCCACCCTGTCACTGCGCAGTCTCCTACGCACCCTGGGTATCCTGCAGCCCCTGTGGGAGGAATGGGTGGGAAGGGGGGGGGGGGTCTCAAAAAGCTGTCTGCTTGGTGAAAAGAGAGATGTGTGAGCACAGAAAGTTACATGCTTCGCAGTGAGCTCTTTGCTGTATGGCAGTCCCCTGTGTAGCCAAGGCATTTGGTGGAGAGGTGGAGCCCAGATCCGCAGCGTGGGATCTGCAGAGCTTCATTGTCTACTGCACACAGCTCCCTGGGCTAAGTGAAGCATGTCACCTGTTACGCACGCGCACACCCACACCCACACCCCCGCCGGTTCCGTGCAGGTTGGGCTGGATTGTGAAGGAAACTCACTGTGCCATGAATTCCCAAGAGTGTCTCTCCAACATGACCAGCACTTGGTGGGTGTTTTCATCCAGGCGTTGTGGTCAGTTGAGAGCGGTGTGGGGCACAGGTGCCCCCCCCCCCCCCCCGCCTCCCTTTTAACCAGAGAAAGTGCTACAAATGATCCCGAAAGGAGGTCTCGCTCCGGGGACATGCGGCAGGTCCTCATGCTGGAGCTTAGAGGGTGAGTGAGAAAGTGCCAGGCTCAGCCGCCGCTGATGGAAACAGCGCTCCCAAGCGCAGGCCGGAGCTCCGTGCTCTGCCTACTGGGCCTTTCATTATGAGTGTCAGGAGCCTTAGGCTCAGGATGGAAAGGGTAGGTCAGGTCAGACCCTCTCCGCAGTGGGTTTCGCAGCCCTTGTGGCTTCAGCTGGGTTCGGAGGAGTGGAAGCAGTTTTTGACCCCACCCGCGGTGCTGAGCGTTGGGTGCCGAGGACAGGTAGCTGGAGGCACCTTGGGGCTGTTTCGTCTTCCAGCTCAGTATGAAAAAGGCGTAGATGCCTCTAAGTTGCAGAAGGGGACAGCACACCGGCCTATTTTGCTTCATCATCCTTTATGGTCAGGCCAGGTGGAGAAAATTGTCTGTTACAGGGAATCTGGCCACACTGTCGCCAGTCTGGGTGCTGGTATCTGTCAGAAATAGGATAGATCAGAGACTGGTCGTCTGTCATTACTGCAATAGCTAGGTAGCCAGGGGAGGGGAAGACTAGCCAGCATAGAGGAGCTAGTAGTTGTCGGGGAAGGGCAATATCTTAAAAGCAAATCGTTTTCAGAAACCCACCAGGAGCTTGGTCTGGCCTCGTAGCTCAGTTTCTCTTGTTCTCACGTAAGAAAGTCTTATAAGTTAGCAGTTGAAGTTTGGAAGGTAGGTAAACAGACTGGGAACGTTCTGGAAGGATTTGCTTTATATATCGATATTATTTTATTATTATGATTTCCTTTTTGAGAGATCTTTCATTTTGAAATTAATGGATTGATTTATTTTTTGTTTCAAGTTTGTTTCTTTGGTTGTTTGTTTGACATGTTTTCTATTATTTGGCGTGGCTAGCCAGCTGCTGGAGATCATAACCCCAGGGAGCAGAACTTTGCCTGGTCACTGCACAGAAATCTCCTTTTCTTGATGGGAAGGAGCGAATTGGGGAAAGCTTTAATTGTTTTGTTAAAGGAGCCTTGTGAAGGCAATTTAGGCCCAAAACTTAAGGTTTTGGGTGCAGGGAGAGAGAAAAGATCTGACAAAACTAATCTTAATAGAAGAGTTTGTGTTCAATTAATAAAGAAATCAGTGAAAATCAGTTGGTTTGTTTGTTTTAAAAAACATCCCATATAATGTGAAGTTTGCAACCCAAACACAACAGTGCATGAAAGCCAGAAAGGGAAACTGACTATGTAAACAGAAGTGAAAGTGATGAATCTATTTTCACTGGCCAAGCAGAGTAAAGGGAAGGCACAGCACAAGTGATGAAAAGTCGGTTAGATTTTTTAAAGCAGACGGGGAGATTGTTAAACACCCCAGCAGAGTGTCAGTAATACAAACGTAAAGGGATTCCAACCCTGTAGTCCTGGGGACAGAGTCTCCCTTCGGTCATACTCATTATAGACCAGTGTAACTCCATTGACGTCAGTGAATTTAGCCCCGATTTCCCCACTGTCAGACCACAGTTGAGCCCTTTATGCTCAGCTAAAACCCTGATTTATTTCAGTGGGACTTTGTGTAAGGACTGTAGGATTTGGCCCAGGAATAATCTTTAAAAAACCTTTAAATGGTGGTCAGCATTTATGTATTCATCCTGATGGACATCCCACATGGGGATGGGGAACTTAAGGCCAACATTGTCGAATTTAGGTGCTTAACCATGGACTTGGAGCCAGGATTTTCCAAAATGGAGACTGAGTTTAGGTCCCCAACCTGAGACACATTTCTGCTTTTCAGAAAGTGCCAATCACCCGCCCTCTGGGGATCAAAGCATCCAAGATCACCTAGGGTCAGATTTTCAAAGGTATTTAGGCACCTAAAGATGCAGATAAGTGCCGAATGAGATTTTCGAACGCACCTAAGTGGCTTAGGCACCTCACTCCAATGAGAGTTAGGCACTTTTCGGTGCTTTTGACAATCCTGCTAGGCACACATCTGCATCTTTAGACACCTAAATACCTTTGAAAATCAGGTCCCTGGTTAGTCCCTTTTGCAAAACTTGGTGTTAAGCCTAGTTGAAAAACTTTGGCTTAATGCAGCTTTGCCCGTTCATCGGGAACATGACTTGCCTTTGGTTGTACCGAAGTTTGCAAGGCTGCTTTAAAAACAGGAGCTAAAAACTGCCCGTCCCAGGAAGGAAGGGCTGGTTGCTCAGTTGTGGTCCAGTCACCCGTAGCTGAAAATGAAGGACGCGTTGGGCTAGCCTGCTCTGTGTTTTATTCCTTTGCTTTGTAACATTTATGTTCCGATGCCCCCGTTTCATTTCTCTTGCCTTTATTTTTTATTTTTAAAAAAACCAACCCCCTCTCTTCTTTTTTAATTTATCTTCCTAAACCAAATTTTTTGTATGTTTTATTTTAGATTTTTTTGTTATCATTTTCTTTTTTTTTATCTTTCCCATCTTTTGTTTTTTCCCCTTCTTCCCTTCCCCCCTGAATTTTCCCCCATCATAGAACCGTCTGCCCCCCCTCAAGACATAAAATGCGTCAGCACCAGATCCACTGCCATTCTGGTAAGTTGGCGGCCTCCGCCGGCCGAGAGCCAAAACGGTGTCCTGGCTGGATACAGCGTCCGCTATCGAGCGCTGGACTCTGAGGACACGGAACTTAAGGAGGTGAATGATATCCCCCCAACCACCAATCAGATCCTCCTGGAACAGCTGGAAAAGTGGACAGAATATCGCATCACCGTGGTGGCGCACACAGAGGTGGGGCCAGGCCCGGAGAGCTCGCCAGTCGTCGTCCGAACAGACGAAGATGGTAATTCCATCTCCTTTCGGTTTCCTTTCCTCCCGAGCCCGCCACAAATACATGGCTGAGGAGACTTCCCTGCAAAGGAAAAGACATTGGATTTTTGGGTCCCTTTTGTTGCCGCTTTTTGATGCCAGAAGAAAGCCTGAAGGTTGCCCCCCTCGCCCCCCACCCCAGATTTCCTCACTCATCTTCCTAAAAACCTGCAGGTGCCATGGACATCAGCTCCTCTGAGAACCAGGCCCTCTGTTTTTCTTTTCCTGCTTGATTTTTTTTTTTTTTTTTTTTAACATCCAGGCATTCAAGTCTTGTCCACACTGCTTTTCCCAGGAAATTCTGTGGCAGGCTGGAGAGCTAGTTAGATTATGACCTCCCAGCTATCAAGGATGTAGAATCTGAGCCGTTGAGAGGGGACAGGATTTGTAGCCAGAATTATTTAAAAATATGTGAGGGTTCCTCCCTTCCCATCTTTGTCGTTAAGGCATATTTAACTCAAAAACCTGAGAAACAGGAGAAGGGATCTCTTTGTTAAAGGGTTAACAACCCAGCCCCTTCATGTAAGAACTAAGAGAGCTCTTGTTCCAGTTCTCTGGTTCTCCTAAGGAGACCTCAAGCAAGAACAGGGAAGACTTGATTTAACTGATATTTCTTGGGTAAGATAAAGCAAGCGAAAAAGGGGAAACAATTTAAAAAACAAACAAAACCTTTCTGGGCTGTCTTCCTCCATCACAAACAAGCTAAAAAGGACCCAAGTCCAATTTTCTTTTCCGTTGCAGGTCACCTTTAACAGCTCTCCCATTTGCCCGTCCCTCTGCCTGTATCCTAACACGATACCCACTACTGGAGGTAATACCTTGCTCAGAGTAATAGGAGACAGCAGGAGCACCCTAAAAGTGGGGGGGCTACAGGCGCCCAAACCGTGGCCCTGCCCCGTCCCGCGAGGCCTCACCCCCGCACCGGCCATTCTTCCTGAGGCCCCTCCCTCCAGCCACCCATTGCTCTAGATGTCCTGATTTTATAGGGACAGTCCCGATTTTTGGGTCTTTTTCTTATATAGGCTCCTATTACCCCCACCCCCGTTCCGATTTTTCACACTTGCTGTCTGGTCACCCTACGTTGCCCCAAGGCCCTGCCCCCACACCGCCCTTTCCCCCAAGCCCTCTTCTCTCCCCCCCCCCCCCGCTTGCTCCTCTCCGTCCCTCCCCTGATCGCTCCCCCTTATGGCCGGTAAAAAGTGGGAGGGCCATGGCCCCCGGCCCACCCTGTTCCAGCGCCCTTGGGAGACAGAGCTGCAGTGTTGTCCTGGCCAAGGTCCCATACACTGCTCCAAATCCCTTTCCATCCCAATTCCTTTCCACGGCGTCTCTTCCCATTTCATGCCCTAAGATCAGACCGCTGCTGCTGAGTACCAGATGCATTTAAATGCCTGAGAGGCAAGGGCTTGAAAGGGCTGGGGTTCAGTCCCATCTTCCTTGCAAGCATTGTCCCAATGTCCCTCAAGCACAGCCAGAGCTTTCCTTGGCTAGCTCCTCAGAAATCAGGTCTGCCAGTGGATTTGATCCAGAATTATACAGCTCCTTCTAGGCAGGCAGCTCTGAGGAAGGGGCTCATGGAAGGAAGATTGAGCAGAGAGAGAAGACACGAGCTCACCTTCGTGCATCCAGATTGGCGAGCTATGCAGCTGCCGTCCAGACGCTGCCCATGACAGCGTGCGATAGCCGATGGCAGATGTGGTGGCCTTCCACAAGTCTGGCTGACTCTCAGCCCACTTGCAAGGCTCTAGATGCAGTACGTGCCTGCCCCATGCAACCTGGATAAGCGTCCAGCACTAAGTCTTAACGCCTGTACCCTCTTTTCTCTCCCTTCCCCGCAGTGCCCAGCGCCCCACCTCGTAAAGTAGAGGTGGAGGTTCTGAACTCAACGGCCATCCAAGTGTTCTGGCGCTCTCCAGTCCAGAACCGCCAGCACGGGCAGATCCGTGGCTATCAGGTCCACTATGTGCGCATGGAGAACGGAGAGGCCAAGGGGTTGCCCCAGATCAAGGATGTCATGCTGGCTGATGCCCAGGTGAGGACTTTCTGCCCCCTTCCTCTACCATGGCGGCTTGTGGGGAGGGCCATCTGTTTGGGTTATAGCCCCAAGTGACCCAAAATACTGGTAAGTGGGCACAGCATCTCTCCGACAAACAAGTCCCTTGTCATATTCAGTTAATTCACGCTCCCAGACTGTAGCTGTTGAGGACGACCATGAGCCATTCTCCAACTCCGGGATAAGTAGGCTCCATCCTTCTCGTTTCTGGGAGGCCCCAGGGCAGGGCCCCATTCCTTTAAATCAAGCCGAGGTCACTACAAAATCTACTAACCTCTCCCATTCTACTTCTTCCTTCACCTTGGCCTGGTAACCTCTGACCTCCAGTTGCCACTTGCCCGGGGACTTCTTCCTCACGCTGTGTGTGTCTCTCTCTCCCCTCTTCTCCCTCTTGTGTTCTCACTTGCAAATCCTCTCTTGTTCTCTGCTCAGTGGGAAACAGATGACACTGCTGAATATGTAAGTAAAATGCTTCCTGCCTGGTCCCGGTTCTGTCCTTTCCCTTCCACCCTCTTCATTTGTGGTGTGACATTTTGTCTCTTCTTTATTTATTTTTTTTCAGTGCTAGTTTGTCTATTTTCAAGCCTGTTACAGTGTTTCTATGCATTGTTCCGCGCCCCACCCTGTACACTTCGCAATGCCATCCTGATTGCTCCTTTAGTCAGCACATACCCCAGGGTTTTCCCCCGAGCTCTTAGGGAAGGTCGAGTCAGCTGCTTCTCGATAGTGGAAGCAATCCAGACATCAAAGTGGGACCAGACTAACTAAGCTGCATATTTAAAGACGGGCTGGTGGGAGCAAGGTCTGTGACTATATCAGAGACCGGGACCACTGCTGAAAAAACATTGCTGGGTTAGAGACGTAAGAGCTCAGTAGTGTGGAAGCAGCTAAGACCTGGCTGACAACCAAAATAGTAAGAACTCTGTTTTTCTCCGACAGTAGCTTCTAAACCATCAGGGCTTGACTGTGAACACTTGATGGCATTAGAAAGCCGAGGTTCCCAGCTAGTCACTGGTACAAAGCGCTCCCTGCTAGCCCTAGCAACTCACAAGGGGCTGGACCTTAAAATCAACTTTGTGGTTCCAGGGTGTGTCTACACTGCAGCTGACAGCTATTTTTAGCGCACTAGTTCAAGCAGTGCTACTGCGAGTCTGTGTTTCTGGGTCCCAGCTGCAGTGTTTACTACTTCCATTTGAATGCCGACATGATTTTAAGGACGACGGTAGCAGGGCCGCCCAGAGGATTCAGGGGGCCTGGGGTCTTCAGTGGCGGCAAGCCCCCACCGCCGAAGTGCCGGGTCTTCGGCGGCAGGTCCTGGGGCGGAAGGACCCCCTGCCGCGGGTCTTCAGGGCACTTCGGTGGCGGGTCCCAGAGCGGAGGGACCCCCCGCCGCCGAATTGCCGTCAAAGACCCGGAGCGGAAGAAGCTCCGGGGGCCCGGGCCCCACGAGAGCTTTCCGGATCCCCCGGAGCGAGTGAAGGACCCCACTCCAGGGGCCCCGAAAAACTCTCATGGGGGCCCCTGTGGGGCCTGGGGCAAATTACCCCACTTGCCCCCCCCCCCCTCCCGGGCGGCCCTGGACGGTAGCCACAAAGCAATGGGGGAAGGCATTCCTCCCTTGGGCTAGCGGGTACTGAGGCTTAGGCTGATAGAATAAAAATACTTAGGCCGAGATTTTGATTTCCTGCTAAGAATGATGCTCCTGTGAGGCAGGGCAGTGCTCTGAGCCTCCTTGTACAGATGGGGAGCAGAGGGTGTGTCTACACTGCAATTAAAAAACCCATGGCTGGCTCGTGCTGGGGCTAAGGGGCTGTGTAATCGTGGTGTAGACGTTTGGGCCCGGGCTCTAGGGCTCTGTGAGGCGGGAGGGTCCCAGAGCTTGGGCTGCACCGCAGCCCGAACATCTACACTGCAAACCCCTTAGCCTGAGCCCCGTGAGCCCAGCCACAGGTTTTTAACTGTAGTGTAGACATCCCCAGCAAGGCTAAGGGGATGTCTATATTACAGCTGGGAGGGTGCCTCCCAGCATGAACAGACAGACATGCTAGCTGTGCTCGAGTTAGCATGCTGAAGATAGCAGTGTAGCTAGGAGTAGCGTGGGCTCGCCTCCTAAGAATGCCCCCCCCCCCAGGGGTCCGGGCAGGATTGTATTCGGACAACTAGCCCAAGCTAACCCTGGCTCCATCGCTATTTTTAGCACGAGCGCTCAAGCAGAGCTACTGTGTGTCTGTCTCCCTGACCCCGGAAGCACGCTCCCAGCTGCAGGGAAGACAGACCCTAGAGGTATCTCTACACTGCAATAAAAAACCTGTGGCTCTGCATATCAGAGCCCAGGTCAACTTGACTGGGGCTTGGGCTGCGGGGATAAAAATTGCCGTGTAGATGTTCAGGCTCAGGCTGCAGCCCGGGCACTGAGACCCATCACTGGGGCTCCAGCCCAAACATCTACACTGCAGTGTTTAGCCCTGCAGCCCGAGCCCCACAAGCCCAAGTCAGCTGCAGCCAGGCTGCGGGTCTTTGATTGTCGCAGCCTAAGTGACTTGCCCAGGGTCACACAGAAAGTTTGACAGAGCAGGGAATTGAAGGCCACTCTTGTAAGTCTAAGGCTAGGGTCCTAACCACTGGACCATCCCTCCTCCTTGGCAGCATGTTGTTTTTAAGGTCCACTCTCTCACTGCCTGCCCCACTTTGGGCAGGACAGATGTTCTCAGGAGCAGTAACCTTTTAACCAAGTGCTAGCCTGGGGCCTAGACTTTGTAGAGGGAGTAGAGATCAAACAAATGCAAGGTTCCCTTCACCCTCCCACCCAGGGCTCCGGGGAAAACCCTGCTGTGCATGCCCCCATCCTGCTTGGTTTAACATGTGTGTTATTGTTAGAACAGTGTTTGAAGGGCAGAATACCTCACTGCCAAGGGCCAGGCTAGAGTCCTGCTTCATAACAAAAGCTCTTTAGGAGCCAGGTGTGGTGAGAGTGATAGAGAGGGGTGTGTGTGTGTGTGTGTGTGTGTGTGTGTGTGTGTGTGTAAAGTAACACTCCACCCTACCATGCAGGCAGCAAATGTTGCCTTGCAGTTCGCATTAAAGCAATCCCTTTAATATTACAGACGGCGATTTTTTTTTTTTAAAGTCTCTCACTGGTGGGTGCGGAGGAGGGGGTTAATCTCCTTGAAGCCACGGAGCCCTCCTCTGAGACAGTGTGGGAGAGCGGGAAGCTTTGAAGAGCACGGCCATGTTTTGATGGTTCAACCGGTTGGCGTTCAGATAGGGGCTGCGTTTGAGGTGGATTCGAGAGAGCGTGCGTTTCATCCCGGTCCCTGCGGACGCCGGGTCTGTTCATAGCTGGGGTAGTTGTGTTTCATAGCAAAAGACTGCGCCCCGCCCCACCCACCCCCCATCTCCATGTTTTCCTAGAACTGCCTTGTGTTTTCAGTGTCGGTGAACGTTCCTGCATGCTGGACAGGGCTGAGGCTCTTACAAGGAAACAAGCGTTTGTTTAAAAAAAAAAAAAAATCTCTCTCTCTCTCTCTCTCTCTCTCTCGGATCTTGCAAACAGGAAATGATCATTGCTGGGCTCCAGCCCGAGACCTCGTACTCCATCACGGTGGCGGCTTACACCATGAAAGGGGACGGCGCCCGCAGCAAACCCAAACTGGTCACGACCAAGGGTGCAGGTGAGAGGCTCTCCCCCTTCCCCACCCCTCCCCTTTGGAAGTTGTCTCACTCCCCCAGGCCCAGAATTGGAGAAACTCTTTCCTCTCTATGCAGCTCATCACGTCTCCCAGCCTCGTTATGCAGAGAAGCAATTTCCCCAGTCCAGCACTGAACGCCTGATTCCCCCTAAAGACAGCCTCCTTACCCCAGTGCCCCAGAGAACCCTCAGCTCACCCCCAGTCCTGTACCCCAGAGAACCTCCCACCTTAATACAGCCAAGCAGAGCATTCCCAATGCATAACACCCCCCAGTCATCTCAACCAGAGAACTCCCAGTTCTCCCCTGAAGAGAACATCCTCCCACCCAATGCAGCAGACAACCAACTCATTACACCTCCCAATGGCCTATACTACATATGCTCCATCCCCAATACAGCTAAGGACTGCCACCTCCTCAAACCACCCTGCTGATAAAGGGACTCTCGAACCTGGTCCAGCTTGTGCCGTGCTGGAGGTGTGGTGTAGACTTCTGGGCAGGGCACAGGGCAGTGTCCATCAGCGGGGTCTGTAAGGCCTGCCGATGCCCGGGGTGTGGTTGTGGGTACTTGAGTAAAGTTTACCCGGAGGAAAGGCTGGAGCCAGAGGGGTATTGATCACCTTTCCATGCTGCCTATGAGTTCAGCGGCTCTGGCCCAGCGGAGAATTGGCCAGAGGGCTGAGCAAATCTGGCAGCAGCATGGGAGCCGGTGAGGTTGGAAGGAGATGGCACCGTGGCCCTGCTGGAGTTCAAAGCGGCTCCTCCCGCCGGGGACCTCAGTGCACCAGCCACATGGAACTGAGAGGCCAAGGCCAGGAAGTTCTCAGGCTGCGAGTGCAGTGGGATGGAAACTGTAGTGTCAGCTGACAAGAAAACCAGAGGCTGGAGTGGTCGAGGCGGGAGGGAGCAGCAGACGTAGAGCGCTGAGATGGGAAGGGAAAGTCAGATCCTGTCTCACACAGGATCAACTGGTGTTGATCTAAAAGTCCCCAAATCTTCTCCTGGCACAGCCCTGGAGTGAGGCATGTGCTCACTGGTAGGCCAGCGGTCCCCGGAGCCCTGACGATAATCTCCGCCTACGCTCCTCTTCCAGCTTGGTGGGGCCAGGCCCTGCTTTGTCCAGAGCGATCATCCCCATTGCAGACCCAGCGCACTGGCCTGGCCTGGCCCAGCTCCCCCGGCACCGAGGACGCAGGGTCTGAAGTGCTCCCATTCCTAGGGAAACAGATTCCAACTGGGACCCTCAGCACGGTCTTGCGGCGAGCGATTGCTGGGCCCCTGGGCCGGGCAGAGCACGCAGCGAATGTAGACTAGCGAACAGCAGAGGTATAGAACAGACATGGGGATAGCTGAGGCCACCCGCTCTTCCATCCCCATCGCGTTGTCTCTGACGGCTGTACTAGCAGCGCCAGGGTCAGTGCGGAGAGGAAGAACAGACAGCATTGACCTTTGCTAGACTGATCTCCTGGAGCCAGGCTCTGGCTGCCACGCAGCTGCCCTTCCAAACCCCAATTCTTTCATCCCTTTGACTTATTCCTTATGGCAGGGCTGCTCCCGGTCCGAGCACAGAGAAACGGGGTCACGGCCAGGAGGCAGGGACAGAGCAGAGGAACGACAAAAGCCACTGAGGGATCTGTCTCTCGTTCCCCTGAACCTTTCTGCTGCACTGGGAAATGGGTGCCTTCGCCTCCTTTCATCCCTGGGGTCAGCGGTGCTGCAGTTCCTCCTCCGCTATTACAGCTCACCTCCACTCTGCAGCACTTGAAAGGTTTTATGCGGGGGGGGAACTGCTGTGCCTAGACCTGCAATTGAAACTTCCCCTTCCCCTTGTGTCTCAAGGCATCACCATGGAATCGCATTTACCTCTGTCTTCCCTCCGCTCATCTTGTTCCCTGCCCACCATGTTCTCGCATTCACTCCTCTCAGGCAGCAGCTTTCTCCCCTTTTCATTTCCTTCCTTTGTCTCTCTCTTTTCTTGCTGGTTTTTCTTCCCCTTCCTTTTCTTCTCCGCTCAGGGGTTCTCTGCCTCCCTCTGCGCAGGGCAGCTGCGTCAGTGGCCATCAGCCACCCCTGGAAATGTGAGCTGCCACTCCAGTGATCAAAGGCCCTTGGTCAAATTTGGCGTCATTAACCTGGGTGCCCCCAAGGCTACAAAGCCAACGCAGAGCTGCAGCGGAAGGAGCGATGCAGCCAGGAATCTGGCGTCCCAGCCTGGAATGGGAAGGGCAGAAACCAACATTGTGGCTCCCTTTCCATGCATTCTTTCTCCAGTGAGCATGGGGTTGGAGCATTGGAGCCTTTCCCCTTTAATGTGGCCTTTCCTGCCCAGTTGGAGAGGGTCCTGGTACTGAAGAGGACAAATCCTCCAGACACTTAAGCAAACTTATAGATTCTAGGACTGGAAGGGACCTCAAGAGGTCATTGAGTCCAGTCCCCTGCCCTCATGGCAGGACCAAATACTGTCTAGACCATCCCGGATAGACATTTATCTAACCTACTCTTAAATATCTCCAGCGATGGAGATTCCACAACCTCCCTAGGCAATTTATTCCAGTGTTTAACCACCCTGACAGTTAGGAACTTTTTCCTAATGTCCAACCTAAACCTCCCTTGCTGCAGTTTAAGCCCATTGCTTCTTGTTCTATCCTTAGAGGCTAAGATGAACAAGTTTTCTCCCTCCTCCTTATGACACCCTTTTAGATACCTGAAAACTGCTATCATGTCTCCTCTCAGTCTTCTCTTTTCCAAACTAAACAAACCCAATTCTTTCAGCCTTCCTTCATAGGTCATGTTCTCAAGACCTTTAATCATTCTTGTTGCTCTTCTCTGGACCCTTTCCAATTTCTCCACATCTTTCTTGAAATGCGGTGTCCAGAACTGGACACAGTACTCCAGTTGAGGCCTAACCAGCGCAGAGTAGAGCGGAAGAATGACTTCTCGTGTCTTGCTCACAACACACCTGTTAATGCATCCCAGAATCATGTTTACTTTTTTTGCAGCAGCATCACACTGTTGACTCATATTTAGCTTGTGGTCCACTATAACGCCTAGATCCCTTTCTGCCGTACTCCTTCCTAGACAGTCTCTTCCCATTCTGTATGTGTGAAACTGATTGTTCCTTCCTAAGTGGAGCACTTTGCATTTGTCTTTGTTAAACTTCATCCTGTTTACCTCAGACCATTTCTCCAATTTGTCCAGATCATTTTGAATTATGACCCTATCCTCCAAAGCAGTTGCAATCCCTCCCAGTTTGGAATCATCTGCAAACTTAATAAGCGTACTTTCTATGCCAATATCTAAGTCGTTGATGAAGATATTGAACAGAGCCGGTCCCAAAACAGACCCCTACGGAACCCCACTTGTTATACCTTTCCAGCAGGATTGGGAACCATTAATAACTACTCTCTTGAGTACGGTTATCCAGCCAGTTATGCACCCACCTTATAGTAGCCCCATCTAAGTTGTATTTGCCTAGTTTATTGATAAGAATATCATGCGAGACCATATCAAATGCCTTACTAAAGTCTAGGTATACCACATCCACCGCTTCTCCCTTATCCACAAGACTTGTTATCCTATCAAAGAAAGTTATCAGATTGGTTTGACATGATTTGTTCTTTACAAATCCATGCTGGCTATTCCCTATCACCGTACCACCTTCCAAGTGTTTGCAGATGATTTCCTTAATTACTTGCTCCATTATCTTCCCTGGCACAGAAGTTAAACTAATTGGTCTGTAGTTTCCTGGGTTGTTTTTATTTCCCTTTTTATAGATGGGCACTATATTTGCCCTTTTCCAGTCTTCTGGAATCTCTCCCGTCTCCCATGATTTTCCAAAGATAATAGCTAGAGGCTCAGATACCTCCTCTATTAGCTCCTTGAGTATTCTAGGATGCATTTCATCAGGCCCTGGTGACTTGCAGGCATCTAACTTTTCTAAGTGATTTTTAACTTGTTCTTTTTTTATTTTATCTTCTAAACCTACCCCCTTCCCATTAGCATTCACTACGTTAGGCAATCCTTCAGACTTCTCGGTGAAGACCGAAACAAAGAAGTCATTAAGCATCTCTGCCATTTCCAAGTTTCCTGTTACTGTTTCTCCCTCTTCACTGAGCAGTGGGCCTACCCTTGGTCTTCCTCTTGCTTCTAATGTATTGATAAAAAGTCTTCTTGTTTCCCTTTATTCCTGTAGCTAGTTTGAGCTCATTTTGTGCCTTTGCCTTTCTAATCTTGCCCCTGCATTCCTGTGTTGTTTGCCTATATTCATCCTTTGTAATCTGTCCTAGTTTCCATTGTTTATATGACTCCTTTTTATTTTTTAGATCATGCAAGATCTCGTGGTTAAGCCAAGGTGGTCTTTTGCCACATTTTCTATCTTTCCTACCCAGCGGAATAGCTTGCTTTTGGGCCCTTAATAGTGTCCCTTTGAAAAACTGCCAACTCTCCTCAGTTGTTTTTCCCCTCAGTTTTGATTCCCATGGGACCTTACCTATCAGCTCTCTGAGCTTACCAAAATCCGCCTTCAGACGCCAGCAGCAAACCCCCTGAACATCAGCATCTCACTCCTTTCAGTGCCACTTTAGTTCAGCCTGGCATATCGCCTCCTAGCGTTTCCCTTTCCCTGCCCATCTCTCTTCTCCTTATCCTCTCACTCCGCCTAGATTTCCCTCTTTCACTTCTTTCCCTCCTCTGTGTCTTTCTCACTTTCTCTCTCTTCTTCACTGGTCTCTCTTCCCTTTTTGTTTTCTCTTCTGTAGCCTTCCCCCCTGGTCCTTTGTCACTCATTCCCTCTGTCTTGTCGTCCTTCCTCATCTCTCCCATTAGAATTTGCTGCAGAGGTGCATCAGTCACCCAGATATGTTTTCTCCAGCAGAGCAGCTATTACCCAAAACTCAATTTCCCCCAACTTGAAATAGCTTTTAAAAAAAATAAAATAAAATAAAAAAATCTTTCAAATGGCTCTGAAACGTTATCTCCTTTCCACTGTTGAGTCAATACACCTTCCAAGAGGAGAGATTTCTTCCTTTATCATTCAGGGCTAGGGGCTGAATTTAAATACTGTAATACATCCAATTTTCTCCTTTAGCGTCCAACCCAATTGCAAAATAAAACACTTTTTTCCCCTTCCTTCCCCCCTTCCAAATTATATTTGTGGTGCAAATGTAATATTTCCAGGCCTGGCTGATTATAGTAATGTTTGTGATAAAAACTGAGACATAAAGATAATGGCATTGTTTTTCTCTGTAATAACATTGTGTTTCTTAAGTGTTTCCAAAGGAGGTTTTCCCAGCAGCATTCATCAGCCATTCTCCAGTTGTTTGAAATGAATAAAACATTCGTTCCAGGCAGCCCATGCCCGGGTGTTCACATGTTGGGGCTGTTGCTTCCAACCAAGCAGGCTTCCCTGGTGCTGCCAGGGTGTGTGTGTGTGTGTGTGTGTCTCTCTCTCTCTCTCTCTCTCTCTCTCTCTCTCTCTCTCTCACACACACACACACACACACACACACACACACACACACACACACACACACACACACACACTTACTTGCAAGGCATCATTGGGCAGAAAGGCATCGGCTGATTCAGCCAGTCCCAGAGCACCTTTCTCATCCTCACCTGCATGCCCCCAGCCAGATTAACTTCAGAGCTGGTTTGTGTTTCTCTGAAACCCGTTTCCTTCCCTTCTACCTTCTCCTCCCCCGCTTCCTCAACCGGGAGAGAGAAGGAAATTAGATCTTTAATAGAGTGGAGTGAGTGTAAACGACACATGAGCTGCCGGAATTAATGCCCTCGCCACTCCGGCTCCAGTAACCCCCGGGCCTGCATATGTAATCAAACCCTGGCCATTAGCTCATTTAGCATTCAGGCAGGGACAGGGCTCGTTAGGCAGAGGCATCACCAAACTCCCACAATATCCCATAAACTCAGTAGAACTGACAGGTTGTGGAGGGAGCCGGCTGAGAACAATGTCCCTGTGATGTCCAGGAGGGAAGACGCCAAACTGAGTAGACAGACACTCTCCTCTCCTCCACTTCACCCATATCCTGGGGTCTGTTTCCAGTCCCCGTTTGCCCCCATCTTTCTCTTCCCAGCTGGGTGATCAGACGGCTGCCAAACTCGCTTCGGCTGGCCTCGTGCCTGCAGTTAAGGACCCCAGGCTGCCCAGAAACGCAGCCTTCCCATCCTTCATTACTTCACCTTCAGCAACTCTGCGCTTTCCCGCTCGCTACAATCTGTTCCTGCCCTGTTTTTCTGCATGAGTTGCGTTGTCTAGTGTCTATAGCAGGAGGCTGGGAGACAGGACTCCTGGGTTCTCTCTTCTCAGCTCTGGGAGGCAGTCATGTCTAGTGATTACAGCCAGAGGCTGGACGTTGGGCTCCTGGGATCTGTTCCAAGTCGTGTCACTGAGGCTAGGTCTACACTACGGGGGAGGGGGGTCGACCTAAGATACGCAACTTCAGCTACGCGAATAGCGTAGCTGAAGTTGCGTATTTTAGGTCGACGTACCTGGCTGTGAGGACGGCGGCGAGTCGACCGCTGCCGCTCCCCCGTCGACTCTGCTTCCACCTCTCGCCGCGGTGGAGTTCCGGAGTCGACAGCAGAGCGATCGGGGATCGATTTTATCGCGTCTACTCTAGACGCGATAAATCGATCCCTGATAGAAGACGTGCCCTGAGTCACCATGGGACCCTTCCTGCAGAACATTTTGGAGGGAGAGGGAGTTAAAATATCACAACTGTATGTCTAAATCTGACTCTGGAGTAGTACTTAGCACTTCGATGGTATGTTTCCTTTCCTAAATTGAAACCTGGCAAATTCAAACCGGAAACAAGTGTAAATTTTACGCGAGAGTAATTAACCATTGGAACAATTTACCAAGGGTTGGGGTGGATTCTCAATCCCTGACAGCTTTCAAATCGAGATGGGATGTTTTCCTAAGCGACCTGTTCTAGGAATTATTCTGGGGAAGTTCTCTGGCTGGTGTTATCGAATTGGATCGTCTGTGTGATCACAGTGGTCCATCCTGGATTTGGAATATATGGCTCTAAATGCAGTCTGAACATTAACCCATTCATCATCACAAAGCTTCCTGCGAGGTGGGCAAACGTTAACGTTCCCGTTTCAGACACCAAGGCACAGGGAAGTCAAGGTAAATGCTTTCGAAAGTGGCCACTGATTTTGGGAGCCTGCCACTGATTTTGGGAGCCTGACTCAAAACACCTGGGGCCTGATTTTCACGGCAACTGGGAGTCGGTGGCAGCTGGGGGTGCCTGACCCTGCTGAATTCAGGCCTGAAGATGTCTTGAACTGGGCACCCAAAAATCAGCGGTCACTCAGAAGGGTTGGTCCATGTGGCCTTGGGCAAGTCACTCAGCAAGCGAGCAGCAGAGCCAACAAGAGAAGCCAGGATTTCCTTGTGCCCGCTTTGTTAGATAGCTCTGCCCTCTGACCCCTTCACCCAGCTTCTCCATCCCTGGTGCGAGGAGGAAAGCTGGGACGGAACTGAGCTTGTCTCTTCTCTCTGTTCTCTCCCAGTTCCAGGGAAGCCCATCCTGTCCGTGCATCAGACTCAGGAGAATTCTCTCCTGGTGAAATGGGAGCCTCCCTTGGATGCCGAGGGCCAGGTCATGGGCTACCGGCTCCAGTTCGGTCGACAGGACATCGACCCCCTATCCACCTTGGAGTTCACGGCCCAGGAGGATAAGTACACCGCCACCAACATCCACAAGGGTGCCACGTACGTTTTCAAGCTGGCCGTGAAAAGCCGGGCTGGCTTTGGGGAAGAGGCCGTGCAGGAGCTGACCATCCCCGAAGACATCCCCCAAGGTTACCCCCAAATCCTTGAGGCGAGCAACATCACCTCCATGTCGGTCCAGTTCAGCTGGCTGCCCCCCGTGCTGGCCGAGAGGAACGGAGCCATTGTCAAGTACACCGTGGCCTACCGGGAAGCCGGTTCCCCCGGCAACCCCTTGGAAAAAGACCTGTCCCCCTCCCCCGAGAACTCATACACGCTCAACGGCCTCAAACCCAACACCGCCTACGACGTTAAAATCCGGGCTCACACCAGTAAAGGGCCCGGGCCATACAGCCCGACCGTCCAGTATCGGACGTTCCTACTGGACCAAGGTAGGACTTACCGGTTTCTCCTCTCTCTCCTTGTAACCGGGGCTGGCGCCGGGAGGCAGAGAGCCGGGGGCGGTCCAGCCAGCCTAGGACGGGCTGGTGAGTAAATGCAAAGCGCTTGGTCTCACGCACGGGCCCCGCGCTCCTCTCTGCCTTCGCCAGGTAAGTCCCTTTTACTGCTTCCTTCCAAGTTAAGTCCAGGCGCCCTCCTGACTGGCCACCGGGGCAGGCCAGCCTCTCTCACAGGTGGGACGAGCCTTTTCTTCAGCTTTCGCAAGCCGCCACTCAGCCAGATGCCAAACGCAAAACCGGCGGGGGCTTGTCCTCAGCCGAGCCTGCTCAGACATCCAGAGCCTTATTCTCCACAGCAGCTGCTCAGGCGGCCAGCGTTTCAGGGGGGGTTTGGCTTAGGGAGGCTGGGTGGGGTGGGGGGAGGTGGGATGTCTTTGGGCAGAGACCCTCCCCCACCCTGCCCCTGGGTTAGGCTAGGGTTTGGCGTGGGAAGGGGCGTCAGGGATGTGACTCTGGCAAAACCCAAGCAGAGTGTGGAAGAGGGAGCAGGTCCTTCTGTTCCCTACGTCAGTGCAGCCAGCGCCCTGTTGTCGGTGTCTGATAACCCCTCCGCTCTCTCTCTCCCCTACCCCATTCTTTCCCTTCCTCTCCCCCCCACCCCACTCCCGCACTTTCTTCCAGCAGTTTTACCCAAAAACTTCAAGGTGAAGATGGTGATGAAGACCTCCGTCCTTTTGAGCTGGGAGTTCCCCGAGAACTACAACTCTCCCATCCCCTACAAGGCAAGTGAGACTGGGGACCCTGTCCCCGTGGCCCGCCTCTCGGGGCCTGTAGGGCAGCAGGGGGTAGAATTTGGGGATGGTATATTCAGGGTTAAACCCTCCTCCTCCCCTGAAACCAGCTCCCATGGGCACTCCTGGAGAGAAGCGTATCTCCTGCTCGGGGTTCAGCAGATCCAGGCTGCTCCCATGGGGAGTCTGACTGCGGGAAGCTCGTCTCCATTACCTCTACCTGAACCTGCCAGGGGCTTTTTGTGGTGTTTTGGAACACAGCCTCTTCTCCCTGCCCTCAAAAACTTGTCTGAGCGGCAATGAAGTATAGAGCTGGGGATTGAGAGTTGGGACTCTTAGATTCTGTTCCCGGCTATGGAGGGTGGGGGAGGAATATGGTCTAGTGGGCAGGGCCGCCCAGAGGATTCAGGGGGCCTGGGGCAAAGCAGGGGAGCGGACATAAAAAAAGGCACCACCCGCTGCGGCGCTTGTACTCACCGGGCGGCGCTCCGAGTCTTCGGCGACGGCGCAGGGTCCTTCACTCGCTCCGCGTCTTCGGCAGCACTGAAGGACCCGCCGCCGAAATGCCACCGAAGACCCGGAGCGACTGAAGGGCCCCCCGCCACCGAAGTGCCGCCGAAGACCCGGACCGCCGCCAGGTGAGTAAAAATTAAAAAGTCGCCGCTAGCCAGGGAAGGGATTCTCAGCCAGGGCTCGTGGGGACCCTGCAGGGCCTGGGGCAAATTGCCCCATTTGTCGTCCCCCCCTTCCCCTCCGGGCGGCCCTGCTAGTGGGTAGAGCATGGAGCTTAAGAGCCAGGGCTGCTGAGTTGTGTTCCCAACCATAGGCAGGGAGTGGTGTCTCATAGATGTGACCGGTGCTTCCGTGGTCCGTGCCTCAGTTTCTCCAAGTCTAAAATGGGAATACTGCTTCCCAGGGAAGTCATGAGGCTTCATCCCATGCCTGTAAAGTGCTGCAAGACCCTACGGAGGAGGGCGCTATAGAAAGCCAAAGGAGTTTCGCGGTTGCTCCCCACCCAGACGCTCGTTCCCACGTACGCGGCAGTTGCGCGGCGGGGTTAGAGGCTGAAGTGCATGGGCAGTGCTGGTGCCGCGTGCTCTCTGGGCACCGGGGAGGGCAGGACCTCTGCGGTGTGCTGTTGCATAGAGGAGGCTGACTCCTTTGGGTGCTCTGGCCTTGCTCAGATCCAGTACAACGAGCTGAACATCGACGTGGACGGCCGCACCACCAAAAAGCTCATCACCAATCTGAAGCCCCGCACGTTTTACAACTTTGTCCTGACGAACCGGGGGAACAGCATGGGCGGCCTGCAGCAGAACGTGGCGGCCTGGACAACCACGGACATGCTGACCAAGAAGCCGGAGGTGACTCACAAGGCCGACGCGGATGGCAACGTGGTGGTGATCCTGCCGGACGTGAAGAGCTCGGTGCCTGTCCAGTAGGTTCCTGTTATTGCGGTGAACGTAGTGGTGGTCGATCATAACGCACAGGACCGTGCAGGCGGCCGCAGTGTGCACAGAACGGGGGCAGAGCAAGCGTCTCCCCGCTAGCTGTCCTGCAAGTGTGCCTCAGCCGTGGTGTGGAGGAGCCATCCTGGGCTGAGAAACGTTGAGCTTCTGTGGCCCATTCAGTCCTTGGCTTGTCCATTGAGGCTACCAGCAAAGTTACCCACTAGGAGCAGGAGGGCACCACTGGCTCATTCCCCCACGGTCCAGCAGACAGCCCCCGGAGAGTTGGCAATGGCTGTCAGTCACTGCTGGCCCAGATTGAAGCTGGTGACGTAGGCGGGGAAGGATTGGTGTCCTTATTACGCAGCCTCCTTCATCTGCCAGGGGGTCGCTGTCCCGTTCAATTCATCTTGCGGCACCGCAAGCCCTTGTAAGCTCGGAGGAAGGGTGGCATTGGGTTGGGACTCACGAGACCCAGGTTTGATTCCTGGCCCTGGCACGGAGATGCCCTGTGTGACCTTGGGCAAGTCACTTGTCTGCCCGAGGAGGATAATCCATCCTTTGTCTGTGGGGGGGGAGGGCCGACGGCCATCTATGCTTTGGGAAACCTCCCCCTTAGCTTGTAAACTGTCTGGGGACAAGGCCCCTCCGGTACGGCGCAGCCCCCAGCCCTATGGGGCCTTGATCCCAGTGAGGATACCGATATTAAATAGCGGGGTACACATGATGATACGAACGAGGCATAGTGGCCTAGAACAGTTGATAGGAACTGCAACTTCCCCCGCAGCCCAGGGCCCGAGAGTGGGATGTGCCAGCCTCCGTGAGTCAGCTCTGCAGCCCTTGCCCCTGCTCGGAAGCCACAAGAGGGATCGAATGATGGTTTCAGAGGCAGGCCTGCCAGGGAAGGAAAGACCCCTGGGGAAAAAATAAAAGGGCCCCAGTGCCAGGGTGGAAACTAGCTAGTGTTTTACACCAAGCTAGGGGCAAAGAGCGAATGACTGGCTTTGGCTCTCCCTCCCCCATCCACAACGCCGTGAGGGGCCTGGTGACCTGGGAACGTTGGATCCCAGGGACAAACCCAAGGCTTCTGCTGTAGCGCGAGCCGAGAGACAGCCGCCCACAGGAAAACAATTCGATGCAGAGTCGCGGGTGGGGGCTGGTTCATTTGCTGCAAGGTGCTCGCTCAGATCCTGCGGTGATGCACAGAGGGTGGGTAGGCAGCCATGAGGGTGTGGTCCTTGGAGAGGAGGAAACGGCCGACCTCCACTCACAGCGCCAATGATGGTGTAAGTCAGGGATGCAGGGTGTCAGCCGGCAAGCGGCCTCCACCTGCCGCCAGCGCGTGGGGGTGCGGATGGGAGAGGTGGCGTGGGACCAACGCTAACATAACCACCATCATCATCGCGTTGCTCTGCTGCTTTCCCATCAGCAGCATGCCAGGCTCCTTCCATAACGAACGGTGATGCCAGGTAGAAAAAATAACATCCTAAGAAATATCAGCTCCGGGGACTGTGCCAAAGGGGCTGTGTGAGATTCCTTCCGGCAGCCTCATCCCTCTTGTCTTTTCCTTCCTGACTCTCAGGGCTTACTACATCGTGGTGGTGCCTTTAAAGAAATCGAGGGGGGGCCAGTTCGTGAACTCCGTGAGCAGCCCCGAGGAGATGGACCTGGAAGAGGTGAGCGCTCGGTCAGTTCCACTCCGATCGCAGGGAGAGGCACGTCTGCGGACGAGCAAATGGCAATAACCGACTGGGTGATGCGTAATGCACCATTGACCCCTTTCCTGGAGAGACCAGCCCCAAGCAAAGAGAGTGGGGCAGGGTGAATCCCCCACAGCACGTAGAACAAGCGGAGCTAATATGTTCGCACTGAACAGTTCAATTCTCCCTCCCTTCCTCTTGGTCCTGGTGCACTGAGCAGTTGGGTCTCAAGCGTTGCATTCTTCTCTTTTCCAGGTGATTCAGGACATTTCTAGACTTCAGCGCCGGAGCCTCCGTCATTCCCGGCAGCTGGATTACCCCAAGCCCTACATCGCTGCCCATTTCCGCACGCTGCCCTCCCACTTCATCCTGGGGGACCTGAAACACTACGACAACTTCGAAAACAAAGCCCTGGAGCCAGGACACAAATACGTCCTCTTCATCCTGGCGGTGCTGCAGGACTTGGAAGCAGTAAGTGTCGCTCGTTCCTCTGCTGTCCGTCTCTCGCAGAAACTAGGGATCCCGCTGTCCCCTTACAGACCGGAACCGGCTGCTGAGGTGCAATTACTTTGCAAGCCAGCCTGGGACCTGGCACGTACCATTTGTATGGCGCTTGGGAGCCATATTCCTCCAAGAACATTTTAAAATGGCTTTTTGGGGTAGGGGGCACATATTGAAAAGGTTTCCAAAAATCCACCTGGAAAATTTGTGAGCAGGGCTGTTTGCAGGTGGAAATAGGCACTCACACGCAGGGCCAGGTAGCGATGCCCTTCAGTTTTACAGGCCTGCTTTGGGAGGTGGTTTTTCACACTTGGGTAGAGCCCTGCAAATCTCCAGGTATCTGCGGACCATGGTTGCGGATTGGATGCAGATACAAACTCGGTATCCGCGCAGGGCTCTACACTTTGCTCCGGATGTGAGTCTAGAACCGGAAGATACTGAAATATCAGCTCAGAGATACCCTGGGGTTCAAAGATCCCAAGGACCGACCCTAACTTGTTGCAAAAAGTGTCCCGCCCCCCAGCAGAGCAATAAACCCAGGCAGGCGTCCCGCT
Organism: Emys orbicularis; assembly: GCF_028017835.1. Lineage (NCBI taxonomy): Eukaryota > Metazoa > Chordata > Testudines > Emydidae > Emys > Emys orbicularis. Next base: position 9,420,363 of record NC_088706.1, on the reverse strand, counting down.
TTCAGAGCAATGTGGGGAGCGTGAGAGGGGAGTGCCTTACCGAGAGAATCAGTTTGGCATGCTCTGGGTCCTCTTCTACATCCCTGGCAATCCCGTGAATTTCAGTGGCGCTGCACAGGCCTGAATTTGACCCTCTGAGAGCAATTGCTTTAATATTCACCTGCCTTTTTTCCTGCTGCGAAATAGGAAACAGTCTAATACTTCATCACATTAAATCCCCCAGCGGAATTGTAGCGAGAAGTTATTGCAATCACGTTTTTTAAAGCGGGGGTGGCTGGAAATAAATATTTAGTTGTCTATTTAATATTAAAGGATTAGGCTGACACGCCTGGGAACGGATTTCCCAATCGGATTACTCCTGCTTGTGGTAATTTCTGCTTTAAGGACGAGGTCCCACAGAGTCACTAGCAATGGGCTGAAATAACAGCAGCCATCCTCGGTGTCTGTGGACAGGAACAGCCCCTTCCTCCAAATGCCCTGGGGGGGGGGTGGAATTTCAGGGAAGGCCCCTTGCTCTGGGGGAGTGAGCCCAAAGCTGTGTGCCCCCCCACCCGTGAGTTGTCATCCTGCCCCAGCTACCGTCACCGTCCGTGCCTCAGTTACCGCATCTGTACAATGGGGGTGATAATACCTCCCTCATGGTCAGTGGGTGTCGTAACATTTGTAAAGCTTTGACAAAGGAAAGCGCTAAGTAAGCGTTTGATATTATACTGATCTCTTGAGTTGCATGCAAGGAGGGCATTTCCATGGAATTGGGGCCTGTCTGGAGACATGAGACGCTTTTGGCTAAGAGGGCTCTGCTGTAACAGACTATGTGTGGTAGCGTTTTCCATCCAGCCAGATCCCTAATAGAATGAACGTGCAGTGCTCCTCTAGAAGGCAGGCAGCCTCCTCTGGGGTGGAGCGTGTCAGTGGTTCTGCACTGGGAGCACAGCCTAGGCTGAGGAGAGGGAAGGGGAGAAAAATTGTGTTTGTTAATTTGTACTTAGCGGGGGGATGAGGGGGGGGGGGGGAAGTCACCAGGTCATTCTGTGTCTGAGTATTAATCCCCTCTTCACTCCTTTCCCCCTCCCCGTGTCAATGTAATCCTGGCTGAGCGCCAAATCCAGAGGGTGAGGTGAGGAATTGGAGGCAGCGTCGGGGAGAGGCCGCTGGGATAGTGTGAAATGGAGGCCTGCACAACAGGTTTTGACGCAGCTGGTGCTGATTGCGTTGGAGACCGGCTATGGGACGAGATCACTGGTTCTCAGCCTATTTACCATTATGGGCCACAGCCAATACTACCTGTATGGCCCTGAGGATGTCACATGGGCCGCAGCTGTGTGCTGATTGGGCAGCAAGCAGCCCACGGGCCGCAGGTTGGGAGCCACTGGACTAGATGGACCTTGGGCTAAGCCAGTCTTGGCCGTTCATGAGAACGTGGGGTCTCCTTGGTCCATCTAATCTAGCATCCTGTCGGACAGCATCAGTTCCTTCAGAGGCAAGTGCAAGAACCCCTCTACTGGACAGCTATGGGAAAAGTTGCTCATAGAGGAAGTTTCTTCTTAACCCCATGTGTTAGTGGTTGGTGTCTGCCCCAAAGCTTGTGGGTCTATCTCCCTTATAGGGGCTTCTCTTCTGGAATGAAGCTGTGGCTATTCCCAGGCCCAGACCCCTTTCTGAATCCTGTTCTATGATGTTTTGTGTTTTCCAGACATTCGCAGCTAGTCCTTTCTCCGACCCAATCCAGCTGGACAACCCCGACCCGCAGCCAATCATCGACGGAGAGGAGGGCTTGATATGGGTCATCGGGCCAGTCCTTGCCGTAGTCTTCATCATCTGCATCGTCATCGCCATCCTGCTCTACAAAAAGTAAGGGTGGCCTCTCGCCCAGATCTGTGACCGCTCCCAGGTGCTCAAGAGCATTGCACTCTGTCTCGGAGTCCCTGGGCTGAGGGCACGGCCCCGCTCAGAGCTACAGAGCAAAGCGCTGGGGAAAGGAGATGCTGCGGGAATGGGCAGCTCAGGGGACTGGTAATGGCATCCACCTGGTCCAAATCCAGCCCGGGTCCATAGTCAATAAAGCCGGGTCCCTGTAGTGGTAGTTCAGTGGCCTCCAATGAAATGAGTTTGGCAGATCTCAGCCCAGTTCGTAGAGGACAGATGTTCACATTGGGCTATGTTGAGGAATGCTCTGCTGATGCCCACAGCCTCTCCAGCGTGTGGGTCAATAGAGGCCTCCAGGGCTCTCGGTCTGGTGCTCTTCACACAAGCCCCCGGATCAGAGCATTAGGCTGCTTCTCCAGCTGGGGGCGGGAGGGGGGGATGCAGAAGAGATGAGAAGAGGAGCAGTGGGGGGGTGCATCGTGCGTTTGTGGGAGGCTCCTTGAAAGCCACCCGCCTTCCCTCGTGCAGCCAGCCGCACGAGCACAGAGCAGCAAGTTCCAGCAGCAGGCTGCTAGCCCGACCTTAGCGTATCAGCTCCCAGAGCCCTTGTCTCAGCTCCAGGAGCACCCAGGCCCAGCCCGACCATGTGCAGAGTGCCGGGGTGGGGGAAAGGAGAGGGAATGGCCAGAGAAAAAGGACTGGGAGAGAGGGGGGGAAGCCAAGGAAGGGGGGATGACAGCGACTGTGCCAGCACAAGTCACGTAGTGACGCTGGTAGCAGGGGCACCCAGCATGCGGGCTCTACCAACCAGGCTGTGCCATGCTCTCTTTCATCTGCCTGGAGATTTCTGCCCATGCCCTGGCTGTGCCTTTGCTCTATCCCCACTGGGTTTGAAATGTCTGAATACTCTGGGGGCGGAGGGCTCAGGAGTCCCCCTCCTGCCGTCTGTTGGTGCCGCTCTGAGCTGGGGCTCTCGCCTTTCCGTGTGTGTCGTGGGGGTTCGCGCTCCATTCTAACCCCAACGTTTGTCTTTTCTTCCTTCCACTTACTGCTCCCCGGACAGCAAGCCAGACAGGTAAGAGCCCCAGGTTTGGCATCTCTGTAGATCCCCACCGCACCGGACTGGCTGTGTCTTGGGGCAGAGATCTCTGCCCCATGATGACTCATCTCCTACCCTTGGCACTCCCACTGTCCTAAAGGACATTGGGTACCAAGATCTCACAGGCACATGTTTGTGCCAGCGGAAAGGCAGAGGGGGCGAAGGGAAGCCCAGCTGCCTGTCCATGATAGGATGGCTCTTCTTCAAGCCAAAGCCAAATCCTGTTTGGAGGAGAGTGAGGGTGACAGTAAATGTTGGGTTAATGGAGCAGAGAAGCGCCCGCTCGTGCTACAGTCTCAGCCGAGCGCAGGGGATGTGTCCTCTCCCTGTCCAATGGCTCTGTGCTGACTTTCCCTGAAACTCTGGGAGTCTTTCCAGCCATTTCCAAGGCTGGGAGTATTTTCGCTAGTAATAACTCACAGGCCTGGCCATGAACCATTCACCGCTGCTTCCGACTGGAGCCAGAATAAAGTGACACCCCCCCCCATCCCCCCCTCAAGTGCCATGATTCCCAACAGTGCTCCGGGTAGAGCAGTCTGGGCTTATCGCATTGCCTCCAGCTACTACGGGCTTTAAAAGACAACTAAAAATGCATTCAACACTCCACACCGCTGCGTGTGTAATTATTGTAGCTGCAGCAGGCATGGGGACCGGGGTGGGTTTCTGTGCAGTGCAGACTGGGAAGGGGGGTGTCCATGAAGTGACCTGGGCTATAAGACATGAGATTCTCAGTTTGCAACGAGGCAGAGAAAGTTTCTAAATAGACTGAGAAGCAAATCTCATTTCTTTCTGCCTCGGAGCCGTGGGTAGAACAGTCTGCGCTTTGCCGGCGCTCCTGTAGACTCCAGCTCCTGGGGCTTAAAATCCCTCGGTCGACACCAGAACTTGTCTACACGCAGAGTTGCACCGGTGTGACTTGAAACCAGTGTCGTTAAAGGTGTACAAAAGGCTGGGTGGACACATTTATTTGGGTTTAAACCAGGTTTATTTCGCCTTAGCGTAAGTCAGTTAGGCTGGGTCTACGCCCACAGCTGCACTGGTTTAACTAAAGATGGGATTTTCAAACTGATTTAGTTCCATTGGTGCAACTTTGGCCTGGAGTACACTAGATTAGGTCGGTTTAACTACGTCAGTCAAGTGTGAAAAATCCACACGGTTAAATTAAAGCCACCTAAGTCCCTGTGTAGACAGTGCTAGTCAGTGGAAGAATTCTTCTGTTGACCTAGCTACCGCCTCTTGGGGAGGTGGATCCCCTACACCAAGGGGAGACTCTCTCCCGTCAGCGTAGGTAGTGTCTACACTTAAGTGTTCAGCAGCCCAGCTGTGCCTGTTGTAGCATTTTAAGCGAAGACAAGCCCAACAGAAACCAGGGTTCAATTGATTTGTTTGCCCCTGTAAATTTGCTAAACCAATGTAAATAGTTTTAAACCTATAGGAGTGTCCATTTCAGGCATTTGCACTGGTTTAACTAAATCAGGGCAAGTTTATGTGTAGACAAGTCCAAACAGGATTAGGAACAAGTTAAGCTAAACTAAAATAAGGCACTTAAGCTGAACTAGGCTTTGTTTAGACTAGAATGTTGCACCTGTTTAACATCTATCAGTTTTTAAAATAACATATCTAAACTGGTGCCAAAGACTGTGTGGACGTGCATATTCCGATTTAAGAGTGTCTTATTTCAGTTTGACTTAAACTGATTTCTTTTCAATCTAAACTAAACCAAATTAAGCATGTCCACACGGCCTTTGACACCAACAAAACTAAATCAGTTTAAAAATCACACCTTTAGCAGGGCAACTCTTTCATGTAGACAAGACCTTGGAGCGTCCACCCAGGGATTAGCTCCGGTTTAATTAAAGTAGTGTACGTTTTGTGGCTCGGTAAACAACCAGTGCTGTAAATGAAGTGGCCAGTGTACGTTCGGCGGCAGCTGCGCCATCGTAAGGTGCACTGCGTAGCCGCTCTTTATCGCCGGGAGAGCTCTCTCTCCCGGCGACGAAATAAAACCACCTCCAATGAGGGGCGGTAGCTTCATCGCCGGAAGCACGGCTCCCGCCGACCAAGCGCTGTCCACACCAGCGCTTTTCATTGTTCAAACTTTGATCCTTCGGGGGGAGGGGTTTTTTTCACACCCCTGAGCGACAAAAGTTTTAACGACGAGCATGCCAGTGTAGACATAGCCTGAGTCGGTTCGTGAGTGTGTGCGACTTGCAAACCGAGACGATGAAAAGAGGCTGTAGCAGAAAAGCCGCCCATGTGGGGTTTAAGGTAAAGCCCCCTGGTCATACAAAAGCCTGTCAGGTGCCTTTGTGGCCGTAGCCCTCGACGTATGATGGAGTAGCTTCCAGGACATTGGTATTGGCTTGCAGGGTCATTGGGAGAACGTCACATCCGCTGAGTGCCACGTCAGTGCAAGTCGCATTCTTTGGGCCGTGCACCCATTTTCTGAGCCAGTAAGTCATTCAGGTCATGGCTGCATTTGTCTCAGCCTCGCATGAGAGTGGCACCCGCTTACATCAGGTCCATGCTCGGCTGCTGGCCTGCCCGAGTCAGTCAGAAAGGCAGAAAGGGCCCCAAACCAACAGGCTTTCTACTTTGGTTTTTAAAAGCAAACGGAAAGACTCCGAGCCGCGGACGAAATGTCTCCTGAACAACGCTGAGATCGCTCCTCACCACCCCAAGGACCCGGTGGAGATGAGACGCATCAACTTCCAGACTCCAGGTAACTGGCTGCAAACCAGCCTCTCTCCCTAGGAAAGAGAAGTGGAGTCACTGCCCTTCCCCCAGTCCCTGCCTGCCTGCATTAAGGCTGTTGCAATGCTGCCTCTGCTGCAATCCAACTCTAGCCAAAAACACAATGGAGAGACCTCTTGTGCCCTGTCTGTGCTAAGCGAGAGTGCTGCAAGAAATCCAGGCTTGGAGCCCTCTGGGGTGGCAGCATCTTGTGTCCCCACACAACAGCCACTCCAGCCATTGAGAATGGGTTGTACCAGATGGCTGTAATGGCTGGTCCAACTGGACTGGTGCAGCCTGGGTTAGATCGGCAGCCGTGACTTAGCCAGTCCTCCTGACTCCATCTCATAATGCGGGGCCTCAGATTTGGAAATTACCCAAGGGCCCCAGGGATGGGAGCTACAGGATTCCCAGAATGCACCGGTGCAAGCACATCTGTAACGGGCACTGCGTGCCGATGCACCAAAATAGTTCTTCGGAAACAGCTCTGTCGTGCGGAGACATTAATCCGTCACAAGGAGAAGCAAGACAACCAGTCGTTCGTGCAAGCACCCTCTTAGGGGGTCCTGCTGGTCTTCTTCCCCAGGTAGTAAAACACCTACCCACCTCGCAGAGAGGCACCAGGCACCCTCCCGTCTACACCTACGGGCCTCCGCACATGTGCATGGGTCAGCTGGCTGCATGGCACCTCTGCAAGCCTCCACCGACATGCACCCAGCATGGGTACTTCCCCACATAGAGGGGCACCCGCACCGCTGCACAGAGCGATGCCTGCACGCTGGTCCGCTGCTCGGCTGGTTGGTCCCCAGAGCAGGAGGAGTTGGAAAGGAATTTGTTGTGCTTTTTGGGGCTGGTTGTCGTTTTTGCCGTTTTGTGCTCGTTAGTAATGCTTCTGCAGCTCCCTCCGCCCATCTCGGTCCTTGGGATTGCCTCCATTTTTGGGGGGGGGGGGGGAAGCTGGGAAGTTGGTAGCTAATCAAAGGGCAAGGATTGCTGCTGAGCACAAGGGCAGTGCTCAGTTCACATTCCCACAGCGAGGAGATGGGAGCCGCCTTCCCCATGGTCCGTCTCAGCAGCCCAAGCTTTGTGGTTGGGTAAGGGCTGAATCTCCTTAGGTAGCAAAGGAGACAGGTTCAAAGCAGCCCCTGGGGACTGTTCAGCAGCAGCCAGAGTTGTCGTGGACTCTGGTCCAAACTCTGCTGTGTTACACTGGTGTCAATCCAAAGTAACTGCAACGGAGTCAGTGGAGTTACTCTGGATTTTCAGCGGTCCAGCTGAGAGCACAATGGGTCCCAGGCTGATACCGCTCCTCAGTGCTGCCTCTCTGGTGGTGCAGAGAGTCCAACGTGCCCTTGAAATCCTCCTGCAGCCTGAATCTCAGAGGCGGGGATGGCGCTCAGTGTCGCTTGGAGAGCTTGGCTTATTGCAGCACTGTCTGACCTTCCACCCTTTGTAGAAGCAGTTTCCCAGAGGCGCTCCAGCTGCAACTCGCAGCAATTCACGTTGCGTTAAAGGAACCGTTTCCAAGTGCCCACTGGGGAAACTTGCTTTATGACGGGTGCAAATGGGACACTCAGCAGAGCAGCTCCTGTTGGGCAGGGAGGGCGAATTCATCCCTAGGGTAACTCCATTCATACCAGTGCCTCTACCCCAGGGAAGAAGGAAGCTGGAGCGAGAGGGGGCTGGAGTTTGCATCGAGCTTAGGGTGCCCACTTCCCCAGGCATTCTAGCACCTAGGTATCGATTGGCGCATCCAGAGCTAGGCCCCATCTGCAAACAGAGGCCAGCACGTGAGAGAAGTGCTCCGGACTGGAGTCATTTCCACCTCGGCCCTAGCCAGCAAGCTCAGAAGAAGCTAGTCGGTCTCCGTGTAATAGCTGATGTATTCTTTATTGGCAGTCTTTCCTGCCCTTGCAGAGAGCTGTCTTGATCAGAAAGCCGCTTTCCAACTCGGACCATTGTAGACCAGCAAGTCTATTCCCCGTTGGCCAATGCAGGATTGGTCTTTAGTGTGTCCTTCAGGGATGTGCGCAGTATAGTTTTAAATGGCCCCAGCCATAGAATCGTAGGACTAGACGGACCTCAGTAGGTCATCTAGTCTAGTTCCCTGGTGATACTTCCAACCTTCCCTTAGGGAACCATTGCACAAAGAGAGCTCGGTGGTGGTGACTTTATCTTAATACTTATTCGATAATCCAGGTGGGGATTTTCAAAGAACGAGTCAGGCCCCCAGCTCCCACTGAATTTCCGTGGGAGTTGGGTGCTCCTTTGAATACGCCAGCCTGCAGTGTGTCGATGGTGAGGAGAGCTCCATGGCTCAGGCTGCAGGTGTGAAGCCACTAAAATAAAATCTAGACTGGCCCATGCCCTGTTCTCTATAAAGGCTCCCTGTGATCCAGAGACTCTTCATTCTGTCCCCAGTAGCAAATGAGGGACTGAGGGGGTGGGGTGCACACACAGGGGGTTAGGGGAAAGAAAACACTTTTCAGTGGCCCTGCCCCTACCGAATCAGCACAAAAAATTAACTTTTCATTTCCTCTTCAATTTATGTTGCTTTTTCCGTTTGATTAGCATGAAATTTAAAAAAAAAGAAAAAGAAAAAAAGTGTATTTTTATTTATTTATTTTTTACTGTTTTCTGCAGATTCTGGTCTGAGCAGCCCTCTCAGTGACCCTGAGTTTGACTTTGAAAGTTAGTTCCTGTGTGTTTTTGTTCCTGTTGGTTTACATTTTTTTTTCCTTTTGTTGGTTTGTTTCTTTTGTCGTTTTTTCTTTCGTTTTTTGTTTTGTTTTTTCCCCCCTGTTTTTCGCTGAACTCTCTGTGTGTCCCTGTGGCGTTCGCCATCTCATCCCTCTCCTGTGCCATCTGTTTGTCTGAACCGCGCTTCCAGTTTTACAGTACCAAACGCAGGCCTTGTCAAAGTGACAGTAGTGGCGACAGTAACATAGGGACGGAGCTCCTAGTGGCTGACTTAAGAGACGCCGTCCGTCCCTCTGCCTGTCTTGTTCTCTCGCAGGAGAAAAATCTGGGTTTCAAGGCTCCCATGTTAAAGGTGTTTCAAGTCTGAACTTAGAACAGTCCTCAAAAGCTCGGCTAAATGTGCATCATTCTGATCCGTGGAAGAAAGCAGCTCTATGTACACTGGTCTGCGTGTGTGTTTGTTGCTCCATTGTCTGGGTAAAGGGGAGACTGTAGCAATAGACCATACTCCTCTGCTCTCCTCGTAAGAGACCTGCACCGACCCCCTTTTATGACAAACTAGGGAAAAGGCCATTTCCGGTACCTGGCAGCTCCTTGGCACTGACCTGGAAGCACAGTCCTCTCTCTATGGTCTGCACCTCCGCTGGGTTTCACAAAAAGCACCGTCCAACTGCAGGGAGTTTGCTAAGATAAACAGGCTGTGGCCCGCACCAGATGTTCGGGTGCCGTTTCTGCAGAGTTGGCTGGTATGTAGAGAGTGGAGTGATAAGATTAGAGCAGCTCAAGTGATTGAAATGCTAGATGAGACCTGCTCTAAGACTTTGACCCGGTAGAAGCTGGGATCCGGGCTCCTAAGTCCTTTTGGCATGTTAGGCAGTTACTTACCCCTTGGCTAGGTGCTTCCAACACACACTGACTTCAGTAGGAGCTGCAGATGCAGCTCTAAAGCCTTTGCTTGGAGTCCTAGAGGATGGGGTTGGAACAGGCCTCTAGACAGTTACGTCCATTGTTGGCACTGAGCTGAAAGGACCCTCTCCTCTCGGTACAGGGGTGGTCCCAGATGAACCCATCTGTGCTCCTCTGCGAAATGACATTACCAGCTGGTTGCTTAATCCAAACCCATATCTTTCCTCTCCCTCTCGACACAGTGCATTTCAGGATCTTACGGGAAACCCTGATGTGCCTGGCAGCCTGGCCGGGAAAGTGTTTACTCATTTCAGAGAATTCCAGCCTGTTTTCCTTATCCCCATGTCGGATCAATTCCAAGGGTTCTTTATGTCTGCCCTAAGAGACCAGGAGAGAGGCCAGTTCCCAGGCCCACTCAGCTGTTGGTTTACGAATGGGGGTGAAGGGTGGGGTGCAGGGACACACTGATGCGGGGAGCCTGAGATGGCTGAGGCTTTTTCGCTGGAGCTCTGGCAAAGGAAACATCTCCTGAAATCCATTAAAGGAGAATGTGACTTCCATGGTGCAGATCTTGGATGGGGTCTTTCCTATCATCGTCTGCATGATGGGATGGACAGAGACCTCGTACTGGGACCAACTAGCCTGGGAGCCTCCGGTTTTCTTGCTTCGTTTGCTCCTGTTTGTTTGTTTTTTAAACCTGTATATTTATTGTTTGGGATTTAATTTACGACTCTGTTTCTAATTGCACGTCAGCTAATAATCTGTAGCTCCTCCCAGCAGAGTCAAATTCAGGTGGTGGCTGCTGGCCCATATGCTGGCTGCCTGCCTCGCTGCCTTCCGCCCCAGGTGTGAGGAAGTCAGTGGGAGGGGTAACATGTACAGATCTGGAAACCATTTATTACGTTGCCAGTGGTTGTTCTGAACAGGGCTCAATTTGCTCTAATGATCAAGAGAAGTTTATGGCCCTCTGCAGCACTTACCTCTTACCCTCAGAGAGGGCAGGAGGAGGAAGCAAGGGTTCTGTGCTGAATGTTTGTTATAATGTTAGCGTAGTGCGTCACTTCTTCTATACATGGAGAGGCCGCCCCTTGGCCAAAAGGGTCCCAAAGCTCTTTATGAGCTAGATGTATAGGAAAGAAACACTTCGCTTCCACCACTGAAACACAGCTATCTCTGGGGTGTAACGCGGCCACGCTGCAGGAACTGAAGGAGACTCCCATGTCTGAGGACAGCAAGAGGTGTGTAGAGAATTAGGCAAACTAGAAACCCACTGGCTATGACCCCTTCCTTCCACAAGCCAGGAGAAATGTTCTAACCTGACCCCGTTGGGCCTGAGAGGCCATACTGGTCCAGCTTAACCTCCATAAACCTTTTGCCTCCTGGTTTTGTTTTGTTTTTTATTCTCCGTGTCCCCATTTTCTGCCTGGCTGTCCAATTCCGGAAGGGATGATTAGATAGTTTGGGAACAAAGGCGTCTGACTCGGGGCACCGATCTTGGGCCAAGCCCTCTTCTGTCTGTGGTGAACCCAGTCTGTGGGCTTGGGGGTGAAAAACACACTGTAAAACTGAGGATTGTCATGCTTGCTTTGCCATCTCTGTGCTGAGTTTTCAGAGTAACTGACCATGCTGCTGCCACCGCTACTTACTTTGCCACACACGCCACCAACGGGGCTCGAAATTCTCCATGGCTCCCACCTCCCCATCTCCCCTTTCCGTTCGGGGGGGGGGACGACAATGCGGTGGCTTCTCAAAAGGTTGCCTGTGTCTTGGCTGGCAAGCAGCGGAGTGGAGATGCTGCTGGACCGAGTGCCCAGATCTTCCCAGGTATTGAGTTGCCTCGCTCCCATTGCACTCAGTGGAAGTTAGGTGCCTCAGTACCTTTGTAGTGTCTCGGCCAGGGTGATTTGATGCAGATGAGCAGAGCACGAAAAGCTTTTCCACACAGGTTTCTATTTGAGTGCTTGAGAGCAAGGGATGGGTGGTGGGGGTTATTCCTGAGTTCGCTCTCCCCCAACCACCTTTTCCACTCTCCCTTCTCCAGTCGTCCTAGCTACAAATCTCAAAGCAGGATGCGCAGATTAGTATGAGTGTCAGTCCAATTCCAGACCGAGCCCCGCCACCAATCTCATTAGCCCACTGGGACAGCCTCCTTCAGACCCAGACGTCCTAGGAAAGGGTGCAGTGTGATCCCTTTTCATGGCTCTTGCCAGACATGCCCATGTTGATGCAGAGGGAGCTCCCTTTGCATTCAGAGACCCAGGCCGTCCAGAACTCAGCGGAGTGGGGCTTAGGGGTGCTCCAGTCTGGCAAACCGCCCATGAGGTGCCAGGTTTGGAGAGGGCAAGGGACATCCTCCTGGAAGGGTGAAAAGCGCCCCCGTCTGGTGCCGCTTTGATCAGAGAGTGGCACCACCAGAACAAGCCCATGGAGTCTGCCTGTAGTGTATGTGTTTGTCTCTGCAGGATTGCTCAAGAGCTGGTATAGGGCAGTGGTTAGGGTGCTCCCCTAAGCTGCTAGGAGTCCTTGTTCAATTCTTCTATCTGCCAGTTAGTGCAGCAGACTTTCAACAGGGAGCTGCTCTGGCTTTCCTGTTGAAGCTGTTCCACTTTAAAAATGGGGGGAGGGATAGCTCAGTGGCTTGAGCATTGGCCTGCTAAACCCGGGGTTGTGAGTTCAATCCTTGAGGGGGCCATTTAGGGAACTGGGGTAAAAATCTGTCTGGGGATTGGTCCTGCTTTGAGCAGGGGGGTTGGACTAGATGACCTCCTGAGGTCCCTTCCAACCCTGATATCCTATGACCCAGAGGAAAGAGCAGTGGGAGGAGATGGCCACTGGCCAGCCATGCTGTGGAAGGAGCCTCTTCACAGTGATGCACTGAACACGTGCTTGGCATTGGGGGGAGGGGAGGCGTTCCCAGAATGATGTAACATTTCCTTTATGCTGGACAGGATTAAGGGCAGCTGACCCAGCCCTGGGGTGTTTCAAGTCTGAACTTAGAACAGTCCTCAAAAGCTCGGCTAAATGTGCAGCATTCTGATCCGTGGGAGACAGCAGCTCTATGTATGCCCTAGGCCAATGTGCTCCCCAGTGAGCTTTAGAAGAGTTTATTATCCCATGCAGAGCCACAACAACTTTGAAAAGCCTCCCCACCTCTCTCTCCTCTGCACTCCCCTCCCCACCCCCTATTATCATCGGTCAGCAAGAATTCTGCCCTGTCCCTGTCTTCGAGTTGGTGTTTGTTTACGACCATGCCCAGTGCTGTGACATTTGCTGCATAGGTTTCCTTTGGCAGAGTTTGCTCGTTTCAAGTCCACTCCTGGAATCACTAACAAGCATCTGCTCTTTGGATTTGTTTTTCCCTTTTTATTTTCTTTTGGTAAATGTTGAGAATGGGGCCATCACGGGGGAAAGCTCTCATTTTCCTTTTTACTTCCAAGGATACAATTTCGAGCCCTGAATCTTCTCTCTTCTAACGTCCCTCCTTTCATTGCAGATCTCACATTGTAATTTTTTTCTTGTTTTTATTTTTTCCCTTGTAAAATATGCAACATTGACAATTGGTTTTTTTTATTATTATTATTATTAAATGAGATTTCTTTTCTCCTGCTGTCTTTTCTGCTAGGTATGCTCAACCACCCACCAATCCCCATCTCCGAGTTGGCAGAACACACGGAGCATCTCAAAGCCAACGACAACTTGAAATTATCCCAAGAGTATGAGGTACGGGCAACAAAGGGCACGTTGGGTGGGCCCTCAGAAGCATGGGCCTGGGAAATCCACCCAGACCCCAATCCAGCAATGCAATTAGGCACATTGAAGTTGAAATCAGTGACACTAAGGAAGCATTTAAAGTTAAGCACCTGCTCAAATGCTTTGCCGGATTGGGATGCAGAGAGCAAACAGTGTCGTGTAGACACATTTGTGTGCAAATATTTGGATTGTAAGATCTTTGGGGCAGGGACCATCATTTTGGTCTGTGTTTGAACAGCGCCTAGCACAGTGGGTCTTGGTCCGTAATTGGGGCTCCCAAGAGCACCCCCTGAGGCGTTTTCATAAATCTATTGAGACCTACAGGTTGTAGGAAAAATCTATGAGCCTCAGCCAGCTCTCCTGAAGAAGGGGAACTAGGCGTCCATTGCTAATAGCCCAGAGGACTGTCTGTTGCACTCCTTCATATCACTGATAGCTCTGGGTCCCAATATGGCCAGTCACTAGCAGGGCCCTCGGCGCGAATAGGAGAAATAAAACCCCAGACCGCAGTCTGCTACTTCCGTTTGCATTTTGATTTGCCCACATCCGCGAAGCTCCCATTTCCATTCTCTGCAAACACTCTGGCGCCACGCACTCAAGTGTTAGCCAAAGCCAGTCGGTAGCTGCAACGTCACTGAAAGCAAGTTTCCGAGGTGGGTGTTTGCCCATAGAACTCACCAAGTGCAGCTGTCACAATTGACTGTCCCAGCTTACTCTGTGACTTAAGTTACATAAATAGCAAACTGACCAGCCGATTTAATTATTTGTTCATAATAGGCGAATGATTCAATTCTAGACGGTCCAGCTCACAAAGAGAAAGGAAGGGAGTGATTGGTTGTGAGTTTTATCGCTTAGCTCTACTTGCTGATATCAGTGATGCTCTATAGCGGGGGTAGGCAACCTGCGGCACGTGTGCCGAAGGCTGCACGCGAGCTGATTTTCAGTGGCACTCACACTGCCTGGGTCCTGGCCACCGGTCCCGGGGGCTCTGCATTTTAATTTAATTTTAAATGAAGCTTCTTAAACATTTTAAAAACCTTATTTACTTTACATACAACAATAGTTTAGTTCTATATTATAGACTTAGAGAAAGAGACCTTCTAAAAACGTTAAAATGTATGACTGGCACGCGAAACCTTAAATTCGAGTGAATAAATGAAAACTCGGCACACCGCCCTGGTCTATAGACAGCTCCTCGCCGTAGCAGCTGTTGTGGGGGGAAGATTCTTTGGCTCTATTGGGGTCTTTCACCCCCATCTCAGAGTCTGGGGAGTGCGTGGAAGCTGGAAGCCAGTTAATATGCTCTATACAGATTTCAAAGTCTCATTTGCATAATGCAATATCCCAAGTGCCCTGGCTTAGTTCCAGCAAAACCTCCTCTAGTTGGGGAACCAGAGCTAAACAAACAGCACTAATGAAATGAAAGCGAGGCGAGATTAGAGGGATAGAGAGCAAACAGACACATTACAACAGTATAAATACCCATTAGTTAGAAATGCTCCGCAGCAAGAGAGCGAGAGGACATTAGTGTCTTGCGGTTTTGTACCAGCTTTTCCACCTCCTCTCAGCCGCATGGCTCATAAAACACACACCAAGAGCACCAGATCTAAGCCATGCCCCAGGAGAATGGAAACACTGCAGGTTAGGGTGCTGAGGGGAGGGCAAGGGAGCTAGCAATTGCCTTTGGGTGCACAGCAAGGGTCCGGAGCCCATGTTCATGGGACCTGGAGGCTACTGGTTCAAACAGCGCGTGCATGCAGTATGCCTGTCCCCCCAAACTCCTGCCCCCTAGGAGGGGCACAGGCAGGAGTGAACAGCGGGGAGTACTGCGGAATGTGCCACTGCCAAGCTCCGTTTGGAGGACCCCCTCCCCCCCCCCCCGCGACTCTCCAAAGTGATGGCGGAATTAAGCCCGAGTTTTATTTAATTCTCTGGCTGAGGATTTAGAGGTAAACATAATTAACCTAATTTCCATATCTGGGACAGCTGGACTTAAAAACCCACCAACCCTGGCATAAATCATCGGGACAGGCGGGGAGAGGATTTTTCTCTCCAGTGCATTCCACTGTTCCCCTCTTTATCCCTTCCAGGAAAGACCAGATTCCTTAACCCTTGTCTGACCAGGGAGAGGCACCACTTCTCCTCCTGCCAAATGGGCACATGCCAACCGTTGCAGGGTCAAAGCCTCCACGGGCCCCCTTGTCCATTACTTTGCTCATGCAAGAACGTTCCCTGCTCTTCAGTGCGCTGTCCAGTTTTCAAATATCCCAAACAATGCTGCTTCCCCCGCTTCTCTTGGGACAGGACAATTCCCTTCCCACTGTCGAATACCCCTCACTGAGAAGGAAGTGTTTCCCTGATATTTAGCTTAATTTTTCCCTCTCTTACTTTTATTCCATTATGCTTTGTTATCACCCTTTGTCCCATCCCGTCAGGTACTGGTAGAGTTAAGTCTCTCTTTTCAATAATTTCTTAGCTAAAATGTATAGATTTTGCTCTTCCGTTTATTCCTCATAAATCCATCCCTTTGGCCCCCCGATTATATCTGTTGCTCTCATCCCAGCTTCCTCCCAGTTGTCAATCTATTTTTGGTAACACGGTGCCCATAAGAGAGAGCCAGAATAATAATTCTAGGCACAGTTGTACCACAGCGGTATGGAGAGGAAGTTTTCGCCTACCTGCTCCTTGACTTGATGCCTCTGTATGTGCAGCCTGAAATTGCACTGGGCTTGTGTTTGTTTGCATTGTAATGGAAAATATCCCAAGTGCGCCTGGGGCACGTTACAGAAAAGGAGAGGGGGAACGTATCACCGTGATGATACTGAAAGCAGTGAGGGGAGGGTCGGTTACTGTTCCTGGGGGCAAGGGATGGAGAGCACCCCATTCTTTGGCTAGATCTGCAGAGCCCGGACTTGACCCGCAGCGGCAGAATGCACAGAGCTGACCACCGCTGCTCCTCCTTTCTGACTAATTGTTTTCTTTCCTGATTCTTCCAGTCTATTGACCCTGGCCAGCAATTCACCTGGGAGCACTCGAACCTTGAAGTGAACAAGCCCAAAAACCGCTACGCTAACGTGATCGCCTATGACCATTCCCGCGTCATCCTGCTGCCCATTGAAGGTAACCATGGTGATCTCTACGACTGGACATTACTGCTAGCCTGTGGCTTTTTCAGGGGAACGCAGGGCACTGTGGTCCACAGAGTCCCATGATAGTGCTCTCTGCTCTGTCTCCTCTCACCAGGTCCCTGGTAGAGCAGCAGGCAGAGTCCTGTCATGAGAATACGTTCTGATCCTGGTCACACTCCCTGCATCCTTAGTTTCAAAGGAGCGTTTAGAAGCTGTGTTCCCTTTACTTGAAGGTTAGCCTGCTTTAGCTCCCAGCTGGATGTACTCCCGAGTAACGGGAAGAATCCAGACTATATACTGGTTGGAGGAAACCTGTGGCGCTTTCAGAATCCGTGTCAGGCTTGAAGTGAGCCTCTGAGACCCTGCTGGTGTTTTTGACACGCTGGGTCTGCTCCTCATTGAATATTCAAGGCCAAACCGGAAGCCTCCCTCTAAAAAACCCTTTTCACTAAAATGCTAATTAGCAATAACACTTGGCTTCGTGTCCTACAGTCCCTTTCCTAAGCAGTTTCCTGAACTGACATGTGACTGACACACCTGAGGTAGTCAGAAGACTTGCAATAAACTGCACAGCTCCTGGCGCTCAACACAACCACCAACTTGCAAACTGGGATGAGAGATGCTTTTGTGGAGAGAAAAGCTGTTCTGCTAACAGAGTCGTTGCAGTGGGGCTTCCTTGGCTGGCTGCCACTGAGGTGACGTTCTGCTCTAAGCCTCTCACCCTCGTGTATTGCCCGGGAATGTGCCGTTCACGGCTGGCCTTCTTCAGTCAAGAATTGTCCTTCTAGGCATCAAGAGCAGGACCTGGGACAAGTTCTAGTGACCCCCCTAGCTGGTGTTAAAGGTTAGTTGAGAAATTCTAGGGATAAGGCGAATGGCTAGAATCAATCCCTTTCCACAATAATTCCAGGGGAGGGGCATTTCCATTGCTGAGGAAACCGTGATAATGGAGATCTGCCAAGAAACCAGCATCAATTTGGATCAGCCTTGGCTGTTGCTGAAGGAGGATTTCTAACATTTCTCATTACAAAGATGACTGTGTCTCAGCTTGTTTTCCGTCTGAATAAATATTGCATGAGCCATTTAAATTGTAGAGCTAGGCTTTCAAAAGTCACATTGTCGTATGCACTGGAAGAGAGAGAGAGAGAGAGAGAGAGAGAATTCCTGATGTTTTCAGAACACCTGGAACAGTCTAATTCTGCCCGAAGCCCAGGGAGGGTCTGATGCCAGCACAGGTGCGGGCTCTATGTTTAGTGTTCAAGCTGCTAAAAGATGGTGGCTTAACAGCCCTATGGGCTAGGCCAACCTATTTATTACTGTGGGCCAGTATACAGAACCCCTCCCCCCCAACACCCTAGAGACCCCAATGCCACAGCCCGCCCACAGACCCCTCCATAGCGTGGGGCCAGGAGCGGACCCCAGATGCAGGGCAGTCCCTACCCTGACCCCACCACACAGCAGCCAAGAGCCTGGACCCGGCAGGGCAGCTGAGGCCAGACCCTGCTGCAGGGGGCTGGGACCCCACCAGGTAGGGCAGCGGGGCCCCGGACCCCGCCACACCAGGCGATGGGGCAGCCCGCACCCCCAACTCCGTTGGCCCAGCGGCCTTTAGCACACAGCTGGGCCGCAGCTGTGTGCTAATTGGGCCACGGATTGAGTACCGCTGGTCTAGCCACTTCTGTCTATCTCCAGGACAGATACAGCACTGGCAGTGATGGGGCAAGCTTCTCTCCTGCTCAGTCAACATATCGCAACCCTGGCAAGATGGGAGTTGTGTCTTCATGGCCCCTTCGGTGCTTAGCATCTCTGCCAATGAAGTGGTGTTGGGTTGTGCAGTGGGGACACCTGCATACTAGGAATGGGCCTAGGTCCCAAATTATCTTACACAGGCATTGAAGAGCCACCAGATGGTAACTGCTTCCAGTCATGTGCTTCCCCTAGTTAATCCAGACACTGCACACACCCAGCAAGGCCGTCCAGTGAGCTGTTGGAGAACGTAAAGCTCTGTGCGTGGGTGTGGCCTGTTCTTCTGTTTCTTCCATTCCACCCTCCACCCAGACAGCTCTGCGTTAGTCTGTGTGTAGAAATAAGCCTGCAGCTGCGTGACAGTGGCTGGTACCCAAAAGCACTGGGAGAGGGGGCATGTTTTGCTCCACCAATTCCCAGGCAACAGTAGTTGTTTCTTCCTGTCTCGTGCCCCCATCGTCCAGCCGTTTTCATGCCCTTAACTAAGGAGAGACAGTAACACAGAGGAGGAACTGGCAAGGCAGACGGGGCAGATTTGCAATCCCACTTGGAGAATGATCTGCAGAGAGATTTTCTGAAGCCAAAGTCCTTTCCTCTGCACTAGCTGGCAGGTTCCCGCCCAGAAGCCTGGGCTTGGGGTTTTTTTTTTTTCCAGTTGTTCTTTAAATTCTGCTTTTGTCAAGTCTGCAGCGTGTCAGCTGTGCCCGGTGAAGGGGGGGGAGGGGAGTAATTTTTGTTCAATGACTTCTCTGTAACAAGGCCTGTTACACGGCAAAACATCGCCCGAGCTCCCAGCCACCATTTCAAACGACACAGCCGGCCCAAGGGGGCTGCAGAGATTAATGCCAGAAGCTCAGCCTTTGTTGACGCTCATGCTGCCGCTACACAGCTGCTCTTCCACTTGGAATTTTTACATTTTGGAGGAGGGCGGCCGGGGTCCCTCCAGAAATTCAATCAAAGGCTGTTTCCCCAGGCACCTGAAATTACGCACTGCCTTTGAAGACTGGCAGGCAGTTCTGAATGGGTTTAGCATCGCACATAAACCAGGCTAACCCTGTTGGCAGCAGCGGCAAAGAGGACGGGAACCCCCCTCCCTCCCAAAACTTGAGTTAAATGTTTCTCTGTTGAGTTAATCTTAGGAAAACAAAAACCTGCCGATACTGCCAGCAGCTGCGTGTAAGGAGTTACGGGACAAATCCCCACACAGCGGTCGTCCTCTTCGCCCATCATAAGTGGCTCTCTAACTCCGATCCATAAGACAGACACCTGGCAGGGTCCGGCTCTCTTCCCGCCGTGCATCCTGCTTTTCACCACCCACCTAAAAACGCTTCGCCAAAGACTCCGGCAGGCAGCTCTCACGCGACACGCTTCAATCGGTGCGAGTCACTGTCTGTCATTTCCAAGCCGCCTACTTCCCCTGCAGACCCCAGCCCTGTTTTCCATGCCTCGCCCAGTCACAGTGCAGATGGGCTCATCCACAGACGATCCAGGGAGTCCTGACTCACTGCTTCAGAAACCCATGGCGAAGAGGCGTGTCTGCGGCATCGATCCGACCTGGGGTGGGACTCTCCTATGAACTGTGCAGCGCATCTCATTAACCAGATCCATATTTGGCCCCAGAAGATTGTACGCTCTTAGTGCAGGGACTATCTTTCTGTTCTGTGTTTGTGCAGCGCCTAGCACCACGAGCCTCTGGTCCATGACTTCAGCTCCTAGGTGCGAGTGCAGTATAAATAAGATACGCCAGGCTTGGTATTCGATATCCCCGCCTCCTCCAAAAGTAGCTGTCTAGTGGAGATGTCCTTGGCCAGATCCTCAGCTGAGGTAACTTGGTCGCTGATTTACCCCAGCTGGGGAACTCACCGGCTATCTCGGATGAGGAATTCAAGCTGCTGCAAAGCTCTTCCCCCCTCCCTCCCTCCAGTAAGGCAAAATCAACTGACTCTCTGCCACTTTAATGCAGGGATTGTGGGGAGCGACTACATTAACGCCAACTACATCGATGGCTACCGGAAGCAGAACGCCTACATCGCCACACAGGGCCCTCTGCCGGAGACCTTTGGCGACTTCTGGCGGATGGTGTGGGAGCAGCGCTCAGCGACGGTGGTGATGATGACGAAGCTTGAGGAGAAGTCACGGGTGAGACACTTCAGCGAGATGGCTGGCTAGTCATGATCCGGGCAGGTGCTGTAGAGGGGGAGAGGTGGAGACCCCCAAGGGAGGTGCATGTGGAGAGGTGGGGAGCAGCAGTCTCGCTGATCTGCAGCCCTCATCTGCTCCTTTGGGAGATTTCTACCTGCCTTGCTGGCCCCCTGGATTCATTGTGAAAATACTGTCCACCTGGGAAGTCTTAGATCCCTTCACTGCTCTAAGGGGAGAGGGAACATGCTCTGAGCCTGGCCCCATGTTAGATCAAGTGGCCAGGTTAGAATCCTATTATCTCATGTAATATTCTTCCGAGTGTTCTGCCAATCAGAATCATTCGTCAATCAGGCATCAGACCACCAATGTGCCTCAACGCTCCAGCTCTATGAGTAGAAGCAGCGTTTGATGCACATAGGACATGGAGCTGAATCTGTGGGCTCTCGCCCTATTCTGATGCTTCAGCAAGCAATGCTTCTTGCTGTTTCGCTCTCCCTTGCCAGGGGCCCATCTTTACTTTTCGTGCCACGAGGGAGCGTCCCGTGCTGCGTACTGTGCTCTTTGGACTATGTTCCTGAGCTCATCGTCGACTTTTGTTTTCTAGATCAAGTGTGACCAGTACTGGCCTGGCCGGGGCACGGAGACCTATGGGATGATCCAAGTGACCTTACTAGACACTATCGAATTGGCCACGTTCTGCGTTCGGACGTTCTCCCTTCACAAGGTGACGTTTCTCTCTGATGCCATGTCTCTCTATTGTCCCATTCCTACGTTCTGTAACTTGCCGTGTGCGTCTCGTGGCCCTTGCTTAGCTCACCGTGACTCTTGGTTCCTCTGCCACTCCGCAGAATGGCTCCAGTGAGAAGAGAGAGGTGCGCCAATTCCAGTTCACAGCATGGCCCGACCATGGCGTCCCTGAGTACCCTACTCCGTTCCTGGCTTTCCTGAGAAGGGTCAAAACCTGCAACCCTCCTGACGCTGGCCCGATCGTAGTGCACTGCAGGTACTGACCCGCTTATTACCAGAACCACAGCCTCCCCCTACACGGAGCCCCTGCTGGAGGGGGGGACACATTGCCAAGCAAATCCCCTTTTCAGTGGGGCATGCAAACACATTCCCATCGCAGCTCCCAGCGCGCAGGAGCTGTCTCGTCTCAGGCTCCTGTTTGGTTTCTATTCAGAGCGGCAGTTCCTGAACTGAGTGGGGCTGGAGTTGGAATGGTTTAGTTGGCATCTTTGATAAGGCCTCATTGGCAGAGTGCTATCCAGTAAAGTTTGGCCTTTGAGGAGCACGCAGGCTCGTTTCTGTCACAGTGGGCATGGACGAAAGATGAAATGGGGTTAGGAAGCATCACCACCATATGGAGGGCGAGAGGCAGAGTGGGTTGTGCTGTCCAAGGGAGAGAGCGAACAGCGTCTTGAAAGAGCTTTGAGAGCCGCAGCCATTCTGAGAGCAGAGCGGCGAAGGTCCCCCTGGGCAGGTAGCATTCCCTAATTCAATTTACCATCCAAGGAGGAACATTTGCCGACTCAGCTCAGACAAATCTCCCTCCTGCCTCAGGAGAAATCTGGAGGGGCCTGCAGGTCACTCAGTGCTGGGGAAAGTAACATCTGAATTTTACAGGCAATCGGGGACTCTAATCCTGCCTCTCCTGGAGGATACAGTTTAAACAGTCTTTGTAAGTGGGCAACTTATCACTAACTCTGCAGATGGCAATTATCATGCGCCTCTCGGAAAATGAATAAAAAGGGCCATCAGCGGGCGACTTACCGTGACCAGATCCCTGATCGGCTGCTCCGTTCTTGCCAAAGCTCCAGCAACCTGCTTGGTTTAGGTGTTATGCAGTCTAATTAATGGAGATCCAGGAGTTTTTTTTATGAAAAGAGGGACCGCCTTTGAATAGGAGGAGGAAACCCTTTATTTCTAGCTGCGAGTGTTTAGACCTGCAGGGCCCTGCTGATTCATAAATGCCTTAACATGCAAGTCTGATGTTTCCCAAATGTTTTTGTGCATTGAGGTAAAAGGGTGACGCATGTTATTCATTACAGCATCAGTAGTTTCCAAGCTGCCTAAAGATCTGAGTGATTAAACATGCTTTTGAAGCCCTTAGATCATACCAGCCCTTTGTTCAGGCCTGGAACCCCCCTACCTAGAATTATCATAATTGTGTCTGACGGGAGAGCTCCCGTCATGGTGGTGATGCAAATGAAGAGGTGTAAGGAAGGGGGCTGATCAGTATCTAGGAATGACACACACATCAGCAGACACGACTTTTCATCTGGTGCCCTCAAGTGACATAGAATCTAACTTCCTGAAGTTCTTGGTAAATTGGGCTCAGACTCAGCAAATTTCGTCAGAGTGGGAGCTATTGGGGGCAGGGCCTGTGTTATTTTTCGTGGACTGGATTGCGCTGAACATGCTGCTGGGGCTAATAGAGAGGCGAAGTGACCGTTCTGTTTTTCAGTTCTTAGCTGTGGCCACCTCTTTCTCTAATAGATTGACAGACTGTTAGCACACACCTGTTGCTCAAAGAAACACTTTTCTGGGTTTCAAGACTCTATATTTTAATGGAATTTCCCCGCCTATTGGATAGGGTTTAATTCTTGTGTTCTCTTTCTTCCTAACCTTTCTCCTTCATGTTTCAGATCCGGTGCCTACAAAAACCAGTGTGTATGTTGCATGGACACACCCTGCACTGTTCTAGGGCCTTTCACTGGATAATCCCACATCTCTTTATAAAGATTACGGGCCGCATCTTCAGCAGCTGTAAATTGGAGTCACTTCATTGACTTCAGCAGAGCTACATCGATTTATAGCAGCTGAGGATCTGGCCCTAAAACACCCTGGTGATGCAGGGAGGGGGTGTTTTCCCTTGTTTGCAAAAAAGAGGGAAAGTGACTGGCTCAAGGTCTCTCCCCTGCCAGTGCCCGACATTTTTCTAGTGCTTTTTCCTATCTAGTTTTAAGTGACTGAAGCAATAGGCTTCCACCACTTCCTGTGGAAGGCTATTTCACTGCCTGAGAGACTCAACATCAGGAAGCTTTTCCTAGATCCTTTTTTTAATTCATCCTGTTACTTCTAGCTCTAGCCCTTTGTTCCACTTCAAATAATTCTCTCCTCTTCGTATCCTCACCATTCAGATAGTTATGACTAGCATCATGCTCCCTTCAGAGCCCACAGCTTCCACCCAACCCAACTGTAAACCCCAATCCTTCCTCATCCCTCCTGTCAGCCCCGTTCTCATTTTGCTTGCTTGACTCTGAATTCTTTGCGATTGTGAGGCCTAGAATTAAACGTAACGTTACAGGTGTGTTCTTGGGGGGGTGACTGTTCCCCAATATCTTACGGGGGTTTCTGGCTGCCATGTCACAACTGGAAAGTGGTGTCGAGTTTGCCATCCACTGTCACCCCTAGGTCACTCTTGGCATTACTGCTTTCCAGCATCTCCCAGTGTTGAAGCTGGGGCTGGGATTATTTTCTCCTAGGTCTATTAACTTGTGTTTTTGCCAAGTTGAGCCTCATTTGGTTGCTTTTCTGCCCATAGTTCTAACCTGTCCACAGGTAGGTCCTCGGGGGGGGAGGGATAGCTCAGTGGTTTGAGCAGTGGCCTGCTAAACCCAAGGTTGTGAGTTCAATCCTTGAGGGGCCAGTTAGGGAACTGGGGTAAAAATCTATCTGGGGATTGGTCCTGCTTTGAGCAGGGGGTTGGACTAGATACCTCCTGAGGTCCCTTCCAACCCTGATATTCTATGATTTGTGTATTTCTGTCCTCACTGGTGTTTGCAATGCCTTCTGAATCAGTCTCATCTGTGAGTTTATTGGCAATGCTGTTTGCCCTGCCCCTCTGATCATTAATGAAAATGATACTAAGGGCTTGTCTACACTGGCAATTTACAGCGCTGCAACTTCCTGGCTCAGGGGGTGTGAAAAAACACCCCCCTGAGCGCAGCAAGTTTCAGCACCAGTGAAAACAGTGCACCAGCGCTGTCATGGAGGTGGGTTTTTTTAGAGCGCTGGGAGAGCTCTCTCCCAGTGCTCTGCCACGACTACACAAGCCACGTTCGAGCACTGCCAGTGTAGACTAGCCCGAAAGAAGATCTAACTTGACACCAGTTTCTGGAGCACCCCACTAGGCACCTCCCTGCAACTCGATACATTGCGATTTACCATTCCCTGGGGTTCGCAGTCCTTTCAGCCCCGGGAATGTTTGCCTCCAAGCCAATCGGAATCAATTCTGAGTACGGTTTTGTGAGCCTTTGTCTCTGGCTTTACTAAAATCAGGATATTACATCTCCAGAGCTTCTATTCATCCATTAATTTTGTAACTGTCAACAAATCATGCAGGCAAACTTGATTACTTTTTATTCATAGAGCCATATTGCTTATGGCTCAGAATGCCATTATCCTAGATGGCTACAAATCATTTCCTCTCAATACCTGATCAGTTAATGTACCAGAGTTACAATTAAACTTAGCAGATAAGAGCCAGGATGACTCGTATCCTTGTTTTGGAAACCTATGACACCTTTTACTTTTTCCCCCCCATCACCGTTACACCCCCAAATTGTCGGATGCTGCATGCTCAGTTGCTATGGCGATGGGTGATAGGACAAAACCCTGAGATTAAAGACACTAAATTCTCCATGTGTGGCTAAATCCTCTAACCAGCTTTTAAAATTGACCACACAACTCCCATTCATGTCAATGGGAGTTGGGTTATGTCATTCAGCAAGTTCCCTTAACACAACAGAATGCACGAAATATCTAGCCCTGCTGATTTATGTTCTAGTCTTCCAGTAATTCATCCACCCTATATTCTTTGTCTGTATCTATATTTACAAGGTCTCTATTGCTTCCTACTTCTCTTTCATGCTCGTCATATACTGCATCCGTTGTCATTCGTTGTCTACCTCTCACGTACACATCTGCTCACCCTCCCATGCTCCCGATCGCGCACTCCCACTAAGGAGCTGTCCCTTCCCGTCTGGTCGGCCATCAAGGTAAATTTCTCAAGAGAAAGGCGGCACTGGGGGTTGGATTATGTTGCTTATCTTCCCACCTCTCCTTCCAGCGCGGGAGTTGGACGGACAGGCTGTTTCATCGTGATTGATGCCATGCTGGAGAGGATAAAGCATGAGAAGACAGTGGACATTTATGGGCATGTCACCCTCATGAGGTCGCAGCGGAACTACATGGTCCAGACAGAAGACCAGTACAGCTTTATACACGACGCCTTGCTGGAGGCCGTCGCTTGCGGTAACACAGAGGTCCCAGCCAGGAATCTCTACACTTACATCCAGAAACTGGCGCAGATAGAGGTGGGGGAGCACGTGACAGGCATGGAGCTGGAGTTCAAGGTAAGGGCAGAACACTGAGCTCTAGGCATGTACCGGGGGAGAGAACAGGGACAGAAAATGTGCTGGTGGGCTTCCATTTGAACTGGACCATCCAGGGGACAGCCAGGCAATGCCATGGGCCCAGTCAGCGCTGGGATCAGTGTTCGCCTCGTGCTGATCCGCATGGCTCTGCCGCGGTCAGTGTGATGGGGATGTTTTTGAGAACCACGCTGTAGTCACTTCCCTGAGGCGATCTGCAGCGTAGACTATCGCCGAGCATTATAACACAGCTCTAACATGGGGGTTCCAGGGAGGGCAGAGCCCAGACTGAAGTGTACCTGAAGTTGCTCTTTTAAGTAGGACGATAATGGGGACTTAAACCAAAAACCCTGGCACCTAAGGAACTTAATAACCTTCTCCTATTGGAGAGTAAAGGCAGGGCGGGGAGGAAAAGCCATGAGCGTTCTGCTGCTTAGACTCCAAGGGATGACAGACGACTGGCCCTTTCGAGGGGGAAAGGAATGTTTGTGTGTTTCTACATTAAAGAAGTAATTACATTTCTGACTCCAGGGCTGCTGCAGTGGGTCCCAGGGGAAAGACCAGCTGCTGCTGCAAGACTTTAGTCCAGCTCTCTGAAATCCAGGTTGAATTTCCTCCCCTCCTCACGTTTGATTTTAATGCTGTATTTCCACTGTCAACAAATCACAACAAGGCTTTGAAATGGGGAAGGCCCTGACGTCTCCGGCACTTTGCTTCTGGAGTTGCCCCCCGGGAAATAAATGAAAGCCAGAACCACGCAGGGGAACTTGGAGGGGGAAGAAATTCACCTGCCTTGGGGCTGGCGTGAAGATGCTGCTGAACCATTTGTCTAAGATCAGACCCAGACCAATGGAAACTTTTCTCCTGCCCACCTAAATAAGCCAGTTTTTCCCAGGCATCTGAGCAATTCTCACCCTTTTCCGGGAGCTGAAATAACACCTGTTAGAACAAGTGTGTGTGTTTTTTTCCTTCAGCGACTTGCCAACTCCAAAGCCCACACTTCCAGGTTCATAAGCGCCAACCTCCCGTGCAACAAATTCAAGAATCGCCTTGTCAACATCATGCCATACGAGACCACCCGGGTCTGTCTTCAGCCCATCAGGGGAGTGGAGGGCTCAGACTATATCAATGCCAGTTTTATCGATGGATACAGGTAAACGACAACACGTTGCAGCCTGCTGTTTTAACAGGGAGTAATTCAAGCTGATTTCCCTTTTTGCAAGGTGCTCAGAGAAGTACAGTTTAAAGAGGTAGTGACAGAAAAAGGGAAGGAAGGTTGAATGGATTGATTTGCCAGCCCGGGTCAGAACATGGTTGGTCTGTTCTAATCCACAGCTGGTGCTTCAAAGGAACTTGAATCCCATCCACCCACACTCTGCCGCTTGTGCAATGCTGAACGTTTTACGGGGCAGATTCCTTCCTGACACGGCTTGTGATCAGTTCGCAGCTTGAAATATGGGGTTTTCCCGAGAGTATAACCTCAGTTGTTAATGGTCATAACATTCTCTCTCCCTTTTTTAAAAGAACCATCCAGCTGCCGTGTTAGACTCACTCTGAGTATCTTGGCTGGATGGATTTCACTATGGGGAATGTTTATGGAACAGATCGTTCCTGTCTCAGCCTCTCTTTAGCTGTTGGGAAACAATCCGTATTTTGCTGGTTGGAGCCAGCGAGCAAAGCTGTAGTATCACCCAAGCAGCAATGCTCTAAGACCTTCTTCCTGTGCAGGCCTGCCAGAGGCTGAATGCGGAGGAGGGAGGGCACTGAGCAGCACCAGATGCAGCAAGGGCTCTCCCTCCTTCATGCCTCTGGGTGCACAGAGCAGGCAATAGGCTGCCTGTGGTCCCCGGCCCTCCCCTGTTTTGCTCGGATAGGCCAAGCAGCAGACTGCCCTCTAGGTCCTGCGCAGACGTGTGTGGGAGGGTGGCAAGTGTCCTGCTGCAACCTTCTCCTGCATGACTAGTCAGGATTTAGCCCATAGTCACAGTAATTAGGGAAACCCCAGCACAAGGCCTTTGAGTCCCGGACCCCTAACCCAAGCCTGGGAGATCTCCAAGGAGCTGTATTCCCATCTAGCTCATAAGGCCTTCCAAATGTTCGGAGCCATGCATCAGCTTTCATGCTATCCCCCCAGTTGCTAAGCCCATCACCCCAGACCCTGGGCTAATAACTTGTCACCTTGTGTGTGGGGTTTGTGCTTTCTTTCAGACAACAGAAAGCCTACATTGCCACTCAAGGGCCGCTGGCAGAGACCACGGAGGATTTCTGGCGGATGCTCTGGGAGAACAACTCCACCATCGTGGTGATGTTGACCAAGCTGCGAGAGATGGGTCGGGTAAGCACGGACCCATGGAAAGGGTGGTTGAGGGGTGGGAGGACAACACCGTGAAAAGCCCTACAGCAGCGTAAGGGGTTAACTATGTTGTCCTAACCTGGTGTCTTTTCTCCCCTCGGCAGGAAAAGTGCCATCAGTATTGGCCCGCTGAGCGGTCGGCACGGTACCAGTACTTTGTGGTGGATCCCATGGCTGAATACAACATGCCTCAGTATATCCTTCGAGAATTCAAGGTTACTGATGCCAGGGTGAGTGCTCTGTCTTCTCTCTGTTCTGGGCTTGGCAGTGTGAATTCTACGTTCATGCCTTGACCGTACAGTTCTCATTTGGAGTCTGCACACAAGAGACTATCCAGAGAATAGTCCCAGCTCAGGATTTATATGTGGCAGAAATGGAGATTGGAAAACAGGCCATGGGGGTTCCATTCCCCTGCTGCGGGGTGGGGAGCAGAATTGTGAAATGAACAGAGATTTTCAGAAGCTGTTGAAATCGGCTGTCTTTCTCTAGCTCCTGTCATCTGAGGCTCAACATTGGTCCTATTATGCAGCTGTTTGCAAAGCTTCTCATAAACCCCTGACTCCACCAACATGTTCCAACTGGTGGTATTTCCTTCAGGCTGTTAGCTCACACTGGGTAATTTCTCTGAATTCTTTTCCGAAGATTATTAAATTCTAGGGAGATTTTGGAGCAACAACTTCAGCAGTGCCCATTTGGATGCTTCAGCAGATTTGTATAGACGTTGCTGAGGTCAGGGAGGTGTTTTGACAAAATGCTCAGAGCACATGTTGCTGGCTTTGGTCTGTCTGAGGCACTGTGGGGAATGATCAGGAATGAGACTCTCCTGGACAGGCGAATGGAAGGTCCTGCAGTCCCCGCCCATTTGGTTTCATTAATCACAAGTGAATGAGGAGGTTGGCTGACCTTGCTGATAGCGAAAGCTGTACTCTCTGTCGTGTCTTTCATACACACTGAACGCCAACAGGCTTTTACAGAGGCAACACCCTCAGCATCCAACAGGACAGGCATTAAGATGAGATGCTTTCAGTTAAGATTTGCAGAGAGCTGCTGAGGGCAGAGTGTGGTACACGAATGCTGTTGCAGAGAGGACTGGTGAGGCTGCATGAAGGGACAGAGAGGAGGTCTGTGCTAAGAAGCAGCAGCAAGGAAAGGAGGCGCACAGGTGTTGTGATTGGATTTAAAAAGAAGGGAGGGGGATTTTGAGCCGGGTCTTGAAATGAATGGGGGACCCCCGGGAGGTGTCCTACGGTAGAACAGATGGGATGGTGCTGCTTTGCTCAGCTACTGGAGGCTCCTGGGTATGTGGAAATAGCTTCACAACTGCCGTTCTGTACTAGCACATGCCCTTTTAGCTCCTGGCACCTACAGGAACTGAGCCTCTGGCTTTCCCGTGCAGGAGACTCTACTACAGTCTTAAGGTAGCGTCTTTCCTGCTAGAGCTGGTCGACACTTGGCATTTTTGTTCCATGGAAATTTCTGAAATTTCCTTTCATCCTGAACTGGTACAAAAATGCACATTTTCACATCCCTCCCTAAACCCACTTTTTTTTTTTTTTTTTTAAATGGTCAGATCAGATTGTTTTGAGCCCTTCATAACATTTTAATATAAAAGTCTAAACAAAGTCCACTTCGATCCTTCGTCAGCACTTGACAAAAAGGGAAACCTTCCCACAAAACATTTCAGTTTAGTCAAATCAGCATTTCCTGACGGAAAACCGTTCCACTGGAAAAACTTTGACCGGCTCGGTGGCCTTCCTTTTAGAATGTGATTTTAATTTCCCTGGAATGAGACAGAGTGAAACCAGAAACCACCTTCTCCTTCAAAGGCTGTCTGCCTGCCCTGACCCCACGCCACTCCCGGAAGTGACCAGCAGTGGCTCCTGGGGTGGGGCAGGCGGCTCTGCCGCGTGCTGTCTTCGCCTGTGGGTACCACCCCCAAAGCTCCCAGTGGCCGTGGTTCCCCGTTCCCAGCCACTGGGAGCAGCGGGGGGCAGTTCCTGGAGGTAAGGGCCACGCATGGAGCCCTCCTCCAGGGGCTGCAGGGACGTGGTGCCGGCCGCTTCAAGGAGCGGCCCGGGCAGTTATGGGGGCTGCCTTATCCCCACTGCGCCACTGGGCTGGCAATCCCACAGGCTGGATTGAAAGCCCTGACTGGCTGGCTCTGGCCCGCACTTTGCCCTCCCCTGCTCTAGACTGTAATTCTGACACCATGGCAACTATTTGCCAAAAGTGGGGGTGCTATAGCCTCTTCTAGAAGGGGCCACAGCGGAAGACTGAGTGTGGTCAGCCCCCGGAATGGTCGATGCTTTCTGGGCACTGGTGCACCCTAGGGGCATGGAGCAGTACCGACGCTACTCCACGGACTTCATTCACAGGTGAGCACATTTGTTCTATAGCTGTGGCGATATCTGACCCCCGTGCAGGGTGCTTCAGCGTTCTGTCCCCTCCTTCGCTAACGGGGCAGCCGGGAGATTTGGCATTGGTATTTTTAATGGCATGAATATACCACACGTTTTAACTGCAGCTTTTGTTTTTTCTGCTGCTCTTCCCCAGGATGGTCAGTCCCGAACCGTCCGTCAGTTCCAGTTCACTGACTGGCCCGAACAAGGTGTGCCAAAATCAGGAGAGGGTTTTATCGATTTCATTGGACAGGTGCATAAGACAAAGGAACAGTTCGGTCAGGATGGGCCAATTTCCGTCCACTGCAGGTAGGCAAACGAGCAGCCATCTTTGCCTCAGTGCAAATTCCTTAACAGAGCGGGTGACCTAGTATTTTGTAATTTCTGTAAGCCCAGCTCATTGGACACACCAGAGGTGCCGTGCATTCCTCCATTCCCCTCCACGAGGTCCTCATGGGTCACGCTCTCCTCCTCCCCAGCTCTTGTCTCCCAGCTAAAACAGAATTAATGTTAGTGTTGCGTACAAACAGAGAAATGCCATCAAATTGAGTGGAGGGCCTCGTTTTGCTCACCTAACACATCTGAATTAAAAAAAAAACTACACCACAATTTGCTAAGCCAGATGCTATGCTGGAGCAAGAACTATTCTTGCATCCTGACTGGCTGAAGCAGAAAATAGAGGGCATTACCTCATCAGATCCCTGAGAACTTCTTTCATTAAACCAGATAATGTTGCTTCCAAATGGTGGAGGATGTTTTTTCAAGTTATTTTCTAATTACAATAAAAATAATTTCCAAATTGAATATTTATCTACTGCTGGAGCTTTTGACATTTGTGGATCAGTGACTCTGGTCGTTTTAGTATGTCCATTGCTGGTAGAGGACATTGGCCAGGAAATCTGACACCGGACAGGCAAGGATTGATAGGCAGGGGCTTTCTGCCTCTAATGTTATGTTCATTGGACATGGATGCCAATTTATTGCTTTAAGAAATATTAGAACATAAACAAAGCCTTCAGCCTTTATAACTGCTACACTTCCTGCTGCTTCCTTACTAAAATACACACAGGAGTATAACACAGTGTTTGTTGTTCTCTCTCGTCTGTAGCGCCGGAGTGGGCAGAACTGGGGTGTTTATCACACTGAGTATCGTCCTGGAGAGAATGCGTTATGAGGGTGTTGTAGATATTTTCCAGACAGTTAAGATGCTGCGAACACAACGACCAGCTATGGTGCAGACAGAGGTAAAGAACATTGTAGCGATGAACTAGCACACGCGGGTGTTTGTGAACGGAATAGCGAGCAGGAAAACACTGAATTCTCTCTTTCCTCTGGTGCTATTAACCTTTCTCATACCTGGAGGATGAATGAGCTTTTGCCTTTCTAACCCCCGTCCTAATAGGAAACTTTAACTCCATAAGAACAAGGGCTGCGATCCTCAAAGCTATTTAGGTTCCTAATATCCATTTATTTCAATTGAAGTTAAGAGCCTAAATGCCTTTTGAGGATCTGGGCCAATGGGGCCTAGGCTGCATTGCTGAGCTACTGTGTTGTGTAGCAGAAGCATTAGGTATAGTACACATTGGTACAGGCTCTCTTCAAGGGCAGCTGTTGTCTGACTCCCAGCCCCATGCTCTGTCCATTACCACAGTGGCTCTCAACCTTTCCAGACGACTGTCCCCCTTTCAGGAATCAGATCTGTCTCGCGTACCCCAAGTTTCACCTCACTTAAAAATACAAAAGTGTCACAGCACACTTACTGAAAAATTGCTCATTTTCACCATATAATTGTAAAATAAATCAAGTGGAATATGAATATTGTACTTACATTTCAGGGTATAGTACATAGAGCAGTATAAAAAAGTCAGGGTCTGTATGAAATTTTAGTTTGTACTGACTTTGCTAGTGCTTTTTATGTAGCCTGTTGTAGAACAAGGCAAATCTCTAGCTGCGTTGATGTACCCCCTAGAAGAGCTCCCCTAGTTGAGAACCACTGCACTAGCAGATTCTGACCTCACCCGACCCAGCCTGGCTGTCAGTTAACCATGGATGTAGGCGCTTTATGAAAGGCAGGCATGGTTGTCCCAGTTTTACACATGCATTTATCATCCTGTGGAGCTCCATGAGCCATACGAGCGTTTGCTCGGCTCTGGGGCTGTCTGAGAAGGTTTCTTCATTTCCAGTACACCCAGTGTTCTTCCAGGGGCTGTTCCCGCCCAACAGCAGAAAAGCTGACACGGCGAGCGATGAAGGCGTGCGCTAGAATGTCTGGGTAGGTGTTCCACAACCATTAACCCGCTGATTGTCTCTCTTAACCTTGCCTAGGATGAATATCAGTTCTGTTACCAGGCAGCTCTGGAGTATCTGGGAAGTTTCGATCACTATGCAACCTAAAAAGCCATCCGCCTTGCAGTCTCCGCCCACCACTTCAGCCCTGGAAGGCCTCTCCTGGCCCGGGAGGAGTGCTCGGACTTATAAACCCGACTCAGAAGAAGTCCCTTTTCATTTGGACCATGCAGTGGGGAGCGGGGGAAGGATTTGAAAGGAACGCCCCTTCAGGAACTCCCATGTTGTAACCCGGAACGTGACAAGGCAGCTCAGCAGGGCACTGAGGGATGATTTTAAGTGGTGAACTGCTCTGGTTACCTCGCGTGGTGTTTGCTGTGGAGGGCAGATGGACATCCTCAAACTGATCCAAAAGCTAAACACGCCCCGTGTGAAATGTTACCACTGAAGGGAGAGGAGAGGGCTGGAAGAGAGCAGAAAACCAGCTTTGGTTACATCATCAGAGTTCAGTTTATTTACTAATCTAGTTGGCGATCTTTAAAGGAAGTCACTTGCAGAGTTGAAGGTGCTGTGTAAAAAAAAATATATATATATATATAATTAAAAAAATCTCAATACTTAGGCAAAATTAAGGTCAGGAATACTTCTAGCTGGAGTCTTAATAAACCTCAGTCTCATCCAGGGCTTATCGGCCCCTTGCCAACACCATTCCCTCAATGCCTCCGCCCCCCAAGAGGTTTTATAGCTCATCTTTTGAATACTTGGAACATTCCTCCTAATCCCCACATTTATTTTTTTTAGGCTATTTAAAGGGAAAAAGTGGCTGTGCACTGGGGTCCCCTACCTGGGGCACAGAGCTGAGGTGTGGTCAGGTAGAGACGGGCTCTTCCCTGGCTGGGTACGACGACTGTTGGTTCTCTTCTCCCCTTTTCAGCTCATCCAGACGCACACTCGGGCGCTGCTTTGAATGAGACGTGTTTGAGCTGTACAGAAATAGAACTTCTTTCCATATTAAACCACCCCCTTCTGCACACAGCTGTTCGTTTTTCCCCCGGGGGGGGGGGGGGGGAGCATTTTTGAATGGAGCCCTTACAGGGCTGATACTAAAGAAGCCTCTGTAAGAGATTCATTCCCAATAAGCTATTGCTGCCAACGCCCCACCTCCAATACAACAGATCTCAGAGACGCTCTGGTGCTGGGCCTTGTCACTCCAAGTTCATAGGCACAGCTATGAACATGCCCTCGCTGTATAATAATTTGGAAAGATCAAGCAAGATGCAGTCAGTGGCATATGCTGTGAGTGGCTTTCTTTAAAGTATCGATGTAACTGTAACAAGTGACATTACCTTTTTTTTAAATAGTGTATTTTTTCCTTTTTTTAAAAAAAAAAACCAGAATATCAGTCAATGAATTTAAAAGAAAAATTTGCTTATTTGTTCATATTATGTTCAAAGACAGTCTATTTTTTCACTGTAGAAATGTTACGTGTAATGGCTGTGATATATAAAAATGCAGTGCAAATTGCTACTTCTACATATTGCTTTTCTACCATTTAAAAGGTTTAACTTGCTCATGTAAGAACAAAATGTCTCTATTTTAAATCTCAGACATATCAGGTGTCTCTGGAAGGGCGTGAGGTTAGCGGGCTGGCTTAGATGTGGTTGTTAGTACCAACTCACGCCCCCTCCTCCTATGGCCATGTTGCCTGCTCTTCCCAGGGCCAGTGGTGAATTGGGAGATTAAATAATACCAGTGTCTTATGACTGAAGTAGAGAGAGAGGAATTTCAGAGCCATGGCGGGCAGGTGCCCACAGACACACACGTACAGTTTTTAAACATTAGATCAACAACAGAATAATGGGTATTGTAATAACAGCCCAAGACTCTTCATGCAGTGGGCCATGTGTCAAATAGGCCAGCAGTTGTACATGAAAAGGAATTGTGTTGCCAAAGTGCGGTGAAGAGAGTGTGTCATGAAGCAGAGACGCTGCCCCAATAACTACTCTCCCTTGATTATTATTTTTAATGATTTTCTAGAGAGGTAAACATGGCCACAAGCTGGTACTGTTGGGATGAGCTAAATGCAACCGAACTGCTACCCCCCCTCCCCCCCAAATCAACCTCTGTCCTGTCTTGAAAGGGGGAAAAAAGGCTTCTTTGAGATTTTACTTCCTACTTGTGTGAAAGTTTCCCAAATTTCTAAATATGTTGCAGCAAAATCTTATTGGGAGAGGTTGGTTTTTTTGTTTTTTTTTGGGGGGGGGGGGAGAAATACGTTTTTTCTTTGTATGAGAGCAAAGTGCTGTTGCTTTCACACTGTTATTTCAAACTGAATCAGTAAGTGGTTTTCAGACCACTGTGTATGTAGATATATTGACTTTGTATTAAAGGAAGATTGTCTGAAAGGCCGGCCTGCAGCCCCGTTTGTCGTTAGAATTGTGGGATGCATGCAGAACAGAACCAACCAGCACAGGTACTTTATCTCATCTATTTTGCTCAACTCCAGCTGCTAATTGGAGGACCTTGCATTTGTGTGCTAGCACCAGGGTTCTGTCGCTTTCTAGAGAGCACCGTGAAAGGGTGCGGCCTGCCACAGACAGAGTGGGATGAGGCCTCGGACCGGTCAGTATACCATTAGACAAGGAGATGGTTCTTAAAGGAACATCTCCAGTTCCCACTGTCTGCCAAGGCTTTTCCTGGCTCCGAGAGGCCTTGGACTCCGAAATCTAACCACTAGCATATGCTGCTCATTATTCCAGCTGCCAGCACACCCATGCTATTCTGCCTTTTTTAAGGGCCTGCAGTCAAGTTGGGCCCGTAGGAAAGAAGCTTTTCCTTGGGTTTGGGAAGACCAGAGCCTCAACGAGAAAGGAGAAAATACTCTGCTTTCTTCCTTTTCAAAAGGACAATGCAGGTGTCACTACGCAGCAAAACAAAGCGCTGGCAGCAAGTCTCCGGCTTGCAGGGCTAACGCGAGCAGTGTAGCTGTTCGAGCGTGGGTGGGAGCCCAGTTCTCTGATACCCTCCCTACTCTTGGGAGCCAAAACATCTCCACTGCTATTTTTAGCCCCGAGTCGGTTGATCTGGGGGCTGAGACTTGCTGCTGCACGTTTTGCTGTGTCGATGTAGCCTTCGAGGGAAAATCTGCTAGAGCGAGAAGGGAAACGAAAAGAGGCATCTGCCACAAACTTGTAGGACAGGGAGAGCACCAAGGCAGAGGGAAGCTTTCCTCTCCAATCATTTCCCCAAAGGAGGCTGCCTGAGATCACCAGTGCCCCACGCTCATGGGCAGCTGGCACCCTGTGCCCATCAAGCCCAGTGCACCACATCTAACCAACAGCGAGAGCAGCTTCACTGTAAACCCAAGTGAAACGCAAGGATTGGGGGAGACAGAGAAGACATGGCATATGGGAGCTGAGAAAGAGCTCCAAGCAGCTGAGGGCAGTGCTCGTAAAAGAATGCCAGCCCCACTGCAAGGGAGGCATGGGGAGGATACAGCAGGCCTTAAAGGGCTTGAAATGGATCTGGAGATGAATATGAGGTGACAGAATGGATGCAGGTGTTACATTACAGGCTCCCCCTCAAGAATCAGAGCCCCCGTGGTCTGGTACTGTACAGCCAGGATATAGTATGCAGGGATGATTTAGTTATGCTTCCTGGAGTGAAAGTTAATAGTTCATGTCAATACACCGGTATTTCATGTTCGAATAATATCCCCTCAGGTTTTTACAATGTGTCTGGCAAGAAGCAATTCAGAGTAGGAAAGAACCGCCGTTCTCAGGGAGAGGTAACCAAGGGGACGGCTAGCCCCACTTGCACTGTGTGGGGAGAGGGTTCCCGTTCTCTGCAGAATTGGGAATCAGCCACTACCAGAGAGGAGTGGAACTGGACTGCGGATCTGACCTATACTCTAGTATGTACCAAACATAGACACGAGAAAACCCTGATGTAGAGAAAACAAAGACGATGAACCAAAGCACTCGTACGACTGGACTAAAAACACCCGTGGGAAACAGCTAGAATTCAAAGGAGCCTGTACCTACCTCAAGCTTTCAATCGTCTGCTCTCGGGCCAGATTGGCAGATGAAGGTTTGTTCTCTCGTTAGCGAGCACGATTTCTAGAGCAAATGCAAAGCAGTGGATTCTCGAGCACTTACTCAGCTAGAGGAGGACGTTCCAGCCTGGCAAAGCTAGTCCACTCGGAGAAAAGATAGGCATCCCCGACGCATATAACCTGCAAAACCACGAGGTGATACTGACTTAGGGATCGAGGAGGCTGAGAACAGGAAGAAGGAGATGACAGCTGCTGCCTACTTTTCATAGGCGAGTTCCTGGCCCCAGAGAAGAGCCCTGTAATTTGGACCCCTTGAACATTTTTGTCTGCACCAGGTAGAGTGTTGTCAAAGGACAAAGCACTTCTAAAGAGGAGCTAGGACTGAGCCTATCTGTGCCACCCCCTCCAGGACCAGGCCTGACACCCGGCCAAATGTCCGGTACGTCTCACCAGTCAGTACTTGGCCTCTGGTTTTTTTCTTGTAATAAAACAGAAATGGAGGGAGAAGAGAGGGGGACTATCATTAACTTGCAACAGCACTGAGTGCCAGTAGCGCGCACTGGGGCTCTGATGGGGAGCAGAACAGCTGTCATAGCAAACAGACCTGTGGTCCATCTAGTCTAATAATTGGGTTGAGGCAGTAGCAGATGCTTCCTAGACAATTGCCAGCATCCTCATTATGGACAAATTTCCCCTGACCATGGGGGAATTTCCCTCCTAACTCCCCGTATTTGGGGCATAATCCCTGAAGCAAGAGTGTCTCTCTTCGATCCTCTGTGCCATTCCACGTGCTTGGCTACAATTCTTCCCTGCCGACAGACAGGGAAGTGATGTGAGATCCCCTCTGGCTAGAAGGGATGTATTTGCTGGCTCACTGAGTTGTTACTGTCTCCAGCAGGAGGAGGGAGCAGTACCTTTTCCAAACATAGCAATGTGGAAGTCCAGACCTTGACAAGTGCAGTGCTCGGAAGAGCATCCTGCAGTCCATTGTGGGAGGTGCCCGGAATCCTACTTTGACCCTCCTCCCCATTCAGACTAGCCTCATTCTGCACATTGGTTCAGTTTAAGTTTAAAGGGGAAAAAGGTAGCAAGTTATTACAGACCTGCTTTCCAAGTATCAGGCTGACAAACTCCTCCTCTACAGGGAATGACACTGTATAGTCCCCAGCTGTTGGCCGGGAGATTTACCATAAGCCTCTGAACTAGCACAGAGGATCTGAAAGGGAAAAAAAAAAAAAAAAACAAGACAGATAAGGAAAATCTCCCCCATTTTGAATCCTGTCTATTGTACCTGGATATCCTCAGACATGTATATGGCTCATAATCCTTTGACCCCTAGTGAGATCTTGGGCTCTAATATAACTGACCTTTGGAACTCAAGGCTACAAGCTAGGCATTGTGTAAAAGGAAAGTGTCTCTTTTTATCAATTTGTTGACTTCAAATGTCCCTTATTGTATTATCAGAAGGCAAAAAGGAATCTCCAATTTTCCTTCTCTGCACCGTTCATTGTGTTCCATCAATTGCCTACCAATTCTTCTGCTCTCTGCACTAAAACAGTCCCATTTTTTTCTCCGCTGTTACTGAAGTCTCTCCATGCCTCTAATAATTTTCATCACCAGTCTTCAGCCTCCTATTTCTGCTCCATCTTTTCCGAGATGGCATGACCATCTCCCGTGTTGAGAGATGTAAAAATTCCTACTGAACGCAGAATAAGTAAGTACCAAACGAACTACGGTACAGTGAATGCTACAGAGAATTGGAACAGCAGCTGGGAAATACGTAAACCTTTCCAAAAAAACAATCGCTAGCAGAGGAAGCCATTTAGAAAAGCAAATGTAAAATGAAAGCCCATGAAAGCAGGAAAGTCTTGTACTAAACTGATTCCACACATACAAAATACAGCAGAGGTGATATTCCCAATAGCAGCACTTCAACACCCAGCTTCGTTCCAAACGCTACATTGTAACAACAAGAAACAAAAGCATTATGACGACAGCTGGGCAGCATTTTTCAATCAATTAGTTTAATTACTGAAAAATGCACTTTCAGAGGGACCAAAACTATTCACAAATCCAGCATGAATTTTTTTTTTAAAAACTCAAAACAGTTTAGACATTTTCTAAATGAAAAGTTTCAACTTTCCATTTCAAAATGATGTTTTGTTTAGAAATATTTTAAAAGGGTAAAAAAGCACCTGGAAACATAACAAAACGATAAGCTAAAAAGAAGTTTGGGATCGAACAAACCATTTAATTCATCCCAAACCAACTTTTTTTTAAAGACTTTTTTTTCATTCAGTCACTGAACCAAAAAAATCAATTATTCGCTCAGTGAAAAATTCTGCCCAGGACTATCCCTTTCCCATCTTGCAGTCCTGCTACACTAAACTCGTCCGTGCCAAATCAATGGGGCCGTGGAACTTTTAGAAAAGGCCAATTGAGAGGAAATCGAAATGAAGGGTGTAAGTCCTCCAATGGTTGAGATGTCAACCCAAATTCCTATCTTCAGTGTAACCCACATACCAGGAGAACTAAGCGTAAGTGGGAAGAAGAAAGGTGTAAAGAAGGCCGTTCTGACCGAGGATTATCAATAGCGAGAATGGCCTAGCAGGCACTGGTGTTGTAGAGTGGAATCTATGCAAATCCCTTCTCCGCTTAAACAAAACAAAGAGGAAAAAGGAACTGAGATTTGAAAGCAGATGAGAGAGATTCTGCCTAGTCACGGACATTCTCTCCGATCCTCAGATGTAGCAGGTGGTCCCTGGTTTCCACTATCCATTTTAGCGCCATTGCCTGGCCTCTGCAGTAAGTCTCTCTCTGCCATCTCTTTGCAATTAAACTAGTAGCATGACTGATCACTTGGCTCCACGACTGGAAACCCAAACGATATAGATCAGCATTTCTTCCCTCCCCAGAAGGACTGGGAGAAATCACAAAGCTCCATACCATTTTTGGGACAGGTGGAAGACAGCTGTGATCCTTCAGAGCTGACCTATGCCTTCCCTATTTTAGAAACATATTCGGGATCCCAATCAGGGCTGCAAAAACAAAGGAGAGCAAAACATGAAGAGAAGATGCCAAATGCGAATTCTTAGGGGGCAAACAGGGATAATGGAGGACCCTCCAAGACATTCTCTCAGCCCTCGAAAAACTTCCTATCTGGAAAACTTGACTTCACCAGGCATAACCTGTATTGATGCACACTGCAAATCTTTCCATGGATTCATTTTATGATGCAAGATAACCAGCATAGATTTTACACTCTCTCTGAGCCCAGACTGCTCCGGACCTCTGGGAAGCAGAGACTAAATGAATACAGGCAGAAATCTGCCTTTAATAGCCTAGCTGATGTAACATTTTACTTGGGCTCATGAACTGGTGAAATTACATTCTAATGCATTGACTCTGAATACAATAGACTGATGTGCTTCAGGTTTGATTGAGCATAAGTTATTCTAGGATACGAGACATGCATAATGCACTAGCTGTGGTGTTACAGGGGTACTTGTTGCTGGAATGATCGAGGTGGAGTTTGAGTCTTCACCCAAGTTTTCAGGATTTACTGTCAGACTGCAGTAGCCTGAAACTCGATCCCTTGTTAGCTCACATTCTTATTTTTATTAACAAAATCCTAGTTTTAGGGCCATTCAAGTCAGCTTTCAGCAAGGTACTCAGGGAGGTTTTGGCTAGCCACTTACTATCGATCCACAGGAAGAGGGTTTTGCATTGCTTTTTAATGTCAGCTTTGACAGTGAGTTGATTAGCTATGTTAGCACGTATGTGAAAAGAGTAAATAATTGCAGGCAGTATTTGTACCCAAAAGCAGCGTCTCAGCACAGAGGCTAGGGATCTACACTGGCATAATTCCTTATGCCAGGAGAAGGGTTATTAAATATACTGGCTTTACAGGGGAGACCTTGGTGGCAGGACCTTATTAAAGGCAGACTAGCCAGCCAAGAAAAAGCAGGAGAATGGGGATGTGACCAGGGTGGAAACCAAAACCACCTCCAACCGAGCAGGCTAAGCTGTAAATGTATTTCTTGAAGAAGAGGCCGTAGCACATTTCAGTCCCTAACCCTGAAGGATTCACCTCACGTCACTCCAGTTAATATGGGCAGAGCCTCCAACGCACCCATCCAAAAGACGTTGCTACATTAAACCCCAGGTCCCTCTATATATCAAGGGCATCAGCATGGAAATCACACTTCCCACCTTTGAGAAGCGAAGATTATTCCAACAGCTACTGAGACTTGTTTTCCAAACCACACCCGGTCTTGTTCTGCTCAGCAGCCGGTGGACTTTAAGACATTTTCCTGCAGCAACTATTATGCAATCATTTATATGCAAATCCTGAAGAGACTCTCTCCCTAGTTTAATAAATGAGTCTCTAAACCATCTCTATTGCCTGTCTCTTCTCCTTTTAAACATAATGGTCTATTTATGTTGCTTCCAAAGGTCAATTCCGAATTCTTCTTCCTTAACTCGAATGTAGCTGGTGAAGCATCACCAGCGCTTCAGAACAGCTCATAGACACTGCCACCCGGAGATCTAAGTTGAACATTACAGCATTCCCTCACCTGCTGACTGAACGCACCCTCATGCACAGACTTCCCGCCAACAGTAATCTTTCAGTTGCACACCCAAAAGATGCTGCCAGCCAGTTAAGGGTCACCCATTGGAGAGAGACTCTTACTCCCAATTAAAATCCCTTGACATCTATGATCCACCTTCTTTTTTTGGCTTGAGCAAATGTCAGCTAACCCACTGGGAAGAGCACGCCAAGTAGATGGTGTCACAAGCATTGACCTACCCTAGTCTCCAGTCCTCATCCAGACACTGATAATGGGAATATCTGCTCAGGCTATGCCACTGGGTCAGTTAATGAGACGCACCTGAATGCACTCAGCTGACCGGCTGCAGCTGTGTGAATTTCTGCATCCTCCTAAAATGAAGCAATAGCTGGCAGGCTAGTTTGGAACATGGGAAAGACACCCTGAGAGAGGAGATATTTTCTTAGGATGCACAGGAGGCTTGTAGGGGGACAGAGGCAACCAATATGGACAAAACACACAAGGGACCTCATTCTCATATACACAAAGACCCCTTTACACACCATGGCAGTACAAAGGGACCTTAGTGTATCTCTAGAAGAAAAACCTCTCAGTTTACTGAGCTACAACATGTGGCAAGCCAGTTCCCAGGCCAGGGGAAGCACTTTGCCATTAGAAACCCTGCGTGTTAGTGTTCTTTAATTATAGTGAGAAAAGCAGGCAGAGTAAGGGAAATAAATAGCTTTTTCCTAAACGAATTTAGTAATGGCTACTACCCCCAAATCACTAATCAAATAGGTGTAGAACTGAAACAGAAAAAGTAAATATATTTGAGTCAGAGAAGTTTGTTTTCTTAACTCATCTAGCCCTGGGGAGAGGATCAGGCAAGCCTGTTCTAAATTCACTAATAAGGTCACCAGAACTTCCTGGGGAGTCATAAAATGCAACCCGAATAGTGTTTCTAATTGTAGCCCTAGAATTTCTGCAATTCTACAACTGCAGGTACACTATGGACTCTGTGTAACCAAAATAAGTGTCATTTCTCCCTCCCCCGGAGCACAACCAAACATCCCGAGCACTGCTAGCCGCTGCAGGAAAAGTGTGAAAAGGAGGCCACTAGTGACATGTGGCTGTCAGTACCACAGCTGGGGAATACGAACCCAGGAGTCCAGACTGGAGCAGGGCAGGAACCAGTTTCCTCATCCCGCAAATTTTTTGAAAGATCATTTTTTCCTGTCCTGAATGAAGACAAAAAAGAAAAGTAAAAAAATCTCAAATTTTCACAAAACAAAAATTCAAAACAAATTTCAGTTTGGGTCAATCCAAATGTTTCATTTTGACTTCAACCATTTTTGATTTTTTTTACACTCTAATCTGCTTAAATTTCTAAACAAAAAAAAGTCATTTCAAACCAGAAAATTTTCATTTCAAGAGATGCCAAAACTAAATGTTTTGACAACTTGAAAAAAAGTTGAAGAAAAGGTTTTGAAGTCGAGAAAATCCTCCAAACCGACCCTTTCCCACAAAGAGATTTAGTTGCAACAAATTGGCATTTTTTTCAACGAAAAATTGTCTAATAAAAACACCCAACCAGCTCTAGTTCAGATTTGCCAGTCCCATGATCCAACCCCTCTCTCATCCTTACACTGTATAGGACAGCAGTTCTCATTGTACCGTTATCCTCTTGTGACAACAAAAATTACTACATGACCCCAGGAGGGGGACCAAAGCCCAAGCCCGCCTGAGCCCTGCTGCCCTGGGCAGAGG
Organism: Emys orbicularis; assembly: GCF_028017835.1. Lineage (NCBI taxonomy): Eukaryota > Metazoa > Chordata > Testudines > Emydidae > Emys > Emys orbicularis. The sequence continues at coordinate 9,377,509 of NC_088706.1, read as the reverse complement.
GAGCCAAAGCTGAAGCCCTCAGGCTTCGACCCTGGGCCCCAACAAGTCTAACGCCAGCTTTGGCGACCCCTTTAAAATGGGATTGGGACCCCAAAGTGGGTCCCGACCCACACTTTGAGAACCCCTAGTATAGGACCTTCAACTGCTCCAAGGCAAACTTAGAAGCCAGAACTCTAGCTGCCTTCAGGATCCTTGCCATTACTTGTCACTAATCCGATAAAGCACAGAGCACCCCAGAAGTCATGCTTGTCTGCCCTAGCAGAAGCATAGATGCCTTTTTTACCTGCTTCACTGCTACCAAAGTTAATAGTCAATACCAACTGTTGACTTTATTGGAAAAGCTATTAGAAACTCAGCTGCTGAGCGGACATGGGCAAACTGACCAGCCTCTTGGAACCATCTGCCAGCACCTGCACTTGGCCCTGGAAACGGTTAGCACATTTCTAATATGGATGGGCCTGAAGCAAAATCCCAAATCCAGGTCTGACCCTAGCTCTACAACAGGTTGAATCCAGTCACTGAATTTGCATACACCAAACCATGCGGGAACTTTAGATACTGATCCACATTTCACGTAACCCCTGGCTTGGCATTGATAGCAGACATCGTAAATCTAAGGCCAAGTTTGAATCCCGAATTCTGGTTTGGGCCCACCTTTAATTTCTAGTAAGAACTAGTGCTGCAGAAGAGATTATTTAAATATGGCGCTAGGAAAGGTGCTACTTATGTATCCAGACGGAGGGCAGGGGGGACTACAGACCTAGGACATGGCATGTCAGGTCTGTCTTTGCTGTTCTTCAGCGCTGCTTTGTGGTGGGAAATAAAACGACGATACGCCCTATTTGGATGGACAGAGTCCCAAAGATACAGAATAAAGAGACAGACTCAAGAAGCAGCGGCAGAAGCTAATGGAGAGAGGCTTTTGCTGCTTGTGCACACACGGATGTGTTTACATGTCCTAAGCGTGCAGCCCCAAGCATCTTATAAACTAGTTCCAAACAACAAGCTGCATCTACTTCTAGGAACGGGGTGAACGTTTTGAATATCACTCAAATATACACACTGGTCTTGATCTTTAGCTTATGCGAACCGTCCACAGTAATAATAAATCATTAGATCCTTTCAAAGCTAGCAAAGGGCTGGAGGCTTGACCAACAGCTATATATCTCCATTTATTAATAGCGCTCTCTCTAGCCATCTATCTAATCTGTTCATTCCAGTCCATTTTTAATCTGCCTATTTTTCTAATCTATTTATCCAGCCAGCCATACCATAGATCTCTTTACAGTTTGTACAGAGATTAAATCCTTATGTTGCTATCTAATCACTATCTCTGGAAAGACAAACACTCCGAATTTCTTCGTAGTTATTAAAGGCACAGATATTTGAGTAGAAAACTGTAATATCCGTCCATCTGTGTATGCAGACAGTGTATACATACTGCACATGAATATGCACTCCTATATATGCAGATGGCCATCTTAGATTAATAGGCTACACAAGGGTTGTATCTATCCTGGGTTTACTCAGAACAATAAATCCTCTTTCAGAAAAACTACAACATACCCAAATGATCAAAAATCCCTTTGATGTAATTAATTTCTGAACGTTTTGACACACAGACAGCTGCCTGGCTGCATGGGAAGAAGATGTCATTCCTACTAAGGCCAACAAAACAAACTTGGTAAAACATTTCACATCCAGGGCAGACTTCATCCCATCCTTCTGGTGGGGAAGCTAGGCAGTGTACCAATAGGATAACTGATAGCACCACATAGAGACCTAAACTGAGGACACAATCCCCCACTTTTGCTTTCACTAGGAGCAGAAACGGGCCTTAAATGTTCACTGTAGTGTGACTGCCTTTTCAAGGGCCACAGTCACATGCAAAGTATGAGCCTTGAAAGAGAGACAGGCTCAGACACTAGGGAGGGGACGGTGGGAACGCCTCTCCTCCCGCTCCAGCGGGGGTAACAGGCTGCAGAAGGTGCGGCTGCTCCTCCGTAATCAGTAGCATTGGGCAGGAAGATGTCGAGGGCAAACGAGGAGAAATACCTCAAGAGATGTTCATTGGTTTGGGACGGTCCTAGACACAGAGGGGAGGAGAGACCGACTCCAAGCAATTATCCTTATCCATATGGAAATACACATTTTCTTATTCAGGGACAAAACAACCGTAAGGTCCTCAGGCGACCTCTGAACTTCCATTCACAGCTTTTTGGACTAAAGCCCCTCACAAGAGGTCTCAGGTGGTCTTCAGCCCATTGTGAGACCCAGATAACCTATGTATCAGTGTCACTGAAGACAAAACAGCTACCTCCACATTTCTGGCAGAAAATGCTGGGGAGGGGAGGGGAGGAAACAAAAGCACCGCCTCACTGCTTTCTGCCCTCAAATACTGACCCACCTGCAGCTAGCTTAGGGAAACAAAAAAATGTGATTCTGTAAAGTGAAAACCATCTACCAAAGTGGACAAGATCGTTATGTACAACCTGAAGGAACAGGTCATCAGCTTAGTGGGCACAAACCAAGACCCCATCCCCTGGGGGGCTGGGAGGGGTGGGTGAGAGAAGGAGTCCCTGTGGGGGCAGTAACTTCCCACCCCCTCACCAGTGGGGAACATGGTGCTTTTCTCCCTTCTCCCAACCCGTTCCTTGCATTCTCTCCTTCCGCCTCATCTCCTGAGCTGGTGCTGCTGCCAGCTGGTTGAGTCAAGCCCCACTCCTCCCATTTGTGGTGGGGCCAGGGCTGTCAAGAGAGCCGGCTGGGCCCCGCTTCTGCCAGCCTGGGTGGTACCAGTGCTGCTGCTGCAGCCGCCACTGGCTGTACCCCCTGTCCTGCCAGGGAAGGTGATGCCAGTGCCATCTGCCAGGCCCTGTGCCCGGCTGCAATTACCTTCCCGGGCGGTGGGTGCTGGAGAGAACTGATTCCCGTTGCTTAGAGCAGCAGCAGAGGGGAGCTGGAGAACAGGAGTGTGACACTGCAGTGTCCTGCTTTAAGGCTTCACATTTTCAGGAGAGATGATTTAAAAACGGGACAGTCCTGGAAAAAGCAGGACGTTTGCTCTCATGGGGGTTGGACTAGATGACCTCCTGAGGTCCCTTCCAACCCTGATATTCTATGATTCTAGGTACAGGGGCTGGTAAAGGAAGTTTAACGAATGCTGCAGTAATACAAACTGCATTGATTTCATATTGGTCTGCTTATAATTTCATTACAAAGCTCTCTGTTTGGATTCAACCGTTCCGCTTATTCACAGTGGCTTCAAAAACCAGAAACCAAAGCAGAACTATTTCGTTTTCACTGGCCAAGCCCCGAGACGCAAGAGACCGGCACAGCATACATGGTGAAAAGTATGTTTGCTGTTGGGGTTTTTTTAATTCAGCCATTTTTAACAGTTGAAAGGGTTTTGAGCAAGAAAATTTGTCTTTAATAGAACCGGCCTCAATTCTCAAAAGCAACTAGTGGTTTTTGGAAGCTTCCATTTTGGGTTCCTTTCCCATTTCATTTTGAGAGAGGACATGTACAGATCCATACACTGTGCTGTGTCATGTTTGGTAAATGGAGCAGTGGAAAATGGTACATTTAAAATGATTTCATGGCCCATTTGATTTGTTAATCCATAAAATCATTTTAAAAGTACCATTTCCCACTGCTACATTTACCTAACGGAACAGAACACAGTTTGTAGGGATCTATACATGTCTTCTCCCAAAACAAAGTGGGAAAGGAACAGACTGTGAAAAATCAGTCTACTACGCAATCTGCTAATGTCTGTTTCTCGAACCGCACTTAACTAGTAAAAAAAAAAAAAAAAGGCACATTAAAATAAGATAAAACTAGCAAAGCATTTGCCTCAGGGGAACAAACCATTCATACAGATTGGTCCGTAGACGACAGTCAAGGTGTAAAGCATCTCGCTGAATCAGGAAAGTTACAAATACAATTGCAAAAAAATGCTCAGCACCTCGGGTCCCTGTAAACATTCAGGGGAAGTGGGGAGGCTAGGGGGAGCAGGCGGCAGGGTCGGAGGTTGAATTGAAGAAATACCTTAGAGACAGAGGAACTCTGCAAACATCAACTCCAAAACCAAAGCACCAACCAGTGATTTTGCAATAATGTTGAAAAGCCCATTACAATTTCCATGAGCCGTCATGCATTCTGGGGTACAAACCTATAGGAAGGTGAGGGGGGAGGGATAGCTCACTGGTTTGAGCATTGGCCTGCTAAACCCAGGGTTGTGAGTTCAATCCTTGAGGGGGCCATTTAGGGATCTGGGGCAAAAATCTGGCTGGGGATTGATCCTGCTTTGAGCAGGGGGTTGGACTAGACCTCCTGAAGTCCCTTCCAACCCTGATATTCTATGATACCTAGGAAGCAAAGGGGGTTAATTCCCATTAGCATCAGGATGGTAGTACAAACAGCAGCAGCCAAAAGCTATGGAAGGAAAAATTTAGGCCAGACAAACAGGAAAGGACCTGGACCCTGGACTATACTGCCAAGGGATGAAGTTGATACAATGTCCGATTAAAAGCAACAGCATTGCCACCATGCTTTGTGACATTGACATAAATTAGGCTAATCTACTCCATCCAGGTTTATTGTGCCACTGAGTGAGAATAAGGGAGACAGATGTCCCAGTGCCCCAACCTTTCCCATGGGGTTGCATCAATTGACTCTGTCTCTCGGGGGAGCACTTTCTGGTGAAAGTATTGAAGAGCAGACCAACTAAAACAGCCGTGGGAATGATGCAGGGAAGAGAGTCCTGCAAAATGGAGAGGGGAGGAGAGAGCAAGAAATCAAGCAGGGTATTAGAGAGTTAAAATCTAGTCAACGCTGCTGCCCTGTTACTTCCAAGCAACAATAATAACATGTCACTGACTCATTCCCGCTTAGTGAACCTGGCCTAACTCTGTGGGGTGATGTTAAGGCCTCAGAAGAGAATTTTTGCCCATTTTCTTTACTGTACCTGTCTTTGAACACTCCGCACCTGTGAATAGCAGCAGACGCTGTTCTCGGCTCCTCACGTGCCCAGGACACACAGAGCGAGGACAGAGGGCTAAAGTGAGCTGCTACCAGGGTCTTTCAAAGGCAGCAGCGCACTCTGCAATACGCACTAAAAGTCTTCCCACCTGGGGGTGAAAAATCTAGACGGCTAACAAGACGTGGTCCCCCTTATGCTCTCTCTGCAAATCGAGCACAAAGCACAAGGAGTTGCAAGGTAACCAAACAACGGCACAGAGCTTACACAAACCACAGGAGCACGTGCTGCACACGGCCTAGGTGTTTCCTGCACCTTTTAACTGCTCCAAGCCTCAAGCCCAGTTCCTGATCATCAGTCTGAACCACCCTAAAGCTTCTTCTCCTGCAAAAACAAACCTTTCCAGAGAGAACAAACTGCTGCTGCAGCCATTACCCCAGGAGGCAGAGTTAACATGAACAACCCCTCCCAGAATGATTCTTGCTGCTTTAGGACCACAGTTCCCAGCATGCAACAGTCAAATCTGGCTGTTAACCCTTTCCTCGCCTTCTGATTTGGAGAGAAATAACCCACAAAAGACAACACTGAGATGAGAGCGACGAACAATAGCTATAGAAATAGCTCTCTGTGCAGTGGGGCTTTTCTTGCGCTGCTCCTGGCTGGCAGTGGAGAAGAGCACACTGTCAAGAACGTTGTCCCAGGAGCCGAGCAAATGAAATACAGGAGGGAATGAGAGGATAACTCATGTCTAATAAAAGGCACGGCAGGAAGGAGGGATGGCCTAAATTTCCTGTTCTGCCCCCCTGCTCTCTGTGAAGAAGACGAAGACCACCTAGCTCTGCTAAAGTGCTTATCAGTAGATTTCAATCAGAGTGTTAAAAACGAGTCGCTAGATTTGCCCATTAGTTGAAAGCTACATTTGTAGCCCAGCTAAGAGGAGGTCTGGTGACCAAATCCAGGCCTCAGGGTGATTGTAAATCAGATATTTATTATGAGTATGCAAGGCGGGAATCCTCCCTGACAGCGTGATATGATTAGCCAAGTAAATTATGAGGGAGGTGATACTGGCCACTGCCCACATGGAAGCGGGGGGATGCTGGACCATGTGGACTAATGATTTGATCCACTATGGCAAATTCCATGTTTGGATATACAAAATAAAACTCAAACCAGCTGGAGTAACAAAAATCTCTTCATTCAAAGCACCCAGACAGAATATATCTGCTCCTCTTATGATTTTTAAAGTATTGCTCCATTCTGCGCAGAAGCCATGCAGAATATCTACAGAACACCTGCAAAGATTTGGTCTTATTTTTTCACTTCAGTAAGGGCAGTTTAACATTTCTATTGGGAGGCAGCAAGGTCTGGAAACTGTACACATCTGATATTTTCCCATTTATTCTACAGGTCAGACTTCATCCATTTCCAACTGTTTTCCATACAGATTGTTCCTGCAGGAACCAATCTGATCTTAAAATGAGAGACTTTTTTTCCCCTCTACAAGTGAAGCAGAAAAAATGTCTTTTGTTGGTATACACGGACTATTATCCAGTGAAATGGGATCAGCTGAACTGAGGAGCAAAAGGACTAGAGTTACTGAACAATGATTTTAAAGCTCTGGTCTCTCGTTAGACAAACAGACATGTAAATAGACACTGAAACAAAGGAGCTATGAACACCACATTGGCATGCTTTTAGGAACAGCAGAATGCAGTTTAATATTCACTGTTATGTATATATTTTTAATAACTACAATTAAGGTAAATAGGCAGTATATCCTGGATGATTAATTGCACACAGTGATGGACTTTTCTGTTTCTTCACAAATGATTAGGCAAATAGACACAAATTTTAAACAATCTATTAATACTATTGTTATTATTAATTTGTATTATGGTAACTCTGAAAGGCCCCAACCAAGATCGGGGCATCTTTGGGCTGGGGTAGGGCTGATCAAAATTCTGAATTTCTGTCCAGCAGGACACTCCTTGAAATTTGGTTTCATCCTGAATCAGGATGAAAAGTTGAAATTGCAGAATGTTTTGAATTATTCAGAAAATGTTTTGTTTTAATAAGCTGAAAACTTTTACTAATACAATCATATATTAGCTATAAAAATGATAAAGTCAAACAAAATTCTTCCACCTTATCAAAATGGGCCCTTTCAGTCATTTCCCATGAAAATTTAGATGAAGTCTATACATTCTCCCAAAACGTTCGCATTTCCTAGAACCAGCATTTTCCAACAGAAAACTGCTGCACAAAACACACAGCAAGAGAAAATCCCTTCCCCAAACAGCTGACAATCAGAATAAACAAGACAGGCATGGGATGAGAGAAAGGAAGTATCGTTATCCCCATTTTACAGATGGGAAACTGAGGCACATCTGGATTCAGTGACTTGCCCAAGATCACACAGGAAGTCTGTGGCAGAGATAGGAATTGAACTTGAATCTTTTGAGCGCTAGTCCAGTGCCTGGGCAGTTCTTTGGGGGAAGGGACTATCATTTATTATATGTTTGGACAATGCTATTGCAACGGAGCTCCAGCCTAGCTGATCTCTTGTAGCTACTGCAATACAAATATTAAATAATAAACAAACCAGTCAACCATCTCTCAACAAACAAGTTGCTGGTTATTCATTGGTAATTCTCATTAATTTGTTGGACAAATATAAAAATCTCTTCAAATTTTGTGCTCTTCTCTACGTTAACTTTTTCTTTATTAAGCTTTGACTCTGAGTTAATATGCAGCGTTCTTGTAGCCATGTCAGTCCCGGGATTTTGGAGAGACAAGGTCGGTGAGGTAATATCTTTTATTGGACCAACTTCTGTTGGCGAGAGACAAGCTTTCGAGCTACACAGCTCTTCTTCAGGTACGTATTGCTCGAAAGCTTGTCTCACCAACAGAAGTTAGCCCAATAAAAGATATTGCCTCACCCACCTTGTCTTTCTCTGAGTCAATATGTAAAGAATATCCCAGCTATTTTAATTTGGAAGGGGGTGGGCAGGAAAGCACAGGAAGGGAGTAGTAATGGGATATGGATCTTGGGTCACCAGTCTGAATCCAGTAATAATGACTAAAAGTTACCACCATTTGGTAGATGTTCAAGGGGCTGTGAGAAATGAGCTCCAATTCTTAGCAGAGGAAGGTCTGTTCCACAAGCACCATGTCCCCTATTGGCTTCCTTGTTAGACGTCTCAGCAGAGACATCAAGGACTACATAGGTCATGGAGACTTAATACCCATCTGGCTCCAGAACTGGATAACTTCAATCAGGATTAAAGCACCATGGCAGGCGCTTTGCATCACCTCTGTTGTACCTGCTCTGTGACCTTCGTCTCTGGGGCAGTCAATCCAGCACCTTTAACGAATATTAATTTATCACAAATTTTAAATTAAAAAAAAGTCTCATTTTTTAAAAAGCAGCAGGGAGAAATCCTGCCAGGTACTTCGCTCGCTGTCTGAGTGACCATGACAGTACTGGGACTTTTTGTGGTCACAGCCATCTGATAATGGGCAGGATGGTCATATATATTTCCAGTAAATGGGCTTGATAACGAGGCCAAGAGATTTCGGCGCTGACGTGGTTACAAAGAGGTAATCCCAACACACAAGAACAATAATTAGAGAGCCAAAGGATAGTCCAATGTCTAGGAAACTAGTTTAGTGGCTGGAGCCCTCGGTTCAATCCCTTCCTCTGCCACAGACTCCCTGGTGACTTTGGGCAAGTCACTTACTCTCTCTGTGCCTCGGTTCCCATCTGTACAATAGGGAGAAGGGCCTCACAGGGGTGCCGTGAGGATAAAGCGCTTTGAGAGTTACTGTTGAAAAGCACTACGTAAGAGCTAGGTAGTGTTGTTATACTTCCTGATGACCACCACGTGAGCTCTCCCCTCACTGCCTCCCCTACCGCACTCCGCTCCCGGGTCTCACTCTTGAAGGCTGCTCTAATTGACACCTGTTTTGGGTGCCCGACGTTTAGATGCCTTTGGCCTGACTTTCACCCATAAATCTGACTGAAGTCCAACAGGCGCTCTGGTTGCCCAGCAGCTTCAAAAATCAGCCCGACGGATCTGAAATTGGGTATCTCCAAAAACTAGAGGCTTCCAGAAAAAGTGGCTGAATATTTGTAATTTTAGACACAACCTTACTGAAGATACTGAGACAGCAACAGGCAAGTCCAAAACCTGCTTCTCTTTACAGCGTTAGATAACTATTTACTGAGCCACATACAGTATCATAACAAAGTAGATTAGCTTTTTTCCCTTAAGGGGGCATTGCATCATTCCACAGGTCTCACTTGAGATTGTTAAAACTCCATCTTCTTAACAGATACAATATTCTGTCAATTCCTCGGTGCTAAAGATCTCACCCCTCCTCCCCCTTCTCTCGCACACACACAAACTGTCTCTTTCAGTTCTTATCACCCACAGTTTATGCACCTGTGACTCTCTTTACCCATCCACAGACCTTAGCTATCTCTGTCTGCCTGATGCACTCTTTCCAAATGGAGTTCCATTCGCCTTACAATCACGGCTGCCTTGTGTGCACCACAGATCTGTCCTCGGTCAGTTACCCTGTGTGTATCCTGCCTGATACACATTTTGGAATATTAGCTCTCGGCCACATGGTAGCTGTGTTGTCTTTTGTTTGGTTGTGGAGTTTAAAAAAAAAAGTAAAACTAAATAAATTACTGTTCCACCAGGAAAAACAGACTTAAATTGCTGCACTATTTTTTATCTAAATAATGTTTCAATTTAAAAAGAGGGGAGAGGGAACTAATTACATCCTTGTGTGGAAGATCATAAATCACATAATTACAATGGGAACCTCTGCATCTCCCCGACAGACTAAAAGCAGACTACACAAGTTCTTATCTCATTACAGTTTAATTAAGAATTATGTTTGAGCATCTTCTTTTTAATTATCGCCGGGCCCCAATGACTTCTAATCTTTTTTACCCGGAGTGACAGAGGGTGCGGTCCAAGATGGGCACTAATGAATTTACAATTTGCTCTTTTGGGAAGTTTAATAAAATTAGTCCACATAGAAGATTAACACTGATAAAGTGAACTTCCAAAGAGAACATTTGGTTCCTATCAATTAGTGTCCTACAAGCGCCAGGAGCATGTGGAGGGGCAGCTGAAGCGTTACTATGTCTTGGGGCGAGGATGGGGGTTTCAAGGTGGGAGAGAAGATGGTAAATACTCTCTTCCCTAGTCTCACCTGCCAGCACACAACCACCAGCTGCTTCACATGCTGCAGTGCTAAGACCCAGAGGAAGATGTGTGTTAATTGTTTTACTCAGCGCTAGACTAGCAGCATCAGGGTCTTTTTTTTGCAACACTCCCACTGCCCACAGGAGTTCTTTGCACAGAATGGATACAGTATCGGGCTACAGCTGTCACTTTACCCAGGTTCATCCAAATCTGGATTTCCCATTCCAGCATGGGCCAGCCTCCTCAGGCACTCAATTTCCTTTGATACCAAGAACATAGCCAGAGAGACTGGCTTACAAGGTCCCTTTATCTCATAAAGTTCTAAAATGTACGGCCCTGCCAGCTTTGAGCTGGGTTATCTGAGACACGTTCTGTGCGGGCAGAGCATGTGTCTGAGGTTCAGAAAGGCTGTCCTGTAAGTGCTAGGCAAACTTTAGAAATAAGCGACATAGGCTTTTTGTGCACTACCGAGCCTGTGCCAACATCGCTCCCTCCTAGTCTAGCTGCAGCGTACGCCAACAGAAGGAGCTCTGGCGGAAGAGGAACTCCCTGAACGTTAACCAAGCTGCGTCTACACTGGGGGGGTTGTCGGCGTCACTCTGCCACTAGAGGCTGTGGGTTTTTACACACCCCTGAGTGACACAGTCATGCTGGTGTACGTTTTAAGTGTAGATGGGGCCACAGGCTGCCTCCTAGGGTTCCACTTGTTATGACCAGGGCTGTTTCAGACTGGTCAGCTGGTGTTGCTATGTTCCCTGTTGGGCACCTTAGCTTCGGGCTCTTTTGAGCACAATGAGGGGAAGGGAGGAGCCGGGAGAGGAGGAGAAGGTGCTCTAGAGATACTTTGCCTGGGGGTCAGATTACATGTAGGATCACTCTTGAAACAGATTTGGACAGTCAGAAGGGGCATTCCGTGGCTGTCTGGCCTCGTACCCTCTGATCAATCCAGTACCCCACTATTCCATATCCCGTGTGCAGACAGAGTTACAGCAGGAGGGAAAGGTGCTGAAGCTGCAAGGCCCCCAGCCGCTAACTGTTCGCCATGGTACGGAAACTCGTAGCAAAGACAGACAGTGGAGGGGGGAAAGAGACTGAAATGCAGGAGAGGAAAGCATAATGCTGTAATGAACCCTGGCAGGTGGCAGCATTGATGCACATTGCCCTTTGCTTGACCAACAACTGCGGTGCTGAAGATGTCAGTCGCTTGTTAGCATCCACATATGCTGTGAATATCTCAGCAAGCAACACCCCCCTCCACCTCCCACGCACCTAATTAATTTTAGGGTGAGCATAACCTTTATTCCTCCATTACTGGCTAGTCTTATTCCTTGAGTACCTTCTGGAGAAGATGAACTCTGATGGACACACAGAGTGGCAGCACAACAGTTAGCTCTTTGGTACCCGGAGATGAGATTTCCCCATGCTGAAACACACATGCCTTTTGCATTAATGCTTAGCAACGAGGAGAAGATCAACAGTAAAAATAATTATTTTGTATGTACTACACACACACACACACCCCCCACCCCCACCAAGCTTGGCCACCATGTTTCTCTTAAAATAAATTAATCACAAGCCCACACCTAAGACAAAGGGGTATGCGGGCCCACCCAGAAACTAGCACCACAGGGTGGAGGGTTCCATTCGGTATTGTTTGACCAGAGATGTGTCTGTGAGAGACAGGCTGAAGGAGACGACACACAGAACAAGCAGTTGGCACCTCAACCTGGAAAAAGCTGAGAGCACGCGAGCTTTGGGGGTTCTGGCTGAGAAGTGTGGTGGGTCCTTTGGTTCCTTCTGTCGCCAAGGAAACAGGACTTGGCCTATTTCTTATAAATAAACACGCCTGTATCAAAGTAAATACCAAACTCCATAGTCAATTTCTACTCCCAAATGAATCACCCGCAGGGTCCAAACTTTGACTAGCCACTCAGGTCAAAAGGGGCAACACCACACACACACACACACTCCAACCTCAGCAAGCAGGGGAGGACTTCTGGAGTTCCCTTGCAGCCCTACACATCACATGTCGCGTGCGTGTTTGTGTGTATATTTCAACCTCACTGCTGCTCCGAGTTAGCTTCACACAGAAGGTGGGGCAGGTTTCATACTGGAGTCTCTGGGTGCCACTACGCTATAAACAACAACAGGAGTCCAGAGGCTTAAATACCAGTATGCGTCTGTTGTTACTGGCTTCACGATGCCACACAATAGCCAGAATGCCATAGCTGCGATTGCATTATCTCCCTTTCATTCCAGCTTGTGACCCAAGGCCCAGAACCTGAATGGCAGGGGGCTTATAACTGCTTGAGTTCTGCGATACAGCATCCAGATTGCGTGTGGCATGTTTTTACCACATGAAACACTTAGAACATGGATGTCATGGCCAGGACATCTACAGATTCAATAGGCTGCATTGTTAAACCACATTGCTTGTGAAACTCAGCACTCTGACTTTGTTTAAGCTTTTCTCCAGCGATCTGCAGAAGCTTGACGAGGTGGCAGATGTCAATTAGTTTGCAGCTAGCAAATGGACATGATCAGCTTTCTGAGCCTTGGCCTGTCACATCCAGCGTTTGTTAATTTCCATCTCTCGCACCAAGATGGTTTCAGGTTTCTCCGCTGGAAGCGCCACAAACCTATCAAGAAAATCTCTGTAAATGCAAATGGATTTTGCAAGACAGAGGATAGCGGGACAGATCAGCTGCCACTCACCGGGGCACAAACACTCACTGGGGCTGCCACTGCTTAGGAGGCTCCAGAAAATGTTCTATTAACAGCCAATTTAGACGCTCTCAAAAGCCCAGCAAAGCCCAATGCCAACTGGCAGAATGGAGGTCAGAGTTCTCCTGCGTTTGCTTCTAATGCTGCTCCTAAGGGCGTACTGCAGACATCAATTCCCAACCTAATTTCTCCTAGAAAGAAGAATTGTCTTGTCACGATTGATACCCCTGAAATCCTGATTCAAAGGGACTTGCAAACTGCACACAGCATTTCGTTTGTGCCTTTTCTCCTCCATTCTTATAATGTAATGGTGAGAAATCCTACACCCGGGGGGCAGGGGAGAAGAGAAAGAAAGGTTGTGGGGAAATTAGAAATATCAGGCCTTGCCTTTCCTGTATCCATAGGACGACTATGGATGACTAGAGAATAAAGGGGACTGTGACATCAGAAATGAAAAGGGATGAAACGGGACCAATTGAGAGGGGAAGGGATTTGAGATCAGACTATTTTAAAAAAACCCTTTCTTTTTTGCTTTTGCCAAGAGCTGTTTAACTCAAACATTGGTGCAAAAGATTTTCTGGTGGTTCGAGACCCCGGCCCTCCAGCAAAAACACGGAAGACCAGGTTCTTTGTGGGACAGATTTTCAGAAGCACTGCGTACCCACAATTGGGATAAGATCTTCAGAAGTGCTCTGCTCCCATCAAAGCCTCTAAATGAAGTGGCTGGATTTCTGAAAGCGCTCCGTCCTCAGCAGCTTCCACTGAGCACAAGACGACCTGCTGGGTCTTGAGCCATCTATGTAGGTGCCTCACTGGGAACTGCTGGGTGCAGATGCTCTTTGGAAAGATCTTGAAAGACACGTTCCTGGATACTTCTCAGTTAAATACAACAAACCTTCCCGGGTCCTTCTTTATACCCCACAAACCAGCAAAGAGAGTGAATAAACATTATTTTCTCCCTTTCCAGGTCACTTTTAAGACACTGAAAAGACTGACCGTTCAAAACCTTATTTCCTTTCATTAGGGAAATTCGGAATCAGAGGCAGAGCCTGGGGTGAAGGATATGGACATAGTGAAAACCCAGGCTGGCTATGAGAGAACCTACAAGTTATCCGCAAGTGGCTTTTTGGAGCATTTTGCAAGCACTCCTTCAGGTAAAAAGCAAGACAGGGAGAGAGCTGTGGCGATAACCCCCCCACGACTGAACCTTTCAGACAGAGCTGGGAACCAGGGGGCAGCGTCTCTCACTTCCACCTGCCATCCCCTAGCTGGGGGGACTGGGAAAAACGTAACCACCACAGGCTGCTTGTATGCAATCTCAGCTCCGTTCAAGCTGCGGACTTGTGAGCGGCTTGCTGTCAGCGGGATAAAATATTCAGCAACTGTAGATTCTAGACAATGTTTCATGCCTCATTGACTGCAAAAAATTTCAGATTTAGTCAACATCTGAAGAGGAAATCCCAGGGTAGTCGTATCTTTTTTCCTCTCCCATGGATAAAGTCCATATTTGTATAGGTTTTTTTGGCAGTTTCTTTTTTGTATTTAAAGTTTGTGTGTATTTTATTTCAAATTAAACTAGGGGCATTATTTACAGCCCTTAACGGAGGGAACAATAAACAACAGTTGCTATTGTTGAGGCCTATTAATATTGTTAGTTGCCAAGGGCAACGTCTCTAAAGAGATACAAGCAATCTAAAAAGACTGTGCAAGGCAGTGGACTCCCCTTCATTCAGCTGTGCTGACTGAACGAAGCTCATCTGCAATCACCTAAATCTATTGTTATTCTTTAACATTTAAATTGCAGTAACACCTAAAGGCCATTGTAGCAGATCTAGTACTCACCGCCGTGGCGCCTCCTGCTGGTCATCTTGGGAATTAGCTCTTCACCAGCTTCAGAGCGCCCTCTGCTGGCCGGTGTCTCGCCTGCCCCAGGCCCCCGTGTCCCTCACGGGCCCCCGGTGCCCCTTTACCCCGGGGTTCTGCCCACTGCAGTATCCCCACACGCTGGGTCTCCCCTCCCAGGGGAACCCCCAACCCTCTACACCCACCTTGCCTCAGTGGCTACTGCCAGTCGTCATCTAGCCCCCGCTCACTGGGGCAGACTGCAGTCTGTCATGACCCCTCATCATTGGCAAGGGGGTTGGACCAGCTGCTTCTGCCTAACCTCGGGCTGCACCTCCCAGCTCCAGTACCCGCTTTGGGCCTTATCCAGCCTGGAACTCCCCAGCTCCTCCTGCCTTTCCCCAGCACTGCTCTGTTTCCGGTACCCTGCTCCCAGGCAGCTAGGTACTTCTCTCTCCACAGCTAGAGAGAGAATGACCCAGCTCCTCCCTGAGCCCTTATAACAGGGCCAGATGGCCTGATTGGGGCATGGCCCCAGCTGTGGCTGCTTCCCCAATCAGCCCAGCCTTTTTCCACCCAAGCAGGGGAACTGCCCCGCTACAGCCAGACATTGTGCTGGGCACTGTACAAAAATATAGTCAACCAGTCTCTGCTAAGATCTCATCTGGAATACGGCCCACTGTTCTGGTCACCCATGTTCAAGAAAGATGAATTCAGACTGGAACAAGTGCAGAGAAGGGCTATTAGGATGATCAGGGGAATGGAGAGCCTGTCTTGTGAGAGGAGACTAAAAGGTTTTAAAGAGCTGGCTGAAATGTTAATGTTGATTTTCAATAACTCTTGGAACACAGGGGGGACATTCCAGAAGACTGGAAGACCGCTAATGTTTTGCCCATATTTAAAAAGGATAAACAGGATGACCTGGGTAATTATAGGCCTGTCTTAGTCTGAAAACAATCCAACGTGCTTTACAAGCCTTTTTAATGGGTTCCTCCCCCTACCTGGTGGAAAAATTGAAATCCAAAATATTTCAATTCTGAAGCACCTCTACAATGCCTTATGGGTGTTATAGGTTAGGTGCCACGTGCTCCCATTTTCCTGTTCAGAAGTACAGGTGGAAGGACCAATGCTCCTCTAGTTGGGCTATCAAGTTGTCTAGTGATGATATTTGTAATGACCTCCTGTTGAGAGGGAAGGGAAATGCTTTTCACTGACAAGTTGTTTATTTTCCACCCCTCTGGATCATCACCTGGGGTAAGAAGTTGCACAGAACATGGATTTAAAAAAAATATATATACAAACCTCACACACCAAACACCTTTTAATTCAACTGGTTGAATCGACACAGGGAGATTATTAGTTTTCTGTACGATTTGATTCCATTAATTAGCTTGAGAATATCAGCACGGCCAGGCAAGCAAAGAAAAACAGAGATAAATCCTTGCCATAGCACAGCTTCATCTTTTAAAGGCAATTAACTCTTAGTTATTAGCTTTTAATTAGGGAATAATAATGACACCATTAATACAGTTTATTATACTTGTCAGCAGACAGCTGTTCCAAGCAGATTTTATTATCAGATCTTGGCGGCTTTTGTCTGCTGTGATCCCATATTTCTAAGCATATTGGCGTGACTCCCCCCTGCCCCTACCCAGGGGGTACAGCAGTTAAGCCTCAGCTCCCAAATGTGCAACTCGTCACACAGAAAGCACAACGGCCTCCAATCTAAGGTGGATCTGTATCATCTCCCCGCTGCGGCAGGAGCTGGCTCCAAATCGGAACTCTTGGCCGAATTCCAAGGAAGAACAAGAAGAGGGAGGAATGAGAATGAACGACTCTTCAATTCCCTCCAAAACATCAAAGGAATTTAGGCCTTACATACTACATGGGCACTTGTTTGTTTATTTTAAATAATCTAAACTGGTTTCTCTGTCCCAAAGAATTCCAGCGGCAGCGGGATCCAGTCTTGACTGCACATTTGATGTCTCTCTCATGGGTAATTCACATTCCTTTCTTCGCTCATTTCCTGGGGGGTGGGGGGGGGATGTATGCCAAATGCCAGTCTTACACCTCAGCTCATAACATCTGAGCTTGTGTCACGATAAGATGCCAGCAATCTCACTGGTTTTCTTCAGAGCAAGCAATGCGGCTTTTCTAGCTCCTGAAGAGTTCCGGGTACTTTTACAGCACTGGAGAAATGTTTGGGAGTCTTCTAGTTTTTTTTTTTTTTAAATCAAGAATCTCAAATAAATTTATCCAATTGAAATGTTATTTCTGCCAACCCACCTGGTGCCCACCGTATTACTAGAAATATCTGACAATGGTAAAGTCTATGGAAATCCCACACAACGTATTCTCTTGTCCAAAACTGGTCCAGAAATTCTAACTTCAAATCCTGCTCTTAAGACCCTCTGCCACCAGACACGCATGGCAAACTGCCTAAGGGTAATGACCAGGCTGGCAGGGATGGTGTTTCTAGCCTCTGTTTGCTTGATTACCTCTTCTGTTCATTCCTTCTGAAGCATCTGGCACTGGCCACGGTCGGAAGACAGGATAATGGGCTTTGGTCCGTTCTTATGTTCTTTCATTAACATTGCATTGTCCACTGTGTTATCAAATCAAATACTCTGAGGGCTCTGAGATGTACACTCAGCTATTACCTATAACCACAAGTTCCTGGTATTGTCACCCTCATCCTTCCCCTTCCTTACCTCCACTATGTTCTACACCCACCTTCTCCCTAGGTAGGTTTGTAAGCTCTTAGGGGCAGGGACCTTCGTTTATTGTGTGTGGCACAGGACCCAGTACAGTAAGGTCAGAAGTCTGACTAGGTCCTCAGGGTGCTATTGGGCGAGATAAATATGTAGAAATGTAATAAATTCCCCTTGACCGTGGCCTTTTTCGGGTTCATATTAAAATACAAAACAATGACAAGACCCTCCTGGATGAGCGGTTTACAGTAACGCAGTGAGTTCGCCCCAGTAAGATTTTTCTAGACAACATCTTCTCCGTTTGGGCCACAATTAAAGATGCCAGACTGTCAGGAATGCAGCAGTTCATATTGGCGCAGAGATCACATGGGTGAACTACTGATGCTAAATACTCTGTTCCCCCTTGTATTTAGCTGGGATACTCTGAGTACATTTTACAGAACTGAAGAAGAGCTCTGTGTAGCTCGAAAGCTTGTCTCTCTCACCAACAGAAGTTGGTCCAATAAAAACAGCTATTATCTCACCCACCTTGTGTCTCTAATATCCTGGGATCGAGGCAGCTATAACACTGCATACAGAAAATTGTCCATGGCAGACATTCTCCTTGCACCAAGCACAGTGAAGGCAAAGCCCTTTGAAATAAATCAGCCTGACACGGGGAGTAAACCAGTTGCAAGAATCCACTTGCAGTTATCCAAAGAAAACATACAATTGTTACACTGAAAGCAAGATTGTTCAAGGCAGATACTAAATGGAGAAACTTTCCTGCATTTGTGAATCAAAATAAAAATAGACAAGACAAAGGAAGGGAGAAAGAAAGGATTGTTATCTCCATTTTACAGATAGGGAAACAGAGGCGTCGGGAGGTGAAACGACACATCCAAATTCCAGGTCAGTGGCAGAAACTGGAATAGAACTCAGGTCTTCTGATTCCTAATCTAGCACCTTATTCAGCCAACCCACTGCCTCTCGCTGGAGCTGGACTTACTGCAGCACTCTGTTGGCCCTTAATGGCTAGGTTTGACGGGGACAGGTGAGCAAAGCCCGCAGGTAAGTGGGGAACATGGAGACCTGGGAGATGGGTCGGAAACGAGAGGGAGTGTGGGCTATATTGGCAGAGAGAAAGGAGGGTCAGGACAAAACTGGGAGGAAAGATCAAACCAGTATCTTAGATGCCTATATACAAATGCGAGAAGTATGGGTAATAAGCAGGAAGAACTGGAAGTGCTAATAAATAAATACAACTATGACATTGTTGGCATCACTGAAACTTGGTGGGATAATACACATGATTGGAATGTTGGTGTGGATGGATACAGCTTGCTCAGGAAGGATAGACAGGGGAAAAAGGGAGGAGGTGTTGCCTTATATATTAAAAATGTACACACTTGGACTGAGGTAGAGATGGACATAGGAGATGGAAGTGTTGAGAGTCTCTGGGTTAGGCTAAAAGGGGTAAAAAACAAGGGTGATGTCATGCTAGGAGTCTACTACAGGCCACCTAACCAGGTGGAAGAGGTGGATGAGGCTTTTTTTAAACAACTAACAAAATCATCCAAAGCCCAAGATTTGGTGGTGATGGGGGACTTCAACTATCCGGATATATGTTGGGAAAATAACACAGCAGGGCACAGACTATCCAACAAATTCTTGGACTGCATTACAGACAACTTTTTATTTCAGAAGGTTGAAAAAGCTACTAGGGGGGAAGCTGTTCTAGACTTGATTTTAACAAATAGGGAGGAACTCGTTGAGAATTTGAAAGTAGAAGGCAGCTTGGGTGAAAGTGATCATGAAATCATAGAGTTTGCAATTCTAAGGAAGGGTAGAAGGGAGAACAGCAAAATAGAGACAATGGATTTCAGGAAGGCGGATTTTGGTAAGCTCAGAGAGCTGATAGGTAAGGTCCCATGGGAATCAAGACTGAGGGGAAAAACAACTGAGGAGAGTTGGCAGTTTTTCAAAGGGACACTATTAAGGGCCCAAAAGCAAGCTATTCCGCTGGTTAGGAAAGATAGAAAATGTGGCAAAAGACCACCTTGGCTTAACCACGAGATCTTGCATGATCTAAAAAATAAAAAGGAGTCATACAAAAAATGGAAACTAGGACAGATTACAAAGGATGAATATAGGCAAACAACACAGGAATGCAGGGGCAAGATTAGAAAGGCAAAGGCACAAAATGAGCTCAAACTAGCTATGGGAATAAAGGGGAACAAGAAGACTTTTTATCAATACATTAGAAGCAAGAGGAAGACCAAAGACAGGGTAGGCCCACTGCTTAGTGAAGAGGGAGAAACAGTAACAGGAAACTTGGAAATGGCAGAGATGCTTAATGACTTCTTTGTTTCGGTCTTCACCGAGAAGTCTGAAGGAATGCCTAACATAGTGAATGCTAATGGGAAGGGGGTAGGTTTAGCAGATAAAATAAAAAAAGAACAAGTTAAAAATCACTTAGAAAAGTTAGATGCCTGCAAGTCACCAGGGCCTGATGAAATGCATCCTAGAATACTCAAGGAGCTAATAGAGGAGGTATCTGAGCCTCTAGCTATTATCTTTGGAAAATCATGGGAGACGGGAGAGATTCCAGAAGACTGGAAAAGGGCAAATATAGTGCCCATCTATAAAAAGGGAAATAAAAACAACCCAGGAAACTACAGACCAGTTAGTTTAACTTCTGTGCCAGGGAAGATAATGGAGCAAGTAATTAAGGAAATCATCTGCAAACACTTGGAAGGTGGTAAGGTGATAGGGAACAGCCAGCATGGATTTGTAAAGAACAAATCATGTCAAACCAATCTGATAGCTTTCTTCGATAGGATAACGAGTCTTGTGGATAAGGGAGAAGCTGTGGATGTGGTATACCTGGACTTTAGTAAGGCATTTGATACGGTCTCGCATGATATTCTTATCGACAAACTAGGCAAATACAATTTAGATGGGGCTACTATAAGGTGGGTGCATAACTGGCTGGATAACCGTACTCAGAGAGTTGTTATTAATGGTTCCCAATCCTGCTGGAAAGGCATAACGAGTGGGGTTCCGCAGGGGTCTGTTTTGGGACCGGCTCTGTTCAATATCTTCATTAACGACTTAGATATTGGCATAGAAAGTACGCTTATTAAGTTTGCGGATGATACCAAACTGGGAGGGATTGCAACTGCTTTGGAGGACAGGGTCATAATTCAAAAGGATCTGGACAAATTGGAGAAATGGTCTGAGTTACACAGGATGAAGTTTAACAAAGACAAATGCAAAGTGCTCCACTTAGGAAGAAAAAAATCAGTTTCACACATACAGAATGAGAAGAGACTGTCTAGGAAGGAGTACGGCAGAAAGGGATCTAGGGGTTATAGTGGACCACAAGCTAAATATGAGTCAACAGTGTGATGCTGTTGCAAAAAAAGCAAACATGATTCTGGGATGTATTAACAGGTGTGTTGTGAGCAAGACACGAGAAGTCATTCTTCCGCTCTACTCTGCTCTGGTTAGGCCTCAGCTGGAGTATTGTGTCCAGTTCTGGGCACCGCATTTCAAGAAAGATGTGGAGAAATTGGAAAAGGTCCAGAGAAGAGCAACAAGAATGATTAAAGGTCTTGAGAACATGACCTATGAAGGAAGGCTGAAAGAATTGGGTTTGTTTAGTTTGGAAAAGAGAAGACTGAGAGGGGACATGATAGCAGTTTTCAGGTATCTAAAAGGGTGTCATAAGGAGGAGGGAGAAAACTTGTTCACCTTAGCCTCTGAGGATAGAACAAGAAGCAATGGGCTTAAACTGCAGCAAGGGAGGTCTAGGTTGGACATTAGGAAAAAGTTCCTAACTCTCAGGGTGGTTAAACACTGGAATAAATTGCCTAGGGAGGTTGTGGAATCTCCATCTCTGGAGATATTTAAGAGTAGGTTAGATAAATGTCTATCAGGGATGGTCTAGACAGTATTTGGTCCTGCCATGCGGGCAGGGGACTGGACTCGATGACCTCTCGAGGTCCCTTCCAGTCCTAGAATCTATGAATCTATGAATCTATGAATTCTGGACTTATTTTCATCCTGTGCACTGCCACAGATTTTGACGCAACAGCAGATAGTGTAGCATCAGCCCAGAATTTGGCCTTAAGAATTTATTTCCCTGTGCAATGCCGCAGGTGTTTTGCACATTGTAGTGGTGCAATACACAATCTCGAAGCCTTCGAATGTCATTGTTTGTTTGCACCGGTGACGAAAGCTGGGGATAGTCTCAGGTCGTTAAACGAAGCAGGTTTGGAATTCTCGGTGCAATTAAAACCTCTTCACCAGGGAGGCACTTTTTTGTGTGTTTGGCTGTATCACAGAAAATCTCCCCAATATGACCAAACTAAGTTTCACCAAACGTTGTCTCCAAATACATTTTGAGGCTGAGATCATACATGAGACACTTCAGCCCTGATGGTAACTTACATTAAAAAAAAGTAGCGATAAACTGCATTGAACAGAGGCTTACAAAGAAAGTGCCTTCTCAGCCATAATGAGCACCACTTACATTACTTACAGCTAATGGCAATTCTCCTTTAGCTCAAGTGCTACCATTTGAGATCATACGCTCATGCAGGAAGTGAGGAGCCTCAGTTTAAGTCCCAGCAGAGGGACTGATTCCTCGTGTTTCTTAATGAGACATGTCAATGCAAAACAATCAAACGCCAACACAGGGATCCCACGCAGGCGATTACCAGGGTTCTGTGGCAGGCGACAGAATTAACTTCCCTGTACACTGGAGTTTTGCAAGTAGATCCAAACTCCCCTGCCCCTCATTCCCCGCATGGTTCCATGGTTAGCCAGCAGCCTGGAAGTGACAACAAAAAGCGGGTGGGTTCACACACAAGGGTGAGCACTGCCTGTGTGCTGGAGTGCACAGCTCCTCTGGGTTTCCCCCAGCTGCGGGTGGCAGAGAGCAGCAGTTACTTCCAAGAGAAGATATCTGCAGAGGGGTGTGAATGATAGAGTGGTCAGTGCTTCGCATCTCTTCATTCAAGCAGGGGCAACAAAATAAAGCTGGCTGCAAGCTGGGCAGGTGAAGAGTGGCTTGCCCTCCACTTGATAGCCCTTTAGCGTGGTAAGAGGGGGGTTCGGCAGGTGCCCTGACTGAGTTGTTAGTGCCAATCCAGTGATCACCATGTCATTCTCTTGCCAGGGGATTAATTTCTGATTTTACTGCTGCTCTTTATCACAGAGACAGCTTTGAAAGGCACAAATTTTCCAACCCACAATGGACCTGTCACAATGACAATTATATTTAACAGCGGCAGTTCAGTCTCGCCTTTGAAGGGCTCTGATTACTGCAGTAAATAGAAGCATATTAGAGAGGTGTTGGGAGTGACAAGGCACTGACAGGCGGTATTCCTATCACATCACAGCACTGCAAGGGGCCAGCAGCACACCAAGGCCTTGAAAAGTAGATCCAGCAGAGGAATTCTTTTCACTGGCCTTTGGGTGCAGAGGAGAGGCAGAAGAGCGACTATAGAGAGATTAAAACACATTCCTGTTACATTACTGCAGTGAAGAGACTACATGGTGCAAATAAAGTGATTTCAGAAAAACAGCACCAAGGGAGGTTTTCTCCCCTCTTTCCAAGTCACCCGCCCTGCTGAGAGAAAAATACTGCAGCCCTGCAAGCAGAGGAGTAAGTAGATGTACAAAGTTTGGACTTTGAGATCAGTGGTGGCACTGGGCAATTGCTTTGGGTACCAAGCAGCTCAAGGGGGTCCCCGATTTAATATTACCCTCCAAAGACCGTTCATCTTATTTAACGTGGACTTATTTAATGTGGACTTTTAAACATGTATATTCATATGTTTGTGTTGGTATATTTTTTGGTTCATGGAAATAATGCAATTAGTATTTTAGGGAGTAGGTGAGGGGGTAGCAGGTCCCCCCCCCAAAAAATATTCCTGTTTAGGAAGCCCGCTGGGCTACCACCACCTCGGTCTCAGATGCAGAATTTTAAAGATATAGAGGGGTAACTGAATAGCTAAGGAGGAGTCTATTGTTTAGAGCAGAGGACAGGAGTCAGGATATTTCTAAGTTCTTTTCCCAGCCGCTCCCACCCAGGTGACATTGGAAAAGTCACTTGTCAACTTCCAAATTTGGGTGGCTAAACGTAGACACCTTAATAAGCAGTGGCCTGATTTTCAGAGGGCCTGAAGTCAATGGGATCTGCAGATGTTCAGCCCCTCTGAAAATGTTTGACGATTTAGGCCTTAACCCACAGTGGTAAGATAGATACCTCCTCTCTCCCTCCCAGGCTGGATTATGAGAGCCTATTAACATATACAGAGTGGTTTGGGGGCCTTAGTTTTACCTATAGAAGGTAAAAGTATTAGGATTCATCATTAAATAGGGAGAATTTAGTGCAGAAAAGTCCAATCAGTGGAGCTGAACAGAGAAGGTACAAGCCTATAAAATGGTTTCATCCCCTGAATAAGAACAAAGCTTTGGATTGCCATCCTTTTCAGATTTGTATTTGAACATCTGAAGTCGAGCTTGTCCCTAGTTTTTACTCCTGGGGGAATTCTGCACCAAAAAATTAAAAATTCTGTGCACAATATTTTAAAATTCTGCATATTTTCTTTGTCAACTAACACAATATAATCATGCCAGTTTCAATTATTTTTGGTCATTTATTTCAAAATACCTGTCAGCAAGTATGTCTAACAATTCAGACAACAAAAAAGATTCAGGAAATGTTTTTTGTCAAAAAGATTCCTTACTAGGCACATTAATACAGAATGCTGACTAATAATTCATTTAAACTAGAATACAGAACTGTATTTCCCTCACCCCTCAGAAGCAGTGCAAAGGCTTGTGGGAGTGAGGGGTAACGGAGGAGCTGAGGGAGAGGAAGTAAATTACTGGGAAGGAGCCTGGGTGTGAACTTGGAGGGCTGTTGGGTATGGGTGGGAAAAGTATGAAAAGCTTTTGGGGGGCAGGGAGGGATTGTTAGGGAGCTTCCCCCAGCAGATCCCAGCTGACCCCCTAGCCTCTCCGATTCAGTCAGGCACATCTGCCCCGTCCCCAGGTGTTCTTGCACCCCCTGTCCACGTGTCCTCTCTCCACCTCCACTCAGACACCCCCCCAATCCCCATATGGCCCTGCACCCCCTTCCCGTCTCTGTACCCCCTCCCCCATCCGTCTCTGTGCCCCCGCCCAGCCACTCCCTTGTCTCTGTGTGTCCCTGTACCCCCTCCTGGTCCCCATGTCTCTGTGCCCCCAATCATCTACCCCATCCCCATGTGTCTGTGCCCCCACCCAGCCATTCCCCTATCCCTGTGTCTCTGTACCCCCGCCCTGTCCCTATGTGTCTCTGTGCCCCCACTCAGCCACGCCCTGTCCCATGTAGTTCTGCACTGATTCCCCCATCACCATGTGGTCCTGCATCTCCCTCCCCCCTGTGACCCTATGCCTCCACTCCCATTCAGCCCCTGCCCCAGTCTGTCCTCCTCCACTAGCCCTTATGAGCCTGTCTGACCACCCTCCACCCCCAGCCTATCTCCTGACCTGGCCTGCAGATGCTGCAAAGAAGGCAGGCTCTTTCTCTTCCCTAGCTGGGCAGGAGCTTCTGTTGTGTTCTATCACCAGTGTCCCCTCTGGTGGAAAAAAGGTGGAACTGTAGTAACATTTTGGCAGTTTTTTTTCTGTGCAAAAAATTAAAAATATGCATGGCTCATTAATTACGCATGCAGTAGCACAGAATTCCCCCAGGAGTAAATAGTTTTGGTTCCAAGTGGGATCCAAACCCAGAAGCAGCCTATTTTCCAGTCCCAGGTCAGAAGCAGCTACACTAAAGGATTCTAATCTAGCAGAAAGAAGGCATAACAAGAACCAATGGCTGGTGGCGGAAGCCAGACAAATTCAAATTAGAAATTAGGCCCAAATTTGTAACAGTGATGGTGAATAACCACTGGAACAAACTACCAAAGTGCTGGATTCTCCATCTCTGGATGCCTTCTGATCAGGACTGGACGCCTTCCTGGAAGATATACTTTATCTAAACAAGTTATTGGGCTTAATGGAGGGGTAATGGTGAAATTCAGTGGCCAGTGTTGTACTGTTCAGACTGGATTATCTAGGGTCTTTGTGGCTTTAACATAATCTATGAAAATTTTTTACAACTGCTGTTCTTATCAAACTTCAGCCAAAATGGTGGGAAATGCATGGGAACAGCTGCGCTCATGAGATTTCCACCACTTGTGGTCAGAAATCTCATGTGAATGGTTTATGCCAGGTCACAGCACCTCTAAATCCCAGCTTCAAGTTGAGTCTTATGCCTGAACCCCAGACTACACTGGACCCAGACGCATCACTTCCTCGACCTAGTTACGCTCCAAAAGCGCCAAACTGATGAAATGGTAAGAGCGGCCCAAGGAAGAAGAGAGACAGCCCTTATCCCCAGGCAGGAAGTGAGGAGGCCTTAGGCTGTTTGGAGAATTTAAGCACAGCTTTCTTACCGCCATCACCTCTTTAAAATATCCATGAATTCTCCTGTATCTAGGATCAAGTCAGGTTCTTTCTTTGTTGGCAGTTGTCTAGTGGGTGAATCTGTGCCTCTCCGCTGTGCTAATTGAGACAGAAAAAACTATTGCAGCACCCTGGCTTGTATCAAAAGTAACCAACCATTCTCCTCCAACCCATGAAGAGCTGCTGTGTGGTCGAGAGCCAGCTTGGCCACATGAGGAGGGCATATGTCCATTAATTGATTTTCAAACCACGAGGACGAGGTCACTCCTGCTATAGAAACAGCCTGGCCAGGAGCCTGTTTGCTGGAGAGAGGCTGCCGCTCTGATATTCCAATATTAGCAGCAGGCATCTGAAATGACAAGCCTAGGGCTGAAAGGTAAGCCAAAGTCAGCGGCACAGTACCCTGCCCTGCCGCTGCTCAGCCAGATTCCTGTTCAGCCCATGGAAGAATGGGCTAACTATGGGTAGAATTACACAATGACCTGTACATTGGAGAATAAATTGCTGTTTCTGCTTCTCTAATATTTAATAAAAAAAATACTCCCAACCACTTTCTATTGGCACGTAACCAAAATAAACTCAGCAGGCAGTTAACTTTTCTTCCATCAGAGATGCGGAGTAATTCTAGCCCAACATTCCATTTGGGGCTAACGCCCCAATATCAGTTTACAGCTGGGGTGAGGGTACAGACAGGAACTTCAAGCTCTCATACGGTCTTCTACTGTGATCTAGGGCAATTTGCTTGCCCTTTCTGCCTCTGTTCTCCCTGTTTGTAAAGCAGGCATGAAATCGCTCACGGGGTGTTGCGAGGAGTCATTTTTCTGCAGTGCTTTGAGGTGGAGAGTGCTAAGTATCACTCAAATCTCAGTGCTAGGCCCAATTAAGCACAGGTCCTCTGCTTAGGCTCTTCGCACTCTGCCCCATGTGCTATGCAGACAGAACTGTCAATTTATTCCAAGCACCACCCTGAGAACGGCGGCATCTACAAAAAGTGTCTGGTAGGTAGGTATCAGCCACCTGGGTCCTCCAGGCATTCTACGGATGAACATGACCGGTGCTTTTGCAGGCCTGGAAGTGTGAAAACAACAGGCTTCCCAGGAGGTGGCAGTCAATAAAGGGTGGTGAGATTGGAGACTGTACTTGCCCCCGAACCCTGACTGCAGCAGGTGCACCTCGCTGGGCCTTGTTGAGAGTCTGTGAAACCAGTGTTCCCCACCTCCCTTTTGGAACAAACATGGAGAGTCTCCCCGACCCACTGGCATCTTAGCTGTGGGAGGACTACAGTAGCTTCTACTTTGACCCCAATACATTGCCAATACTAACCTAGTCACACATCTGTGCCTCCTCTCATCTCCAGCCCAAACAGTCCTTCAGACACTTTATTACAGAGCGGTCTTGATTCTCCATTTGCCCTGCACCTTGCCCGTCATTTAAACCATTGCAAAGACCAGGCCATTTTCCCTTGGTATAAATGACTGCAAGAGGTGCAGGGCAATAGGATTAGGGGATTTTATTGTAGGAGTAGAGTGGAAAACACTCAGCTGCCTCAGCTCCAGTAAAAGAACCTGCTGGAGAAAGTCTTCATTTTTGCTTCCTCGCCCCCCAAAATGACCAAGTCATAGAGGAGATGTCTAAAGCAACACCCTGATGTGACCCCATCACCTTTAATCCTCAATGGAATTATCCCCAGCATCGAGCAAACAGAAATACTTCATATTCCCTTGCCCCAAAATGAGCAACTTTATCACGGTTTTAAAAAACACAATCATGTTGTAAGCAGAGCTACAGATTCCACCTTCAGGAAAGAGGGAAGGAGAGGAAGTCTCTGAAGACCTGGAAAAGTTGCACCAGTTTAACTTAAATCACTTATTAAACCTGTGCGAATGCTATTTCAGTTTAAGAGTGGCTTCCTGAGGTTTAGCTTAACCTGATCAATTTAAGCTAAATTGAAACAAGTCACTCAAACCAAACCACACAGGGGATGTACTGGTTAAAAAGTAAAAAAAAAAAAAAAAAACCACACCTTTATACACCAGTACAACTTACTCAGGTAGACAAGCCCCGAGATTCAATCCACAGGAGTATGGTTCTGTATTTCTTTTTATTCGTTCATGTATTTAGTGCTGGTGAAAGGTGCAGGATTGACGGCCCGGAGACTGAAATCCTATTAACTCAAGAGAAGAGGTAAAAACCCAGGCAAGAGCAGGGCAAGCCTTGCCTACAGATAAGCCTCAACCCTGCGATGGAGGGGACCAAATGCAAGAGTGGAGTTGAGTGACAGTATCTCATTCAGTCTTTAGCCTCTCTGTTGAGATCAGCAGCAGGAGGGAGCGCCTTGTGGCAATGGTTTTGAGTTATGGACTTTTGTCCTTGGGCAGCTGGAGTCCACCTCATTTCACATGGGCCACGGAATATCAGTGAGCTTTCGATCCCTACAGATCTGGGTGGGATTTGAACTAGTGGGTTAGACAGTTTTTCAGATTTATCTTTCATTCCTTAACCATGAAGCCTTCGAGTCCCCTTTCTTAGGCCACCCTCACATAGGAAAGAAAAAAATGAAGTGCTCTCTTGATTTTCATTTTTAATTGGATTCACCGTATTCATCTCCTCCAAATACCTGGAGGGCTGAATGGAGTAAAACACAGATAAAAAAGCAGCTAGGGAGAGAGCAGATTGGAAAATTTTCAAGAAACACTGAATTTTGTAGTTAATTGTCTATTTGGATGAAAAATTCCACAAATTTGTGTCAAACTGTTTCACAACACAAACGGGGACAGCCTGATCTAGAAAATAAGATAAGAAGTTTCAACCTGTACTAAGTAGCAGCTCCCTTTAACTTTTTACGACATCGATTATATCATGGTTACTCTACAGCATAATATGACATAGCTTGACATACAGCATGTTTAAACACAGGTTTAAAGCGTGATTTCAGTTCAACTGGTAGTGCAACATTCCAGCGAGCAGTTGGATATCTAGCACAATCAGTTAGTGTGTTTGGCTGTTAACCGAAAGGCTGGTGGTCCAAGCTCACTCAGGGACATGACTACATCTTTATAAGAGTAGTTAAGCGCTGGACGAGGCTTCCAAGGGAGGTTGTGGAATCCCCATCACCGGAGGTTGAAGAACAGGTTGGACAAACACCTGTCCCGGTTGTTCTAGGTTTACCTGGTCGTGCCTCAGCACAGGGGACCAGACTTGACTTCTCCAGGTCCCTTCCAGCCCTACATTTCTAGGATTCTATCTCATGTCAGATTATGCACTACTACTACTGGCATGTCATGAAATGTAAAAATAATAAAAATAAAAAAATAAAAACAACCAATTTTGTTCTGAAACAAAATTTAAAAATTTTCCTCATCAATGAAGTTTTCAAAATGGATTTTTTGTTTTGGAATTTCCATTTTGCAGCCAATTTCAAAAACTTGTTTTGTTGTAATCTGAAATGAAAACATAATTTCAAAAATGTCGACTTCCCGCAAAACAGAAACGCCAAGTTCCAACCTGCTCTAGTTCAATGCGTCCTTTGAAGCAGCAACATTGATGCAGAACACATACCAATGGCTGGAAAAGAGAAATGTAAAAACAAAATAACCCCAACTGATACATGTGCTATGAGAAAGAGCTGAAGCATCTAGGAGCATCTGAGGTGGCCCTTTATAGATTCAGAGATTCCAAGGCCAGAACAGACCATTTTGATCATCTTCTCTGACCCCCTGTATAACAAGCCATAAAACTTCCCCAAAATAATTCCTAAAGCAGATCTTTTAGATAAACATCCAATCTTGATTTTAAAATTGCCAGTAATAGAGAATCCACCATGACTCTTGGTAAATTTTTCCCAGTCTGAATTTGTCTAGCTTCCAACTTCCAGCCATGGGACCATGCTATACCTTTCTCTGCTAGCTTCAAGAGCCCATTATTAAATATTTGTTCCCCATGTAGATACTTACAGACCGTAATCAAATCATCCCTCACCCTTCTCTTTGTTTTCATCTACTCATCTCTTAAAAGGAGTGAGAGCATGGAACTACAGCCAAGTGAAAAGGAAAGCGCTAGAGAGAGAGCATGGAAGCTGTACTGAAAATTCCCTCTGTGTTCAAAGATCCCAGGGCTGGGAGGCTGCAGGAAGATGGAAGAACTGATGAGCAAGCTTCAAAATGGTGCAGATAAGCACTCAGACCTCTATGCTGGAGACCTGCGAGAACACACCCATGAGAGTCACTGTTTCAACTGGATCCAAAATACGATGAGAACACTCGTCTCATGGCACTTCCACATCTGGATCAGGTGAATCAAAAAGGTGAAGAGCTGACCAATGTGGTTAGAAGTTTGGACCATTTACCATCTTGATCGGAGAACTAGTCCATATGTTCCTAATAAAGGCCGTAGGGTTTTGACTTTGAGCATCAAGAGGCAATGCATGTGAAATATGTAGCAACGCATACTCCAACGACATTGCTATTTTAACATGACGTTCCAAATTACTCACCTGCAAGAAAAGAATCCTCCTCTCATCCCTCACTGAGCTGCTGTGTCTTCCGTCAGACAGAGAAACTGAAGAGTTAAACATCTCTCTTCCTCCACTATTCCACCCTCCGGGCTTAAGGCTAAACTCCGTCTGGCAGTGTTGCAGCAAAAATAAGCAGCCTGTTCATTCCTGTCTTTTCAATGCTGCCAGAAATTATGACAGAACAGCTTTATTGTGCGTGTGACTATTTGTGACACGGACTCACAAAGAGAACTCCACCAGCTTTTACACTACAGGATTTAAGATGTTCGCTCGTGAATACATCCCGCTAATCACAAGCCCCAAAACAGGAGCTGTACTTCTCTGAAACTACAATAGCAAAAGTGGTCTTCTTTAGGGCTTCAGAGCTGGGAGGGAGCATAACAGATGGTTATCTGGCCAAAGACCATGTAATCTGGGCCCATCACTGACTGCATCTATGACCAGCACTCCACAGGGCAGGCCGGGGAAGGGCTTTGCAGTCTGTTCATCACACTGGTCCAGGCTGCCCAGCAACAGGAACCTGCGGAATACGTAGTAACTCCAGCAAACAGATTGTACCTGACTTGAGATGAGAGGGAAAGGAGTGGGAATTCCAGAGATTAGAGGAAATGGGACCGAGACAAATCGAGGAGATGGAAAGGTGTGTGTAGGGGAGGGGAGGACAAAAAAGGACAGAGGAACATCTCCAGCTACCACTGCAATTCAGGTGCATGGGTAAGAAACATCCCAAATCCCCAGGGATATGACAGAGAGAGATTGGAAGAAGAGACTAATGAGGGGCATTCAACGGAAGACTCTCCACCCCACCCCAAATGGTGCTCAGAGACGGGGATGAAGGAATAGTGAATGAGATGCTTAGCAGTATTCACACCTTATCCTCATGGTGCTCACATTGTGAGATGACATGGGATAGCACAATTTTCTATTCAGCCCCGCAGAATCTACCTCAGTGGGAGATTGCATAGGGAAAGGGCCTAGACTAGTGCCTAGACCCACAGAGTGTCAAGACTTGGGAAGGCTAGTGTGAAAAGATCTACTCCATCCCAGCTCTATGATGCGCTGATAGGAAATGTTGATCTTTGTCTTTCTGATATTGATCCAAGGCTGCTGCTTGGAAACATTTTATTGGTCCTTAATGTGGCTTTATTGGCCCTTCACAAAGGGTTGTTGGTTATGGCAGTTCACAAGATAGTGGACCTTAAAATCACAGGACAAATTCTCTGCTAGTGACT
Source organism: Emys orbicularis (assembly GCF_028017835.1). Classification (NCBI taxonomy): domain Eukaryota; kingdom Metazoa; phylum Chordata; order Testudines; family Emydidae; genus Emys; species Emys orbicularis. Next base: position 9,345,797 of record NC_088706.1, on the reverse strand, counting down.
GCAATGGAATTACACCAGCAGAGACTTTGGCTCTCACATCCTTCTCATGCCTCTGGATCAAAGAATATGGTTTTATCAGACTACCTTGAGTAAAGCTAGGAAGCAGGTATCGGTGAGCTGAAATCTAAGGGATATTGCTTTCACATGATCTGAAGCATTAGTCACCAACTGTAGCAGTTTGTGAGATGTCTCTATAAAACAATGTCAGAACTCAAGTGGGGGGGAAAGGGGTGGTGACAATCGAAAGGATGTGATTTTAAAAGGTTCATTATCTGTGTGGGTTCAGCATGCCTATCTAGCCACTACTGGGATGGCTAAAAGACAGATTCCCTGTAATATGTAGCCACTGGTGGTTTACAAAAAATAAATCACAGAAATGTAGGATTGGAAGGGACCTCGATAGGTCAACTTATCCAGTCCCCTGCTCAAAGGCAGGACTAAATATTATCTAGACCATCCCTGTCAGGTGTTTGTTTAACCTCCTCTTAAAAACCTCTGACAGATTCCACAGCCTCCCTATTTTGGGCCTTAAAAACTCTCACTGATCAGTAACTAACCAGCACTTCTATGGCACTGATCTAGCTATACCAAGTCCTGGACCTTGGATCATTGCAATTTCAATTCTGAACGGAGATGGGGGTGCAAGGGCAGAGCTCTTAGAGAAGGGGCAGACCACATTCCAATTCACCAACCTCAGCGTCTCATGACCGAGTTACTGGTCAGCTTTCACCAACCACTCTGACTTGGGAGATTTCTTCCCCTTCAGCAGAATAGCTTTTATTTAGAAATGAAGAGACTTCAACCTCCTAAAAATTGTAATTCTGAAGTGCTCAACAGCCTTTAATTCATTATGAACCTAGAGGCAGAGAAAAAAAAATGCAAAAAAATACATCACATCCTTAATCTAAGAGGGAAAAAAAATCAATAATTTTATAGCACATAATCAGACACTTACAAATATATTTCACTGGGGGGCGGGGAAGAAGTGTGCATTTCCTATTTCCTTTTCCATAGTCTGATGCACAGAAACCTTCAACATGGTCATTATAGATAAACTGCACAAGTCATTCCTGAACCAAAAGAGGGCTTTAAGAACAAACAAAACAGGAAAAACCCAGCAACAAAGAAGGGCATTCTACAGTTCCAGATTCACGTTTAAACATAACTCACCATCTGAATATGGAGGTCAGGGAAACACTTTTTTTTTTTTTTAACAATATAAATAGTATTTAAAAAGGTACTACATATGAATACAGTAATGGTGCTACTTCAGTCAGGACTTTAACATGCAGAGGAAATCCGCCCACTGCTCACAACCCCCCAACCCATCCCACCCTACACCTCCCTTTCCCTCCCCACTTCCAAAAAAAAATCCTCTGCTGTTTAAATTCTCTTTCAATTGTTTTAAATATTTCTGTGGCCTGGCAACCATCCATTTTTTCTTTTATACAAGCAAATTATCCTTTAAATCATGTTATAGCCAACAGGAGACATCTATGCAGGAGTAATCGCTACACAGGTGCAGCAGCAAATAAAGGAAAGAGACTTCAGCTAGGTTCTAATTCTTCTTCTATCCAAAATGACACAAACTGAGGCTTTTAAGAACCATGTCCTTTTTTCCTTTAAAAAAAAAAAAAAAAAAAAAGTACATTCTTCTTTTATAAATTCAGTCTAATGCTTTTTTGGAGACAGATTCATTTGGAGACGTTGAAAACTTAAAATAAAAAAAAATTAAAAATACAACAAACAAACAAAAAACAAAAAACAAAAAAAAAAAAGAGCAAAGCACCTCACAGCAGAGGCAGCAAGAAGTGAAGGGAATTCTAATTCCCCCAAGAAAGAACACTTCACTCCATTTCCATTCTCTGACTGGGACAGCTGAATATCCGTCCAGTCTCTTAAGATGCTAATTACCATGTTATCCCCCAAATGCTTCCCACTTACTCCCCTGAAGATATCTAAACACAGTCACTTTAAAAAAAAAATATTGACTGTATTACAAGGGGGCTTAAAAGGAGAATATTGTTCCTCCCTGCCCAGGAAGTTCAGGGACTCAAGTGAAAAAGATTGCGGAGGACGCGTTTCCTGGATAGCTTTGTCAACTCACAGGCAAAGACACAAAGGTGGGTTTGAATAGGTGCTGTACATGTACCATGTCCCCGTCCCGCCACGCACACACTGCAGCAGCCTCATCTCCCTGCAGTTCTCCACGAAGTCTACTTCTTTCTCTTCACTTCAAACCTGATTCAAAGCCCTCTGAAGTCAGCGGGAGCCTCTTTCCACCAGCTTTGATGGGCTTTGGATCAGGCCTTTTATGCGACACTGTTCCATAACATCTCTACAGCAGGAGGGGCTTACACAGCATTCAGGTGGGAGCTGCCCACTCAGTATTTCAAGATTTGTTTCTGACTTTAATACTCATTTTAATACTCAGTGAACTGAGCCCAAACAAATGCAGGCTTTCACCCGCTTCACCAGGAGCATCTCAAAGGCGGACTCCTTACCTAGGTAAAGGATGTCACAACAATCGAAGGCGTTTGGGGAATTTCTTCTTTAATGGGGGAAAAAAAAAAAAAAAGAATATACACACACCTCCAAGGCTTCTGTCGTGGAATGATTCGCACAACTATAAGCTGCACAGCTCAAAGCCATGCCTAATAGAGAGCCAGAACAATCCCCTTGCACGCCACTGTCTGATAGGAAGGGGCGGGCAGCAACAGAACAATGCCTGCCAGATCTGTGAGGGGAGGAATCAAGTGGCATATCTGAATCGAAAGGCATGAACGCTGGAGGCCGCAGCGTCTAAGTGATTACAAAGATGGGGAAGGAAAAGGCAAGGAAGAGGAGGAGAAGGAGCAAATACCAATGTCTAGCCATTTCTCCACTGGTTGCTCTTTGCTGATGACAGGGCAGAAATGCACACACCCACCACCTAATTCATCGACTGCAACAACATTCGGGTTATGAGACATTTCTTTCCCCCCTTCCCCAGGTTACAAAGAAAACATTGCTTTAAAAAACAACCCACGATGTCTGCTCTTGTTCTCTCTCCCCACTGCAGTGTTAAATTACATTTCAGTGGTGGGAAGGAGGGGGAAATGATTTTATTTTTTTCTGTTTTAAAGCAATGACCTAGAAAAAATTATTGGTGGAAATTGTCGCTTTCCTATTTTTTGTTTGTGTTTTTTTTTTCTTAATAATGCTCATTTATAGAAAACGTCACAAAGGTGATTTATATGTACAGAAATCATGATTCCAAAGGCTGCTTCAGTAGTCAGTGAAATAGCACCTTTTAAAGACAAAAGAGTTTGATGTGGTTTAAAAATCTGAGTCATTTCATTTTTCATTCATTTTAACCCTTTCCAAACCTTAAAAAAAAAAAAAAAAAAAAAGGAGCCAATCACAAAGCTCCATTAGTACAAACTCTTCCAAAGTCTTCATGTGAAATGCTGTCTGAAGGGGTTTTGAGCTCCCTATTCTATTGGCCAGCAATGCAGCTGACAGAGTAGAGGTAGCCTGTAGCCAGACAGGATTTTCTTGCAGTCCAAACCAAGAGCAAAGAAAGGAATTCACAGCAGGCTATTGCACGGGGCTGGCCTTTTGTTCCACAGTTTCCTGGTTATTTTTCCTCAGGGTTGAAAAGGGTTAATTTTTTATTATTATTAATCCTGGTTAAAACATGTTGCTCTGTGGTCCTGGCTGGTACTGCGTCTGCAGCAGGGTCTCCATGAAGGCCAAATAATCTGGGTTCTGTCCATAGTCCTCGGGATTCCTGGAATTCCCCACTCGGGGGCGCTTGGCCGCTTTCACTTCGTCTCCCGAAAACACTCCTTCCTGAGGGGCCCCAGTGCTGAGGGACTACAGGAGACAGGAAAGTACAATCATTAGAGGGGAAGATGCGCACGAGAGAAAGCGTACCTATTTAACAAAACTGCTCGGACAGGAGAAAGTGAACATTGTGTTACGTACATGCTAGAGAACCACTGAAGGCCGGAGAGTGCAGGGACTGGCTCAGAGGAACCCACTTGGCTTGCAAGACCAAACTCAAAACCAACTTCAAGTCTGCTTCATTTCTGTAGCAGGTTCTCTTCCACTCTCTAACTCCTACTCACAAATCCTCTGCCACTGCAACCCTTCTCTGTCTGCTCAGGTTATTCATTCATCGTACAAAGCGCCCTGGTAAAGGAAGCTTCCCTTACTTCCTTAGGCATAGGGGGGTCTGTTTGGGGAAGGGATTGTTGTAAGAAGACATGACATAGCTTATACACTGCCTCTCACTCTCAAAGCAGACAGAAGGTTCTTGGTAAGCGTGGTTCCTTCCTTCCTTCACCCAGCTGCTCTTTATTAGAGTATCTGGTATGTCACTCACACAGAACTCTTCCTAAAAATCTCTGGGAACAGGAGGTTTGCAGAAAGAATGAAGAGTTTCAAGTCAGATGCGAGTTATTCACCTTTCATCGTGTGTGCGCGCGCACGAGGGAGAGTGTGCACGAAGGGGAGTGGATGTGTGTGTCAGTCACTCTGGAAAGGTTACAAAGCTTGAAGGTCAGGATCCATCAAAAGTGACACCCCCACCCACCCTACCTCACCACTCAAATTCATCAGCTTTGCTGAAAGGCAGCGCTGCAGCCAGATACTAACAAAAATATTGTCTAAATAAGGACTGACGATCTCTGTTCACCTGATAAAGGCAAACGCAAGCAGCTCCTCTGCCCCTAGAATCCACTTGAAAAAAGGACAAAAGTAAATTACACACAGCATAGTTAATCTGTGGAATTCATTGCCACAAGATGTTTGAGACCAGAGGATTCAAAGAAGGATGAGATATCTATATGGATAATGACAAAATCTAGAGTTACATTAGAGATGATAAAAGCATTTTATAAGGCATTAAAAATCCCTTCAATATTTCATGGCATAAACTAACCTATAACCAATTGGAGAAGTTTCTTCCTAATCCCCATAGGTCAGGGGTGGCCAACCTGTGGCTCCGGAGCCACATGCGGCTCTTCAGAAGTTAATATGCGGCTCCTTGTACAGGCACCGACTCTGGGGCTGGAGCTACAGGCGCCAACTTTCCAATGTGCCGGGGGGTGATCACTGCTCAACCCCTGGCTCTGCCACAGGCCCTTTCCCCACTCCACCCCTTCCCGCCCCCTCCCCTGAGCCTGCTGTAGCGCTCCTCTCCCTCCCCCTCCAAGCCTCCTGCACACCATGAAACAGCTGATTGGGAGGTGTGGGGAGGGAGGGGGTGGTGCTGATCGGCAGGGCTGCCAGTTGAGGGGAGAGCTCATGGGGGGCTGCTTACATATTACTGTGGCTCTTTAACAATGTACATTGGTAAATTCTGGCTCCTTCTCAGGCTGGCCACCCCTGCCCATAGGTAGTTTATTCCACATAAATGTCCATTACAGGGTTATTTTATTTTATGTGCAACTTCAAGCATCTGTTAGTGGCCACAGACAGTGTTAGTGGTCAGACAGACCAGGGATGGCAGTTCCTATAATCCTTTTGTCTTTATCATGCAACAGTTGACATCACAGGCATCTAGAACAAAGCAAGCAGCTGTATGTGCTTCATTGCTCTGGGCATCTGATCTCACACTCTTGCTGGAGAGGATGGCTTTAAAAGTTAAAAGCAGCATCAGGTTGGGGGGGGGGGAACTCTTGAGCCACAGATTCCAATCTTAGTAAGATCAACTCAGCCCCTCCTATTTTCTAGGTCGACTAATTCAGCCACAGTTCACTGCATGGAACTATGCCTACACTATGGGGTGCGATTCCCCCACTTGTACACACACACTCACGCTTACTCTCATCCAGATAGCATGAGTGTAAATAGTTGTGTAGCTGCAGTAGCACAGGTAGTATGTTGTGCGAGTATATATACATGAGGAGGGCGAATCACACCACTAGCTCATAGTGTAGACAGACTATATGTTGGTCTTTAAGAGGAAGCTTAAAAAAAAAAATAGGGTCCTCTGTGTTCCATGGGATTTTTAATATCTTTTGGAAGTTTTTTATTCCAGTATCGTTAGCCAAAATTTCCAAGACACCACTGGGCTGCAGGTCAGTTCACCTGACCATTATCCTCTCACCCCGCAGGTGGCTACATTTCAGTGGTGGAGTTTGTAACTGGTATCCTACCGGATGCAAGGCACTTTACTGAACACAAGATCTCTTAACTAGGGAACACAGAAATCGGGTCTTGACAAGCAGGAATTGTTTAAAACCTTTTCAAATGTCTTCATTAGTCATTTTACAATTTTACACATATTCTGTGAGTGAATTAGGGTCTTATAGTTCTAGAAGGGAGAGGGAGCTTTTTAGGTCACTTTCAAACAGCTTTTAAAAGAAAATCTAATGAGCATATGTGAGAAGCGGTTCCCCTTTTTTTCCCTGCGGATTTGATACCCACCAGGCGAGATTTCACTCTCTTAGGAAGCTCCTCCTCCAACGTGTAAATATCACCACGTTTTACCATCAGCTGGGAGCCATCTTCAAACTCCACCTGCAGAGAGCATAGTAGCAATCAGGTTACTGACGTCTTCATTTACCGCTAACAATTCTCTCCTCACTTCCTTTTATCAGCCTAAAAAGTCCCCAGGATTCTCTGATGGACACAGAAAACACAGTGGGAACCATGAAGAAAACACCCCCTCCCCTCCACCCCCATTGTAACATGGGTATTACACTCACATTAATAAGCCCTTCTTCCTTCTTAAATTAAGATTTTTTTCACACAAGTCAAAATATATTTGTGTTTTAACAAGGAACAATAATCAGTCAGGTGTAAAAAATGGTGGTGTTAACTCCTCATTCCAAACCTCTTTCACTGAGCACTGATTACATCATGAATTATGTAACAGGAGATGTTACAGGGATGTTTATTCATGAAAACGAGCACATGAAATTTTAAACTATAAAATAAATGTTCTCAGAGCCTCTTGCTTGCTTTGCTGAAGATTTACAGTAGCCTCCTGGATAACGCAGAAAACATACACAGTACGGTTTAAGAGAAAGGTAGGGTTTGATTTAAACTGGGAAAACTCAGAGGGTCGAAAGAATCTATGGGCAGGTCTACACTACTGCTTATGTTGATATAACTTACGTTGCTGAGGGGTGTGAAAAAGCCACACCCCCACCCTGAGCAATGCAAGTTACACCGACCTAAGCGCTGGTGTGGACAGCGCTATGTTGCCAGGAGACGCTCTCCCGCAGACATAGCTACTGCCTCTCACTGAGGTGGAGCGATTATGCCAAGAGGAGAGCTCTCTCCTGTCGGCACAGAGCACCTTCACCACGTGTACTACAGCAGCACAGCTGCATTGATGCGGCTGGACCGATGTAGCACTTCCAGCATAGACCAGCCCTATGTTTGAACTTGCCCCTCCTGTTGCACACAGGTATCGTGCCACAGGACTCTCTGTTGCTTTTTACAGATCCAGACTAACACGACGACCCCTCTGATACTTGACAGGTATCGTGGTTCATCAGTTATGCAAGGTCAACACCACTTACTGTAGTCTCTTAACTGAGAGGTATACATCAGCTGTAACAACTAGGCACAAGGGAATAAGTTATGGGTAGTTTAAGTCTCCATTCTGAATACACACACAAATGAGGTTTAAAGACAAACCACTGGAGTTAAATTTTCAAAAAATATGCACCTAACCTGAATGTGCAACACATGGAACAAGTAACTGCATGAGTTGCAAAATGTACAAATGCGTATGTGCCTGCATATTTTGTTCTCATTTAGTCCTGGTAAATAGATGCTTCTTTACATTTTGTTTTAGCTTTTCATGCTATTTTAAACGATCAATATGTGAATTTCCTATATTGTGACTAAATCAGAAAGTAAAGAACAGATTTTCAATGGAAGCGTAAAAAAGTTAAAATTTATGTTAAAATCAGACTGTCTTCTTTGGAAGATCACGCCAAAGAGATCTTTAGGGTACAAGTCTGTGGATTATGATGCTCTTCTGTTTGCATGTCGAGACCTTAGGCAATTTTTCCGAAAAGACTAAACAGTATAATAAATGCCTCTTAGCCAAGTGTCTTGGGAAATTTCTCCCACCACACTTTTCAAGATTACTCAGGAACACGAATCTACATGGCACAAAACAGTTTTCTGTAAGTTTCACTGTGTGTGTTTGGTTAAATTGAGGAGCGCAGGATGCACTTGAAACCTCCCAGAATCATGGTAATTTTGAACCTTCTTGTGGCCCATTTAACCTAGATGTAGTCAAATGACAGTGTTGAATTTTGTGGAACTTCATGTTGAAATGCTGGCCCTTTTTCAGATTTCTGATTGCTAGCCTCCTGTAAACAGAAATCCCACATGTGGTACAAAACTGCTTCAGCACGCAGCCTTGTGAGCTGCAGAATTGGCTGCTTCTGTTCTCTGCTAGAAAAGGTAGTGGGTGACATGAATGACAGAACTGGAGACTGAAGGCTTCTAATTAGTCACAGAATAGGTAAAGGAGATATAGCAGCAGGACATTGTTCCCACATACTGCTCTGCCATGTGCCTTCCCATGAGTCTTCAGGGTGAGTGTAAAGTCTCCAAGCCCATTCTATTCCTGATCTCCACTTTTATTGCCAAGAGGGTTTTAATTACCTAAATACCTGTTTGTTAGGAAGTGGAGGTCATAAAGCTCATTTCACACAGGCCATTGAACAGCCAACAGACAGTGGTGATATCAAGTCACTTTTGACCTGGGTCCCCTGATGTCCTAGTAACCCATTAACAATCCCAAATCATCCAGTCCCCAACAGGTATTCCCCCAGTGGATCTGAAAGGCCCCCTCTTCCGCAAGTTCTCTGTGTTTAGGTAACTCCTCTCTCTCAAACTTCTCATCATAAGCAAAAGCTTTGCCAGGAACACTTGTAAAAGGGGAAAGGGAAGACTTAGACTTCCAATCAAAGCATCTTCCAGAGATCAGGACCTCTTTCGATCAGTGATTTTTCTTTTTTTGTCATAAACTGTTTATCTTTGAGAGATAAAATTTACTCGGTGCCAGAAATTCTATATTAAATTTAACAAATCCTTTACGTGTTCACTAACCACCCCCCTTTTCTCTAGTTGCTTATATCCACTACACAGCTACATATACCGACTCAAGCATCCTTTTTCGTCACAGAGAAAGGGTGTGAATGAAAAGAACCCATTGTGAATTTCTAAGAGCAGGTATGTGTAGATAGAGAGGCATACGTGTGTGTACATACATCCAAAATCTCCCTCTGAGGACCCTTTTCCTGACTCTCTTAATTAGGAGCATTACAGTTCCTATAAGAATACAGGAAATATTAACTCTGGAGTTCACATTACGTCTTCATAAATATAACAAGCCTTCTGTACCTCTGAGGAATAAAGCTTGTGCAATACACGGGTGCTGTGGTGCAGTTTTTAGACCCCTCCCTATTTACCTGATAAATCTGACTGATCTGGGCTGCAATGAACTTGGCCTTATAGATGATTCCATCAGTCCACTGCAGCTGAACCAACTCGCCTTCTGGAGGGGGTCCCATCTGAATGCAGTCTCTGCTCTAAAGACAGAAGAAAGTCAGGAAAACAACAGACATGAATAAAACTTGGGAACAAGTTGACCATCTTTGTCATAGTGACCACCCTTGGAAGATACCACAATAACATGATGCTTTAACGTAAGAACCCAGGAGGCTACCACACCATAAGCAAATTTGCATCTGTTCAAAAATTCACTAAGGATAGGCGGGTTACAAGCCATTGCTCAAGTACTGAACCAATTGTTTGCACCAGCTGCTGGTGATAGTACTTTGCAATTCTCTGGAACTCATCCAAGGTGCTCAAAGCAGCTCAGACCGCCCTGTGATGTATTACCCTCATTTTACAAGCACAGTGGAGGAGGTGTTAATTGACTCGCCCACAGTATTACATAGCAGGTCAGTGGCAGAACTGGGAATAGAACCCAAGAATCTAGACTCTTAGTACCCTGCTCCAATTCTTCAATACACTCTCCCCGACTCTAATCTATTTACTATATTAAAACAAACATACACACTGTCCAGTGTATTGACCTAAAACAGGACTTGGGAGGGAAAAAATTAGACTTTAAAAATGCAATTAGTGTGCAAGACAGAACAAACTATATTCTCTTATGTCAGCAACCAACACTGGCAGCAGCTGTTGGTCAAGGAACAAAAGATAGGAAATCAGGTAATAATCAGTAAAGCCATATATAAGGGGATGCATGAAGAACACTTTCTCCATTGGCTATGTGGCCAACAATACTTTTTTAACCTATTGTAAAAAGATTTCTCGGGGTAGGCTTTGCCGTTCCTGCCCACAAAGTAAGCAAGTATGCAGCATTGCATCCTATAGAACGGGGTGGCCAAACTGCAGCTCGCGAGTCTCTTTTACAGTTAAAATGCGGCTCACGGAGGCCATCACCTCTCCCTACCAGACTGGAGGAGGGGGAGCTCGGGGCTTCTGCCCTGCAATAGGGTGGTGGGGCTTCAGCCTCGGCAGGCGTCTCCTGAAGATTATCGTATGTGGCTCGGAGGGTCAGTAAGTTTGACCACCCCGCTACAGATTCTACCTGCAGTTACAGAGGAATCTAAAGAGCTTCTTACAGTAATGCTTTCCGGGTAAACGTTGTCGCTGTAAGAGCCATCGTCAAAGTTCACTTCATAGAAGGTTTGCGTTGTCATGCCAATTACTTTACACCTGTAGTAGAGTCCATTGCGGTTCTTCGTAATCACCGTCTGCCCCAGCGATACCTCCCTCCGAAACTGGATCTATGGAACAAAGGAAAGGGACCAATCAGGGATCACAAGAGACATGAGAGAAACAGTACATAGGAGGGATTTTAAATAGAAGATACTTACATTGTGGTTGGCTGCTTTATGTTTGAAGCAAGTGATGGACACAACATATGGCCAATCATCCGGCTCCATGGGTACCCCAGCGGCATGTGCACAGGTCACATGGAAGGAAGTGGAGCAGTGCTCATAGGAGCATTGAATGCAGGCACCAGACACCTTCTTCATCCGCTTCCGGCAGTACACACATTTCTGAAGGGAAACACAGGTTCACATTATGCAAAGGAGAAAGTCAGCAGCAGCTTTTAAATCAACATATTTGAGGCTGGAGGCCAGAGTTAGACATGGTACAAAACTCCTTGTTATCAACAGTTGCAGGGCATTACAGACATAAGGGTAGTCAAATTCCTTTCGATCTGCCTGCTCAACCACATGCACTCACCTAGAACCCATCCTGAGCCAAAACACACACATCCTAAATATAACAGACACACAGAACTAATGTTCCCCTCAACAGCAACAAGATGACATCATTTTAATCTCTCAAGCAGCTATCAATGACACAATCCATCAGATACATATTAGTCAATGAAGTCCTCACAAAAACAATTTGGGACAATGTTCTCTGGAGTGTAATGTATCAGCATTACCTACAAGCATTACGGTAAAACTTCTACTTCCATTATACACCCATTCTCCAGAGATTTTTAAATGTACCCATTTTAATTCACATTGTAGCTGAAACTTGGGAAACAAGTTGCTAGAAAAGACCATTTTCATCTCTGGACACAACAACACAACACAGAATAACAGTTTAACAACTTATTTTTACGTAGGCCCTTTTTATTATTATACATACACATGGAATACATGATGACATGGTATAACGGTTTGATTGGCATCTATGTGGGATTATCTGAAGTATGTAACTCACTCACTGCTTTGCCACTCTTGGGTAAATAAAACCTTCACACTACACCATGTATTTTGAATATGCCACAGATGTTACAAAAAAGGTTTTTAAATGCTTTAAAGTCCCACCCACCTCTCCCCCACTTGGACTGTTTCTTGTATTCCCCTCTGTAAAGCCAGCTGCCTTGGTTACTTTATGCAGGAATTAGAGAGAAAGGAAAGCAAATAATAAATGTAAAGTCTTGTCTACATATGGAGTTAGTCCAAAATAGATATTCAGGAATAACTCTTGTGTGTGGACACTTATTCCAGAATAAATGTGTCATGTTCGCTTAATCCTCTTTGAAAGAAGATTAAACTAAACTGGAACAAAGCACTCTTATTCTGGAATGAGAATATTATGCATTGGCTATGCAGCCAGCAAGACTTTTTTAACCTACTATTCATTATTCTTATGCCAGAATAAGGGTGTCCACAGACGAAATTATTCTAGAATAGCTATTGCATTTTAAATTCACACCTTACCTTAATGTAAACTAACTTTCAAGTGTAAACAAGCTTTAAGACACCTTTGAAATGGAACTGAAATAGCCCTTCTAAACAAACATGTCCTTGTTTTAAAAGTCCAGTATCTCATGGTACTGCAAATTTGGCAGTGAGCACTGGATGCCACTGGGAAGCTGAGAATCGCCCCTCACTCCAATGGTATCAAACTCCCATTTCCAGCCCTGCAGGAATGTGGAATATTAAACTTTTAGCCTCTGGGAGTTTGGAATTCACTGACTTTCATGGGGAATTGGGCTCCTAATGCCTATATGCTCGTTTGGAAATCCCAGCCTTAGTTCATAAAACGTTTATGCCTAGAAAAGCTGTCACTGATGGCTGGCCTGGGCCGCAGATTGGGATAACTTGAGAAAGAGGAAATTCCACATTTTGTGGAGGGAGGCTGCCCTTTAAAAAGAAGAATGCAACTGTTTCAAACTGCTCATATGAATAGAATCCCGGGGAGATGGATTCATGGACAAGTGATCAGGACACAGGTATGGGATAAATATTTATCATATGGAAATCATCTCCCCATATATTGTGGAGTGGGAATAGGGATTGGTGGTAATTTTTTAGTCACCTGAAGATTGGTATTATGCTCCAGAAGAAAACACTGTATTGGGCCTCCCCCTCTCCTCCCCTCCCCATTCCCTCTGCTCATCTAAACATCAGTATCCCGTCTTCACTGGGAGTGAGAACCTTCCTCCCCTGCAGCTCCTGCCATCAGGTATAGCCTTCCTTCCCCCCTCCCTTCCCTGCCTCAACTGTACTAGTGCTGTAACAAAGACTGTCCCTGCCCCAAAGAGGGACAGATATTTCCCTCTCCCCACTATAAACTGAGAAAGGAAGAGAGGAAATCACTCTGCCTCAGACGTTTCCATCACTCCCAATCATGCCCAGATATATCACAAGCACTCCTGTATGTGGATGCAATAAGCCAAGTTCATTTCTCTTGTAAGTATCAGAATCAGTGGAGAGAGAGATGAATTTGGCCCTGTGCTTTCACTCTGAATTTCCTAGCTTTTGTTAGTCAAAGTCAGGCCCTTCGCATTGCCTGACTGTAGTTTTTAGTATTTAATAAGCTATGCCCTTATCGCTCTGTAAGCCATGTTCAAAAGGTAGATAAGCACCACAGCAAAGTGTGCAGCAGGAATACAGCACTGAGAGCAAGTCAATAGCAATGAGATCTCATTATTAAACTGTCAATACCTAATTCTCTCCCTAGCAGGGACAAGCGCTGATATACGAAGGGCTCAATACAGCCTCTCAAGGGAGTATTAACCCTTGAGTACAGGGAGTCTGATTTTATTGCTGTAAAGCCTGCTTCCAAGCCTGAGGGATTAACATGCATCTAATGGCATCCCAGTGGCAGAGAGACACTGTTGTGCAGAAGAGCCACACCAAAAGGAACGATTAGATCGATCAAATATGATCGGAGGACAAAGGAAAATTTAAGTTACAGGGACCTTGAGATGTGGTGTATGGTGAAAGCAGAGCATTAGTGGAAGACCTGGGACTGAGTATCGTGGGGAAGATGCTCCGACAGATATGAATTAATGAGGAAGGGGAGGTGGGAAGAGAAAGAATGTCTAAGGTACGGGAGAAAAATACTCTGAATAAATGCACACAGAAAAAAAATCAGATCATAGCTGAGAGTAAAGAATGGGCTGTCTACAGCATGATGAACACTACAATTCATTTACTCCAGTGAGGGATGACAGCTAATTATTCTGAATTTCCACGTCATACATAATTTACACACACAAGCCTGTAATACACCATTAATCAGAAACCATGCAAACTGCATTCTTTATAATGATGCAGCATGCTCAAATGAACTCAGAGGTCTATGCTTTCAAGGGGAGCCCAGGCCTTAGCACCTAATGCACATTTTCAGATCAACTGGACACTATTTTCAAACAAATCACCCCAAGTCCTCACCCTGCACCTACATCAGAGAATGCTGTTCCACCACCCCCACATTGCTAAGGAAAAGAGATGTGAACAGTAACAAAATGCACTTGAATCACTGGAGTGGCATCTCCTGCCACCTCCCTTCTTTACTCCAGTTCATTTGCTTCAGCTACCTATGACCTTCTATCATTCTTCACCCTCCTTTCTCAGTCCCTGTTCGTGGGTCTGTTCATCCCAGCTCCACACACTCACCTACATCTGCCTCAACTCAAACACTACTGAAATCTTCAGCCTTGCCTCTTCTGCTCACCTTGATTTCAACTCCCTTCTCCATGTTCACCACAAGCCTCACCACATACAGGATACCTCTACCCACCTCTAACACACAAAGAAAGGTGACCACAATCTGCCTGTCCCTCTCTCTCTCTAAACAACTCCACTAGCTCCCCCATTTGAATCAGGATGCACTTGCCAAAAGCCTCAATGGACTTGCTCCATGGTATCTCACAAACCATGTTTCTCTGTACACTCCCTCACGCTCATCTAGCTCAAAATTCCTCTGTACCTCTTCATGCAATTTTACCAGGGCTGCTAGTTCAAGAACTTTCTCCTTAACATCCTACAGTCCAGAACAAAGCCGCCTTGTATCTCTGACTCATTGACTTTACATCTCATTTCAAATTTCAGCTCAAAATGTAATTTATCTTCCCTTAGTTATGACACCTATAAAAGTAACGCAGCATTATATATGGTAACACTGCGACACATTGTTGTTTCCAGCACCGGTATGTGCACATATATTATAATGGCACCCACAAGTAAAAAACCAAAAAGGGATCTTAGCAAGCAGACAGTAAACAAACACAACAGACATTCTGGTGGTGTGGGATAAAGGGGCTGAGAGTCAGTCTACTTCCTACATCCTAACACTAGTCCTGACTGCAGGGGCAGCAGAAACTTTGTACAAGGGCTATGCTGGCATCTTGCCGGAAGCTTCAGAGCTGCATGCGTGTCCAAGCAGGTATCTGAGCTCCTCCATGTTGCCTGCTAGCAGACTAGTGTGTGATCTTGGCATAAACATTTAAGACTCCAGCCGACAATGGGAAAGGCTGCTCTGATTAAGATGGAGCAGTGCATAGTGCGTCATACAGACAGACATTTTCACAATCAGGTGCCTAATGCTAGGGGGGAGGGATAGCTCAGTGGTTTGAGCTTTAGCCTGCTAAACCCAGGGTTGTGAGTTCAATCCTTGAGGGAGCCACTTAGGGATCTGGGGCAAAATCAGTACTTGGTCCTGCTAGTGAAGGCAGGGGGCTGGACTCAATGACCTTTCAAGGTCCCTTCCAGTTCTAGGAGATAGGATATCTCCAATTTTTCAAGGGGTGCCGAGCACTTGCAGCTCTTACTGACTTCCAACGGGAGCAATGGACAATAGACAGTTAACTAAGTGTCCTGATTTCCAACCTGAGGCATCAAATGTGAAGATTCTATACCTCCCATGAAATACGAAGGAAACCATAGGGGACAATTTTGGCCCCATGCCATAGCAGATGTTCATCCACAAAATAAAAGCCACTTTACAATTCAGCAAGACTGTCCGTCTATTTGGGACTGAAACAGCAGGAGTTGTTTTAACAGATCTGAGCTGGGGCCCAGGTTGAAAATAGTAGGGAGAGCTTCAGGTTGGGTATGACTAGTCTGAGGTATATGGGTCGAGCTGTATAGGAGAAGATCACAGCTGCTGCCCATACTCTGCTTAGCTTTAGACCATGCTATCAGTCACTCGCTCTTACTCCCACACTGTCCTTTACTCACCCTGCCGTGCCCAAGTAATTTAGCAAATTTGGCAAGCCTTAGCAATCTCAAACCCTGTAATGCCTTAGGCATGAAACTCACCCCCCCCCCCCCCACTTCTTGTGCATACATGTCAAGCGTGTGCATGAACGTCTCTATAGGCACTTCTGAAAATCTGGTCCTTCTCATTTCTTAACATTGCAGTGCACCTCGGTTGAGGTGGGTATGCAGACAAGGGTATGTTTGGACTGACCGGTCTATAAAGCAGAGCTGGCTGGGATGCCATATGAAGGAAAGATGCTATTTTAGTATTCTGTCATCTCCAATATTACTTCCTGTGCCCTACACAGCAAAACCCACCAGCTTATCCAACAAATCCCCACACGCTCTGCCCGGTAAGAGTTAAGCTCATTTCACACCTAGAAAAGTAGTGTTTCTCTTCCTCCCAAAAGCTGAGGCAGCTGTTCTCAGTGAGACCCCCAACACAGGTAAGCTACTACAAAGAATGGTTCTCTTAAAATGTCCACTGCAGCTAAAGGAGGAACATGGAATTTACCAGGATACTGGATTGGACTGTTAGTCCATGAAGGGTACCATGTATCATGAATGAGGTACAGCTCAAAGTCCCTAATCAGGATCATGGGCCAATTGGGCCAGGTGGTGTACAAATAAATGCTTCAGATGAAGGTGTATTAAATCCACGATGCCCTTGGACCCCTGTAAAATGATGCACGGTGGACAGAAATCCATGGAAACTTGTTACTGAATCAAGTAACATCACACCAAAGGCTTCCCAATGCTCACCTTCACTTACCTGCCCCCACAATTTGTGGTTCTCTCTCCCACACCCCCAATACACACACCAAACTCCTCTAATTATCTTCTGCCTGTAAAGTCTTCTCCTTTAATCATAGTCCTCCCACACAGACCCATGCCAAGCAGTCTGGAGTTCACTATGACAAAGTGATGCTGCATTCAGTGATGAATGCTGCACAGTTGCAAGGCAGTCATGCAGGAGTTAACAGGTTTTCTTGTGAGGCCCCATTAAGCAATACAAGCGACTTCTGTGTAAAAGGATTTTTAATTCATCGTTACAAGTGGTGGTAATGAAGAGGATGCATGCTGGAAATGTCAGACGATCCATAAAGAGCTGGTGCTTCAAGATTTATCACTCTCGCATCACATTGCTCCATCACGCAACCTGAATAATGAATGCTTTTTACATTCACATTTGTGTACAAAACCCATTTGCACAACAGAAGAATAACTCTAGAAGCATACACAGATTCTTCCTAACCTCTCATCCAGGAAGGGCTGGGCTGCCTACACTGAAAAGCTGCGCAGTTAATGAATACATCAGCACTAACTACCGAATACATCAATGCTAATGACAGCTTCCCCCACCATATCCCCCTCTTGATGTCCAAAACTGACTCCCACACAAAAGAAAAGCAGAAAGCACAATTTATCTTACCAAATGCACCCATAGCAGAGGGGTATTCAGAACCAGCGGGGAGAACATAGCACCGTAGGCAAAGCCAAGACTCATTGATTCCATCTAATCATTAAGCCCCTGGGATGAAGCTATTGCAACCTCCACAGAAAGGAATTAGAAATCCATCCACTGGCATGTAACCTATTGATATATCTTCTCCTGATTCCCTCCTTATTGAGATGACCACAAGGGGGCCTTTGTTAATTTCTGCACAGAGGATGGAGATGGGAAAGATTTCCTGACGGAGAAAGTGAAACATTTTAAAGGAAAGCAGACCCTCTCAGACATATCCAAATGGTATTGCTTCCTGAGGAGAACATCCTCCAGCCCTTGCAGCCTGAGGCTCCTACACAACTTAATGTTTTTCTCACTAGCTAAGCCAAGCCCTGCTATTACTCAAGCAACCCCCAGGAAGCACCTACCAGTTTCCACCGCTGCTCTGGAATAGCACTGATGTCCACAGGATGGCGCTCTATTACGTTGAGGAAACGGGCCTCTGGGACAGCGATAGCACAGATTATATGGATCCACCTGGAAATCAGAGAAATTAGAAGCTGCCATATTTTTTTTTTAAATGTTGGCACATTTATGGGATGAATAAACTCTAGAGGGCTGTTAACATTTCTCCCAGTTTCCCTTCTATAGTATCTGGACACATTTATGATAGTTGGCAGCATTGGTAATATTAGCATCTGGTTATTAATCATGCACTGCACTAGATAAAGGTCTCTGGAACAACTGGGATCAACTTCCTTCAATAGGGAACCACTCCTGCATGGTGCTGAAAGGTGAAATCAATGACATTGAAGGTGTTCAGTGCCACACAGAATCAGACCCTTAAGAGCAGAGGAAGAGTGGGACAGCACAGACATCCCAGTTCATCCATCCACTCTAAAGAGCAGCAATTATGCATGCGAGGCAAAATTTTGCTCCCACATTGGAGCACCGTGACCAGTGTTCACAATATAAACAACATTACTTGCACTAGTGCTTGGATGAGAGAGCTAGTATACGTGCAATGCAGTGTAGTGGTAGCTGTGCTGGTCCAGGATATTAGAGACACAAGGTGGGTGAGGTAATATATTTTATTGGACCAATAAATATTTTATTTATTTTGTCGGTGAGAGCTTTCCAAAGAAGTTGGTCCAATAAAAGATATTATCTCACTCACCTTGTCTCTCTAGGATACATGCAAGACATTTTAAATGCTACCTACCTTCCATCAGTGGTCATTTGAAGAGCTCCTCCCCTGAGATTACACAGGCAGCAGTCCTACAGTAAAAAACCATCATAAAGATTAATTGAAAAGGCAACCAAGGCAATCCCAAACCAAACCTCCGCAGAGATTTATTAAGCTGGGGCAACAGCATGCCGGGAAACACTGTCTCCCCACCTCCCCTCGGTGTTGACGCATCCAGTTAATTCTCCCCAAAACCTTTCCTTTCCCGTCTCCACTACAGTGGATACTTACCGCTGCCCATGCATTGGCTGAGCACCGTGAACAAGACCAGCCTTCATTCACCAGATCAGGGCGTATTCCATAGCAACCTGAAAGAAACCAAAAGGATTCTTCTCACGCTCTTGGCCACACATACATGAAGCCCATTGCTGATAGTTCAGGTTAGATGCACCTTGGAAATTAGACATAGTATTTGGAATAACCAGATTCAAAACCCAAGAGACCACAATACGTAAATGACATGGAAGAGGAGTCACCTAGGGGTAGGGCAGCTAGGATTGATGTCACATACTAATGAAGTAGAATGTGAAACCCCAACTCCTTCCTAGGGCCAGAGGTTAGGAGGAGATGTCTGGCACTACATTCAAGAGATTGGTCTCAGAAGATATGCCCCTATTGCTACACTAAATGGACACATCAAAGGAGGTAAGAATGATGATCTGATTTAAACCCAGCTGGTGCAGCCATCTTTGCAGAAAGATTGAGCAGGACCTTATTTGAAGGGGGGAAAAGGGAGCAGAATAAAGTAATCTAGCAGTGGGGAATTAAACACTCCATGTGCTTACTGTTGCACATCACACAGGAAGTTTGTGGTGGAGCAGGGAATTGAACCTGGGGGAATCCCAGGCTAACCAGTGGGCCATCCTTCTTCCCAAACACCTCATGAGAAATTTTCAGCTAAACACACTAAAAGCTGGAAATCAAGGTGCTGCCATCTCAGCTGAACAGGCAAAAAGGGTCTCTAGTATACAAAGCACTGCAATACTTCGTGTTAATAACTTGGGTAAACTACAGGTAAATATTCAGCTATCAGTGAGGTCGACACAGTACCCGCCTCAGTAACAAGCAGCTACCTAACCCAGACAAACAACCTCAGACAAGAGTCAATAATATACACCCACGGTTGCCTCCTGCATATGAAGTTCCTTTCCATCACGTGACAGGTCACGAAAGCAGATCCAATCCAGACCTGGCAAAAGAGGCGGGGTGATGGAGTTTGGAAAACTGATTAGGAAGTTGACAAGAGCTTCTATTTTAAGCCCTTAAGTGAAATCTCTGTGGAGCCCAAACCTGTGTGGAACAGACTGAAATTTCAGCATTGATTTCTTGTTTCAAGACCACAGGTCGGGGGACCTCTGGACTTGAGGGGGGAATCTTCTGAAGGAACACAGCTCTCAGATGAGAGAGGGAGAGACACAAACTTAAGAATGAAAGAAAAGAGGAGCCTAAAGGAGAAACTACGATGAGAAACATATTTAATATTCCTTTTTTTTCCAGAAAATAAATTAAATCTTGCTTATTAAGAGCAAACCAGCCAGACTAGAGCTGCTCAGACTAAATATTAACCTTTGAGTGCAGCTGTCTGTTCCTCAGGAACCAGGGTGTTTCTGACTGTAGCTAAGAGGCAAAATCTCATTCTTTTAAATAGGAGGCTTTCAGCTCCCAGAAATAGCTATGCAAGAGAGAGGGGAAGAAGTGTGTGCTGAGGGGAACGAGAGTGATTGAAGCCCAGAATCGACAGTTAATGCAACGAGGCTAGCAAACAAGCGAAGTAACTACTCTCTCCCCTCAATAGGTTGTGTCAGCACCTCAAGGGCCTAGAAATCTTGGCTGAGGTTTCCTGGCATCCCTCCCGTTGTCACAGCCTATCACAGCTGGGTGAGACTCCTCCAAATCGGACTGTAATGGCCTGCTGAGCAGTTTTACAGCACCCAGCCAGCCCAGCTTCAATAAGCCCCGATGCTGTAGCTCCATTCTACTGGTCTACCAGCAAACTGGTCTCACCACACCAAAGGCAAATGGATACTGGAATCTACAAGTGCAAACAGACAGTGACGAGGAGACAGAGAGGCACCTGCAACCTTAAACTAGAGTGAAGCAGCTAAACCCAAGCCTCATGGGTCCAGCACAGCTAAACCTGATTAGCAGAATGCACCAGGCTCTGTCTACGACTGCAGATTAACTTTGCTTTATTCATATACACATCTCTCTCCCCAAATCAGAATTTGGCTTGCTAACATTGCTCTTGCATGCCTTTCTACTGGAGATGTAGGCATGTAGTGGATAAAGAGATTCAACTCTCCAGTGACGACTATCTCCAAGATGAGAAAGCCATCTCTATCATGTGTGCACTCACCCTATGTCAGCATACTACACACCATGAGCCGGAAGTGACCGCCTCGTGGATGCAAGAGAAGTTCATCCTTTATTCTAATTCGCCACAAGAGACATTTGTGCTCAACTGCTCCTCTCTATAAAGCTGAGCCCATAAAAGCAAATTTTGCAGATAGAAGTCAAATAATTCTTTCCATCTGCCAAGGTCAAACAGCAGAACAGTAATGTACCACACCTCCTAATACTAGTGCAAATCTGAACTAGATGCTGTAGAATCTACAGTACTCCTGACGCAGACCAGTACCTTCAACCAGCTGCCATCAGAAATCCTCTCTTGGGCATAATAATCAAAGAAACATGTAGTGTTGTTGTAGCTGTGTTCGTCCCAGGATATTAGAGAGAACATGGGTGAGGTAATATCTTTTATTGAACCAATGTCTGTTGGTGAAAGAGACAAGCTTGCAAGCTACACTGAGCTCTTCTTCAGGTCTAGGACCTTTCAGATAAAATATATTACCTCACCCACCTTACCTCTCTAAAGAAACAGACGTATATGTCTCCTGTGATAAACTAACATTGTCATAAACAGCAACACAGACACTAAGAAAATGCATCTCAGAAACTATTCCATAAGCCCAGGTGCTCCCAACAACAACAGATGCTCACAGAAATCATGGTATTAACTACCCTCTCTCATAAAACCTAGATAACTGGTTCACCTAGTAGGCCAACATTTGAACAAGTGAGAGGATTGTAAGTGGCTTACTTTGCAATTTCTGGTTTCCAAGGTATGACATACATAAATGGTCATTTACATACCAATAGAGTCAGACTCCTTGCACTACCCAAGTCCAAAACAGGTAAAACAGCAGGCAGAAACAAACTAAGGTACCTCCAGAAACAGGATCTGCTCAAAGATGTCCACTATGGAATTTCCTCATTTCTAACAGGGCGTTATCACAGATAACCACATGTAAGTGCAAAACATTACATGGTGCAAGTGAGCAAGGAGGAGGTATGTAATGAAGCTGTTTCAATGAGGTGGTTTTATACTTTTCATTTCAAAAGATCTCTGAGAACGATGCTCTGTTGTCTTAATTGCTGAAAGGAGATTTCAGGATTCTATTTCCCACCACAGCAAAAGGATGCAATATCCCGTTTCATTAGTGCAGACTGGGGGGGCAGAAGGACTTTAGACACAGGTTGTCCTTTAAAAGCTCCAGTCAGTTCCCCATAGTGGCTTGGAAGAGAGTATGTCAATGGCACAGGTTTTGGGAGAGAAATTTAAGAATTTATTTGTCCTCATGAGACCCTGCGGAACCCAAATTACCATTCCGTTCATGCAGGCTTCGAGAAGGCCAGTCTGTAATAGATGTGTCAGAAGGAGAAAAGTGTCCAATAAAATAATGGACTTTCCTCTAAAAGATAGTATCTCAATGGGAGCCCAATCTATAGCTGAAAACATTTTAGGGGCTGATCTGCTGGAGTTTCAGCCGCTACTGAATACTGCCCTTGGGAATGTCCCCTGTTATAACCCCAATCAACTTTAGAAATGGAGGCTGACGCACTGAGGTGAATGTACCTGTTTTCTCTTCCTCAGGTGTTTCCCCGTGAGCAGCTTTTAATCAGTACTATGGCTGATCACACAAGCTAAGGATTTCTACTTAGTGTCTCCCACCTGATTTACATGTCTAAGGTGGCGCTGCTGTATTCGCCTGGCTTCCATATCCCCCAGACTCACCAGCGTGGCTTAGGGAGAGAGCCTGCACATTAGGAGTTTACATGGAAGATGCCTGTATAAGAAGGGAGCTTCCATCAGGCAGGACCTGATCTTTCCCTTATTCGCCCTGCCCCGACCAGAGAAAATAATTCCAGAAGGAGCAAAAGAGGAATAGAAAGCAGATGTGCAGAAATATGCAAGGATGGCCATAGCCACGACAGACCTGAGAATATAATGAAGAGGAAATGTATATGCACATTAGTATAGAAACTGGCGAAAGGGAGTGTGGCAGGAACCGCAAGCATGCCCAGAAAGTGTCCAAATGCAGAGAGCAGAGGTGTAAAGAAACGTACAAGTGACTGAATGCCCAGAGCCCTTAGTGGGGAAGGAGGAACACTCACTAGCATGAACCTGCAGGCAGCACTTGGCACAGGATATCAGGAGGCTGGTTCCATCTTCTCCGATGTACGAGTTTGAAGGAAGGGGCTCTGTATTTTCACCGCCTGAGGTAAAGCACATCTCAGGGATCAGAGGCTTTGTCTTCTGTCCACACTTTGAAAGCTGGAGCAAGGAGGAGCTCTCCCCTGTGGAGACCTGGACAGCCTCTTTATCCATCTGTAAGGACTTAAGGAGGAAAAGGAAACAGTGGTACACAGAGTCTCCATTTTGCCCATCCACCAGCTGTTCTAAAATTCAAAGAATATTGCCCTTGTGAAAAATCAATCCTCACTAGCTCATGCTGTTTGCAACCATGTGGCAAGTGCTCTTATCCCAACTCCTACCTCACATGACAAGAATCTTGTCGCTCCCTCCGTTCCAACAGGGTGTGCCCTGGGATTTGTCGTTTGGTTTGAAAGCTCAGGGAAGCATTAGAACAATGAGCAGCGTTCACTATTTTTGCATTTATACTTTTACAAAATAAGATCAAATCCCCAAATGCTGCAGAAGAAGACTATCTCCCCTCCCCTTCGGCACCCTCTCCTGTTCTTTCTTCAGAAGGACAGTTAAAGGTTTCTGGTAGTAAACCACAGTTAAAAACAATAGATTAAACAGCCCAGCTGCACCCAAGTCTCCTCACAATCCATTATACAGCAGCATCATGCAGTCCTGGAGAGATACTTTATATTTCCTGTCTGCAGAATAAATCAGGGATTTTTTTTTTTTTTTTTAAACACGCATGCCCCAAGTGAACACAGAGCTGTGTCTGGCTCCATGTGCCCTATTTATGCAGGGACAAACTGGGTCAGAGTTGAGCAAATAACATATCTAACAAATTTTGCCTTCCTGCTCATGAAATATCTGGAAGCAAATTGAAAATTCCTTAAAGCTGATGTTCAAATTCAGTGGATGATTTTTTTATTCTAATCTTACTTTTTGCTTGTGAATATTCAGAAGCTGGATACAGTGCTTAGATGCAAGTGGTCAGACGAATAGCATTGTATGTTTCTGTTCCCTGACTGGTGTGCTAGGATTTCTGGTGCAAAGATTTGCATGTGTGATTTTAAATACCAGTTTCCAAAACACTGCTTGAACACTAAGGGAAAGCAACGCACACAGATGTGAATGGGGCTAAAGCACATTTGAACAAAAATACTGCACTAATCATATATATTAAAAAAAAATTTCACCCAGATCTGCTGGGACAGCAAGAGGCCCACTAGGATTTTTATTTCCAGTTTTTTAAAATAAAGGGGGAAGAGATTCAGTACATCTCTGAAAAGCAATACCTTAGTGGAACTGGATGCGAGAAAACAGAAGGCCATCAAACTAGTAACTGGGGGATACGATGTTGGAACAAGCATATTTAAACTGATAAAAAACCCTCTTCTTCTCCTTGTGATTCTGTCTCTACACCTATAGGGGGTGTGAGGGTAATTACACACGCCTGCATACAAATATATTCATACATATGTACACACACACACACACACACCCCTACCTACACCTATTACTACAGGGCTACCTGTGCTACAAGGCTACCTCATGCTGAGTACCAATTCAATGCATACGCAAGTGTAGCAGCACTGTATGTATTAATGTCTGCTCCTGTAAATCACTACAGGACCCAAATGTGTCAGTGTGTTAAATCTTATTTTTCCCCAATCCCCTTGAAATGTGCAGCTTTGGCGTTTTAACCAGGCACAGCTAAGTTATCAGCACTATGTATGCAATGCACAGAAGAATTGACCAGCTTGAGAGTTGAGAGGCTTTACGAATTTTGGAAGCCTCCCGTCCTGTGTGGTCTGATTTATGATATACGTTTGATAGGTGGGGCAGGGTGAGATTTGGTTCCCAATGTTTTGCTTGGCAACGATTGCCAAGAAAATCTGCATCTTAAACTGAAGTTCCCAGAACTTTAAATCCCAGCAGCCTCTTACGGCAAGGGAGGAAAGCTGGACGTGCCCAGAAAACCTTTCTGGGTATTAGCTCTGATTTACTCAAATGATTAGAAAATTAAAACAAATTACACACCACAAAGATTTACATATGCATCTCTCCTGTCTGCTGCCTTGTACAGTGCCTCCCACATTACACTAAGCCCAGGCTCCAATGCATTAATTTATAAAACCGAGACCAACACCATTGCTCTTGCTTGCGTAACTGAAACGTTACAGCTGCCTGTATTAGCCTGGGAAAAGAGGGATGCTGTAGCGTATGTTCGCAATTCAGTAGCACTGAGGTTGGCCTCTCCTAGGTAGGGACAAAACCACAGAAGGACCTGATATTACTCTCGGTCAGCATTTTGTAAATCCACCCTCAAATTTCAAACAACCTGGAGAGCGTAAAAACAGATCCAGGTAGAATCCTCTTTCAATCAGGCAGAGTGTCTCAGGGTACGTCTACGCTGCAAAACACAAAAAACCTGCAGCAGCAAGTCTCAGAGCCTGGGTCAACTGACTCAGGCTCATGCTATGGGGCTAAAAATAGTAATGTAGACATTCCCGCTTGGGCAGGAGCTTCGGCTCAGAAACCCAGCAAGGAGGGTTGTCTCAGAGGAATGTCTACACTGCTCTGCGAGTCCCTCAAGCCCAAGTCAGTTCACGCAGGCTCTGAGTCTCACTGTTGTGGGTTGGGTTTTATTGCAGTATAGATGTACCCACAAAGAGCAGAGACTGCTTTCTCTGTACGGACCCCTGAGCTGCGCCTACTCAGCTTGAGAAGTTGTCAAGCGCCGAGTGTCGGTTGACGAAGAGGAGAAAAAGCATGTGGTCCACCAGTTTTTAGGAGAAAGGCAAGTTTTGCACAGTCCTGGTGGCCTTGTGTAGACAACATTAATAATAATAATAATTTGCACTTATCGTGTTCCCCATCAGAGGATCTCAAAGAGCTTTGCACATCAGTTCTCACACCATCCCTCTGAGGTGGGCAGTATTCCCATTTGCAGATAAGGTAACTGAGGCAGAGAGATTAAGTGAGGTACTGAAGGTCACACAAGAATTCTGTGGCAGAGCTCAACACAAGACAATCTGAGGTTAACGGCATACTCCCTTGCCATGGAATTTCTGTTTTACTTAAGTAAAATTAAAAATTAATGCAAGGAAAGATGAAAAGCCAGTAGGCTTTTCCCACTGTCTCTGCTATTTCCAGATACATCTCTATGGCACACAAACCTGGGGCTCTGACTTATCAATTTACAATAAAAGCCTAGATCATCACACCGACGCCATGAAAACAAACCCACACTAATCTGACTAAAATACACACTATGCAATACCCTCCACTGACCCACCCACCCATCCGCAGCAGTATCAGAAATTACCTGGTTATAAGGGTAGAAGAGGGTACAGACAGCACAGAAAGGCTCGCTCAGGGCAGCAGCTGCATTGAATTTTCGCTCAGCTGGGAAGTTATGTGCTTTATTCTTCCACTGCAGGGAAAGTAAAGACTTCAAAGCCTCTGGGTCACTCACATCCTCCTCCCCGGAAAATGGAAACGTTTCTAGAGCAAAATGAGCAATGGGAAGTGTCTTCAGTACGGACGAAATGCAGCAAGAGGGTGTAAAATAAACACTCCAGTGACACTTAGGAGAAGTTAAAGAACAAACACCATCAGTTAGTTCTTCTATAGCACTTTTCATCCATAGGTGCCAAAGCACTTTACAAAACCAGCTATCATCATTTCCATTTTACAGATGGGGAAACTGAAGCACAGAGGGAGAGTGACTGGGCCAAGCTCACATGACAGGTCAGTGGGAGAGAAGAGAACCCAAGTTTCCTGACTCCCAGTCCCAGTGTCCATGCATTAGATCATGCAGCCTCCCCTAATTAAGCCAAGTTCAAGGTGTGCAACACAGATCTATAATAATCCCCTGCCCTCCAGGCGGTAGTTTCATCTTTCAGGAAACTACATGATGATTCATTTGGTCAGGCCAGCTTCCAAGAGGGGTCTGAGCATTACCATCTGTGAGTGGCAACTCTATTCTCAACTACCATCACAGGGTGCACTCCTTACCACCCTATAGATTTAAATCGGGCCCAAGAGGCAAGCTCAATCTGGGTTCTACTCTACACTTTTCTGCAACTATTCCCCTAACCCCCTTTCATCAACTGCAATCTAATGAGCAACCTTCATCTACTTCTGGCACAGGTCTGACAGGCAGCTGTTTGTGCTGACTAGTTTTGGTCACTCTTTGCTTTCACAAACTTTTGACTGGGGCCCCAGGCATTCTGTGATGGTTTTAGCAGAAACATCCCGCTAATTTGCTTCTCCCACAACTCTAAACATCTTCCCTATTCTTTTCTGGGTGCCAAAATCCCCATTTCTCCCCTACCTAGCTGCCAAAGCCTTCCCATGACAACTTCTACACATTCAAGTACATGGGGCATGTGAAAAAATGATCAGAGGCAGAGTAAAATATTAATTTAACATTACAATTAATACAAGGCATAGTATACCGATTGTATTATTCATTTTCTGATTTAATTCAGTGGAGACCACCCTTTTAAAACAAAACTTCTGAATCTGCTGCAAGATTTCCAGCCTGCTGCACTGCAGGGCCACGGAACCAAGGGGCCCTGCAGTAAAGTCTAGGTCCCAGTTTGCTAAAGAGGACCTCAGCCTTTAACTGTCTCCCCACCTAATTCCACTCATTCTATATGAGGATGAAGAAGAACACAGGTTCATGCCAGGAGCACTACACCCATATGCAGTATTTTCCCTGGCTACAGATATGTCTACACTATGAGCTAGGGGTGTGATTTCCCTGCTTGCGTAACATACATGCACTAGCTCTCATCAACCTAGCATGAGGTATAAATACCAGGGTAGCTGCAGTAGCAATGGTAGCGGCAGCAGAGGCACAGCTTAGTTGTGCCAAATACATACCCACAAGCCAGTGCAAGTACGTGTACATGGGCAAGGGAATTACACCCTAGCTTGTAGTGTTGACATAGCCTAAGACTCCAAACTGCATTACTTGTGCTTAGCAGTGCAGCAAGGACAGCTGTGAACAGAAAGCTCTTCCAGGGAGCATAGAAACCTCCTTTGGACAGAAGTGTCAAGTACAGCTTGACCATCTCAAAGTGATTTTGTAGGCAGGTGTTTTGAAGTCCTGATCTGCCAAGTGATGTAGCCATTTGAGTAAGATCAAAGAACCTGCCCTCCCTCCCTCTCCACTGCACCCACAGCCTGTCTCCAAACAGGAATTTAATCACTCATTGCCCAGATCATTCTCCCAAATTTCCCCATGATGTCCCCCCCCCCCCCCATATCTCCTGTAGCTAACAGGGTCTCACCCAGAAAGTCAGAAAAACAAACAAGAGCTGGGTTTAGCGTTCAGCAACACTTCCTTCCGAGTGCATAGAGGCCTCCACCAATTAAGCAAAATGCAGAAGAATCTCATGCCATGGTGTCCCATTAATGACCACCCCAACGATTCTTCTGGGTTTGACAAGCCACTGGCTGGCTAAGCAAGTAGCCCCGGCATATCAGTATTCTGGACAGCCTTTTGCACTCACCCTCATCACTTGAGGCCTCCTGTTTAACCACAGACAATGGGGAGCGGGTTGGTGGTTTGCCCAGTGGGTGACGGCGACTTTTCTTTATCTCCATCTTCATTTTTAAAAAAGCAGACGTGGCCTGAAACAAATCAGAGCATGTTACGTGGGAATCCCAGAACTGAGGGGAGCAACAGAGGCCAACTCAAGTTAATTCCCCAGGATAGGGCCTTTAACCCACACACAAAAATCATCATTGCCTTTGGGTAGGATCACCAAGGACATCCCCACAGGTAATTTTGGTAGATTAGGCCAACACCCTCCCATAAGATCATGCCAGGTAAAGGTAAATGACAACATTTTCCTCTACCCAGAACGGCCTCAAAGTCAGATGGAGTTTGCCAGTTTCACTAGCCTCTGAAAGGTCTGATCAGTCATGTAACATGCTGCCTGCATTTCAGCTGGAAACCTCAGGGTAAAAATACTTCCCTTGAATGAAATTCTTATCTAACTCAGGGAGTTTCATAGTGCCCTTTACCACAATATCTAAGGCAAATGAAGTCTGAAGGTATAGATCCTTGAAATCTACAAAGGAATGTTCTGCTCTTCTCCACTCCCTGGACAACGTAGCTTTGCAAACACACACACACACACACACACACACCATCATCATCATGCTGGATGTAATGAAAGTGCTTTGTCAAAGAGTAAGGTCTTGCAGTGAGCCTTTGAAGTGGTTACACTCCAGATGGGCTTGTTGTGACCCACTCCATTGAGGAGCTAGGGAGCTGCATTCTGCACAAACTGGGACATCTGCATTTTATCCATATCCAATCCAAGATGTACTGAGTTTCAGTCACCTATTCTGGAGGTGACCAAGGCCTTGTCTACACTAGAGAAAAATGATAGATTGCAATGCCTTTTAATTGGTGGAAAGTGCCCTTGCATCCACACAAAAATTTACTTTAATGGATTGTTTGCCGGGCATCAATGATAGTGTCATGGAAAAAGTTACCCACGCATTGATTTTAGTTCACAGACTCAAGCCTGAGGCCAGTTTATTGCAATACATACCAATGCGTTGGGGTAGCAGTCCGAAAACTACTACACTTAGCACAGCATGCAGGCTGCCTTTAGTCTGTCAAACCGCAAGCATATTACAAATAATACGTCATTTATGCGAAATAAGAGTAGGGGTCTGTTCCTTTTTCCCGGTAGCTTCCTCATTATTTACGAGAATTGGGTGCCTATTGGCTGGGGGGGTTTCTTGGTGGTTTTGGCATGGGTGGTACTTGGCATCAGTTGGGGTGTTGTTTTTCATCAGGGTACATATTGTTTTCCGGGGCGGGGGGCATAGGGGTTTATTACAGGACGCCCAAAGATGGTATATGATTGGCTGGTGGCAGGTAGCGGGAACTATAGGAGGAGCTGGCCTTTACTAGAAGCAATTTCTTCATATAAGCCGTTACTATGTTTCATCAATAAGCAGTTATGTTTTTCCATCAACAAGCAGTTATCATGTTGCTAAGGCCTTTCGCATGGCTTCCTTCCCCTCCCTCCTCTGGTCATGGCCCCTGACCGTATTTGGCAGGGGATTGCACAGCATAGTTTTGTTCAGGTTCTGGCCTGTACTGTTTTATGTAAAGGCCGTCGATGTAGTTAGCTTCTGTCAGAGGGCCTGAATTTGGGCCTTCGGTGTTACTTTGGTTGTCATTAAGAAGGCTACCTAGTTCTTTTTCCCCACAATAGTTACCCTAAAAAAATTGCGTAGCAAGTCTCAATCAATGCTAACTCAACTGATTGAGCACCCAAGTAGACCCATTCCACTACAGCAGGTTTCTCACTGCTGTCCCCTAGTGCATCAGCCACTGCAAAACTGGCCTCTCTGGTCATCTTTCTGCATGCCACAGTTCAAGGATCAGCTTCACAAGAAACCACCTACCCATACACGTAGCATTGCCTGGAGTTTGATTACAAGTCATTTTCCGAGCAAGCGACTTCTGGAACAGTATTTCAACTCTAACTGATTGCAATTGTTGTTGTTGTTGTCATCGTCTTGTCCCACGGTAATAACAACAGGCCATGAAGTTCAAGAATGAATTCAACAACTTGCACAGGGTCATTTGGTAAGGGCTTGAGTCAAGGTGTCCAATCCAAAACATATTTCACTTTTCTTGCAATACTACACTCAACATTGTGAGCAGGTGTTAAAGCTGACATCTTGGTCCCATCTCCATTGATTTCCACTCATGCAGCGTAGTAAAGACCCTCCAGTAAAGACCATCCCATCACGATCATGGTACTGGGGTGTTCCCAGAGAAAATCCCTGGCTAACAGGGCTCTGACAACCATATTCCCACTACAAAGTTGAGGAAGAGAGTTCAGAAATATGATTCCTTGGTGTTCTACTGCCTGGTCCCAGGAAAACCTTTGCCTCACTGTGAGGGGATAGTGTAATCAGCATGCCCCTTCCCAGCTGGGAACATATCACAGGAATGCCACGGTCTGTATGAGCTTGTCTGAGCAGCTAGCCACACTGGCATCAAGCACTCAAATGCTCAATGGCAGGAGAAAGGCAAGGATTTGAGACAAAAGGACTGGAAAACTAAGAATAATAGGAGTCACTCTGATGTTGCCCACACACAGTGTTTAAAAAAAAAAAAAAAAAAAGAGTAAACAGGATCTGTACCAGATCTCCAGCCAAAGACTCACCACCACAACTTTGCTGTGGACAGCAGTGGAACTCTGGAGGATGGATCAGCTAGGATGAAAATGACAGGCAGGAAAACCCAAACATAGGGAGGGGATAGATGAGTTGGACTTTGTCAGCCAGGACCCGTTGGCAGTGAAGGTCATACAGAGTAATGCTGGCATTGCCAGATTACAACTCTAGCTTCTAAGCGCTTAAAATCAAAGAACATGTTTGGGGAACATGCTTGGGGTTCACATGGCTGCTACCATTAGCATTTGTGGCAGAGTAGATATAGCTACACAAGAACGTGAACATCCACTGTTCCATCATCCCCACCTCATTATACGCTCCTTTTTTCCCCTACGCTCCCACCTCTACTGTACCAACTCCCGCTATCATCTCCCAGCTCCTGCCAGATGCACCAGGCCAGGGGGACATGGCAGGTTAAGTGGCAGAGCGATATCACGCGGCCAGACCCAAAACAGAGGACAAGCAGCAAAAAATAAAACCAAATTAAAAAAAGGTACAAAGAGACCACAACGTAAGCAGCATAAAAACAGAAGCATTTTATTTCTCCAGCACAAACCACACAGGCTGCGGCCAAAGCATTTACATCCTATTGTATCTGCCGGCCCACTTGCCACCCAGCAGCATGCACTGGTGATCACAGTATCGACGGCTCTCTTTGGTGTAAGGCACATACATTAGAGCACAAATTGGCCTGCTTTGAAATTTACAGCACAGGGGGTTAGCGATTCAAAGGCAGCATCATTGTCCTTAGTATGGCATTAAGAATGAAAGTGAAGTGCATTCCATGCTACACAGTAGTCAGAGGTGCAGGCACCACGCGCAGACAATCACAGCTCCAGCAACTTGTCGATTTTAGCCCTGATCTTCCTCCAGTCTGCAGATACTATATCTGAGAAACGCTTATACAAAAGGTGTTTTAATCGGGCCACCGTATTGCATGGCAAAGCATATTTCCCTCTGCCCCCACGATAACTAACAGTGCCTCGCCATTCCCTCAGCTTATCAGGGGGAACCATACGGGAAAATAAAGCTGCAGCGTATCTCTCCGGCTTGCCGCTAACTCTCTTGAATATTTCCCTTCGCTGCCTTTTGGGAATCCTCCTCAAGGTGATATCATCCAGAGGTAGGGCAGCCTGTAATAGGTTAAGGTTGTTACTGTATTTGTCATTGAAAAGTTACCCCCGCCTCCCCATCCGCCTCCCAAAACCGCATCACAAAAACGCTCCTGGGTTACACAGCAGCCCAATACTGGGGGGCAACAGGCAATCTGCTCACCATCTGGGACAGACTGTACAATTGATCGTACTTAATAACTGGAAGCAAGGGCGAGACAGACATCAACATTCTGTTGCATTGCAAGGCTTCTGTGAAGGGTTATTATGGTTACTGGCTTTCTCACCATTTAACCCTTGACAGTGGTTGTCTATTGGCAGCTGTGACCAATAGACAAGCAGTCCACCAACCTGGACGACGACACCAAACTAACACCACCCCAACCTAAGACAGAAAGCCAAAGACCAAGTACAATGGATCTGCTGAACTGATGGGAGTAGCAGAAAGTTTACCAGCTGCAAGGGAAAAAGTTGTGACTCATGGGCCTTGCTCTGTTTCTCCAGCATATGATGAGCCACACATGGACAGGTATATGAGGCAGAAATTTCTCTCCTGTAATTCCCTATCCTTCTCTCACCATTCACAGATATCGGAATTTATAGAGGGTCATTCCAGGCTTATGGAAGGGATGTGTCCTCCAGGACTTCTTGCTATAGGACTCCCTGTTCCTGCCCAATATCCTGCATTTTAAAACACTGAAAATATCCCATATCGGGAGGCTCCCTTCTTCCCACCTCATGATCCCAGCTGTATCAGAGACTTTTCACTCAAGACAAGGAGAACATTTGCGAATAGTATTACATACAACTATGAAAAAAACTTGTCAGTTTACCTCACGAAGCATTCTAAGTTTGGAGTTTATATGTGTTTGTCTTGGGGCATCAGATCTGCTCTAGTTAATACACTATTACACTTCAGAACATACATTCAGGCCATTTTAGAATTTATTTGTCTATGCAGCAATGCAATGGGAAGGTAATGTATATCACTAGCATAACAGATTTCACTTCACTTAAAAAGACTTCAGTAACTCAGCCAGAAGTTATAGGCCTATTATAGGAATGGATGGGTGAGGTTCTGTGGTCTGCGATGTGCAGGAGGTTAGACTAGATGATCGTGATGGTCCCTTCTGGCCTTAAAATCTATGAGGCTATAAAAATAACATACCCCATCCCCCCTGGGCGCACACACATTCCCTTCCTCATTATCTTCATACAGCAAATGAATACAGAGGTCATAACATGCTGACAATGAAATGTAGTCCTTTGCCCTGTTTTCAGAATAGGTGCACAAAGCATCCCTGATCCAAGTAGCCCTCCTGTTGGTGACTCTGCTAACAGTAACTCTTGCCTCCACATCTGCACGGCCTGATGCAAGGATCTAGGACCGTATATTCCAGTCATCTTTAAATATCTTTCAGGTATATTGTGCAAAACACAACAAGCAGCAGAGATAATAAGGAAGTTTGTCCAGACAGTTCTTGCAAGGTGGCCTTCAATCTATCACTGACTCCACTGATATCCTCCATTTCCTCAGGGTATAGCTGAGTCTTCCACTCCCTTGAGGATTTGTTTTCATAAACCAGGGAAGCACATATGCAGAATAACATTAGAGACAGCCATTTAACTAATGTCAATTCAACTGGGGGCGGGAACAGAGGTCTAATTTTTGGTTTTTGTGGAAAATGGATGAGTTTGAGAATCACTTGCACCTTCCCAGGCCAGCCAACACAGATATGCATGAACTGACTACAATGATATACTGTGACCTGCATCAAAAAGGGGTGCTACCTCTTCTTGTTAAAGCACTCTAGGGCTTTGCTGAGATAGCAACTGTGTTTCATCAATGCACTGGTACAACTGAGGAAATAATGGTTCAAAGCTTGCTATAATGTCCTGCACACTGATCACATGCCTCTTGCAGGAAATGGTCACGTGCACCTCTGTCACAACAGTGCCTACCGTGGACTTATGGACCCCAAACTGATTCCTAACTGACTGGTAGCTGATCGGGATAGCTAGCTTGCACACTGCTGTCATCCTCCATCAGCCTGGAGAAATGAGCACTCTAGTGTTGTAATGTCAGGGTGAGCTCAGCACAGAGGTCCAGGAAAGTCTTTCTTCTTCCTGAAATTCTCAAGTCACTGCTGGACATCCCAGATCACAAGCACATTCTGGTCCCACCACTTTGTGCTTGTGCACATGGCCCAAAGCATCTCTCCCCACCATTGGAAACTCATTCAGGAATAAATCAGAGAAATGTACTCTGAAAGTCCAAGTTGACAGGTGACTCCAGTACCATTCTTTTGGTCTCCCAACACTCAGCATGAGGTCTTGAAAAACAATCCACTGCATCTCAGCAGCTGCCTCGCGGTAGTTTTTCCTAAACTCTAGCATAAACCTTTCTTCATAGGTGCGGGACACACTTGAGAGTGTTTGCGCTAGCCTACATGTTCCAAAAACAGTTTGGCAATAATACTGGCAGCAAGGTAAATACTGGAATACCCCACAGCCAATTACTGGAGTGTCCCAAAGACTATGGGAGTTTAACCCCTCCCTCCCACAACCCTCCTAGGTCCTCAGTGGGATAGCAAACGTTCCCAATATAGCACGATGACAGACAGCAGTGCTGGGAACTCAGATACATTCCTAGTGGGCGTGGCACCACAACCAGCACAGCAGCAAAATTGTAGGGGTCTTTAACTTGGTGCAGCATTGCCAATGTGGAAATACTCAAATGGGCAGCTGAACAACTGGCAATAAAACCAAGTATTGAAATACCACTGATTGGTTTCTCTAGTGTAGACAAGGCCTATGGCATTGTTCATTGTGGCAAGCTCCTCATCTGGGGAAAAGGGGAGAAAAAAAAAAAAAGGCAGAGTTTCCTAGCAAGCTGAAGGTGAAAGGTGGTGGCTTTTGTGCCACTGATCGTTCCTGTTCAGACTAGACTCAGTATTGAGTCAAACAGGATCCCAGGGCTTAGCATCTCTTTGAAAAATAGGGAGGAGAGGCAGAGGACAGAGTCTCAGCAAATTCTTTAAAACATTTCCCTCTTCCAACTAGCATCACTATGGCCTTTTCCTAGATTTAGGTTCAACGCACCACTTTCTACCACACAACAGGCCATTGCAAAGCTGAATCAAAACCTTGCTGGGGTAAAGTTCTATAGAACCAATCCATTTTCCAGAGGATCTAGGTACATCAATTCTTGCAGCTATCCCACATGCAAGGGAAGTCCCTGTAAGTCTATGAGGTTCTGCACAAGATGCAAGTCCCTCATTGAAAAGCTTACACTCTAAAGGCACAAGTGGGGCACAGTATATTGCGTAGCTATACAAGAGAACAAGATACAATGCTGCACAACAGAACACTGTTTTGTTCCACTGTATAACATGGGGAATGGTCCTTAAGAGCTCAAATAGACACAGCAGAGTCAGATTTGGGGAGGAAAAGAGGGAGAACCCACATGGCTGGAAGTAAGTCCTCCAAAGCAAAGTAAGTCCTCTCAACCTTTCCAAACTATTGTACCCTTTCAGGAGTCTGATTTGTCCTATGTACCCCCAAGTTCCACCTCACTTAAGAGCTAGTTGCTTACAAAATCAGACTTAAAAATACAAAAAAGTGTCACAGCTCACTATTACTGAAAAATTGCTGACTCTCTCATTTTTACCATCTAATTATAAAATGAATCAATTGGAATATAAATTAGCCTGCTGTAAAAGTAGGCAAATAGCTAGATGAGGTGATGTACACCTCCTGGAAGACCGCTGTGTAACCCTAGGGGTACATGTTGAGAACCACTGCTCCAAAGCATTACAGAACTCTAGCTCAGATCCCATGATGCACACTACTGTCCCACCAGTACTTTCCCTGGAAGCAATATTTATTGGTCTTCTGATAGTCAATGGTTACTTACATCAGCAGCAGGTGCTACAAAGCCCTCCTTCTGGCACATACCTGTAAGTCACTGACCTCAGTGGCAACATCTGCATTTTCTGCTTCTCCGCTCTCCTCCTCCTTCACAGTGAGCTCCAAAGGGACCACCTGCTCCCGCCAAACCTGGCCTTTTTGTGTGGCAAACTGCTCAAAGGCCTGCTGGCAGGATATGCGCTCCTTTTCAAAGACCACCTTTTTGGTCCGTGGAACCACATAAAGCATGGGAATGATGGGTCGGGGCTTAAAGTCATCCTCCTCGCTTGGCACCTCTGAGGGCAGGACGATGTTGAGGGGAGCAGAGGGTAAGCTCTTCTCTGCCGTGGCTGATGCTGGTGCTGCTACAGGAATCAGTGGCTGTGCTGCTGATGCCTCTTCCTCTGCCGGTTGCTGTT
Source organism: Emys orbicularis (assembly GCF_028017835.1). Classification (NCBI taxonomy): domain Eukaryota; kingdom Metazoa; phylum Chordata; order Testudines; family Emydidae; genus Emys; species Emys orbicularis. The sequence goes on along the minus strand of NC_088706.1, from coordinate 9,308,939 downwards.
GTGGCTGTGGAGGAGGCAGGGGCAACAGCTGCTGCTGCAAAGGGGGCTGAGGTGGCTGCAGGTGATGACTGTGATGGTGGTGGTGCTGATGGTGAGGGTGCTTCTTCTTTCTCTCGCCTTTTACTTTTGGGGGACGGCCCTTTACCTTGCTGTCTCCTGTTAAAGAAATGGGCAAGAATCAACTTTACGTGCTGAAATGTCAGGACATTCTTTTATTTCACCTTCCCCCATGTACAAAGGTGCTTTTTGACCAACATTGGTCAAAAAGCACTGGATTAACAGGACAGGCAATAGAAACCCCATCATCTTTGGAACAGATGCAGCACGGGCACTGGCCACGCAGGATATACCATGCTGCCTCTCAGCTCTGACGCCAAAGGACTGGCTCTAGAAATCAGAAGCTCATTTTGTGCCTGTGTCCTATTCAGTCTTTGACCTGCCTGCTGAGACTGCCAATGTGAATGTCAACAGGGACAGACGACACCTGTCCACCAGAAACTGGACTGAGAGCTTCAAGGTTCACATGTATGTTGTATTAACATAAGTGAGTTACACAATACCAGCCATCAGCCTAGGCAGAAATAGTGATGTCAAGCTAACTGGAATTCTGATCCTAGAACCCAACTTGACTGGGTTACAGCACTGGAATAGAAGATTAAGCGAAGGCAAGTTCTACGTACTTCCCTCACTAGCTATTTCACATGGTTTCTCATTTGCCTTACTTTTCATTGGGAGAAGTGATAGTTAGCAGAAGCCAAAGTACCAATGTCAGAAAATCCTTCCCACTTAAGGAAGTGTATGAATCATGGCACTAAACATCTGAGCATCTCACTCACTTCTTGGCACCCTGACAAAACCTAAGCTGGAAAATAGGGCCATTTGGCCCCAAAATCCCACAATTAAGTCACATGTAACTAGGCCTCTTTATTTTAGGATTCCGGTTTGATAGGGTCATAGTCCAGAGGTGGAAGGACAGTTCTGCCTTTGACAAACTCTGAGCAGAACAATATGTATTTGGAGGATTTCCATATCCCATTTCATGCCCCACCTCAAAACCATCCCCAATTACTGTTCCCTCCATGTAAAAGCATTGCTGGTATGTGAGTATTACTGTATATCCATTGCAGTCAACAACCCTGGGAAATGAAGCATCGAACCAAGCCACCTAGTTCACTTTACTGCAAGGCTTCTAGCACAAGGTCCTTAGAAAGATGGCTTTAAACCATGAATCAAACAGCACTGAACCAGGTCTATTGCCAACACCATCTCAGTAGTGGCTACTGTTCTGGGCATTTTCAACGCTTGCTTTCATCTCTCCCTCCTGAGGCCCCGCCATTCATTTTATCTGCATACTGTCACATCTCTCTTACAAAGCGGTGACAGCACACAAATTCCTTGGGCAGATAGATGCCCCAATATTTTTCTACAGAGACGGGGACCACCCATAAAACAGAGACCTTCTCTCCTCTCTCCCCACCTTCCCTCCCAATATAACCCTGCAAAATGATTGGGCCAATTTGATTTCAGAGCGTTCCAGAACAGCCATGATTAAAATGCCTCCTGGGCCTTGGTGAGCGTCTCTGGGTCAGGATGGAAGATGTCTTGACTACTTCCCTTATTGCATCTGCAGTGAATTATGTTCCCCATGCTCACCCCTCCCAACATTTCATGAATAAAGTTATCAGTCCACTCAAAGGAAAGTAAATAATAGATGTTCCACAGACGATGCCAGCCCGCAATTTGTTTAATAAAAGATTGTTTTTCAACTACAGCTGCTAGGGCTGGATGACTCTGTTGCAAAAGGTCTCTCCCCCTACTAACAGGATGGGGAGGGGAGGGAGAAAACCACAACCCAGAAGTGGGAGCAGAGAGAGAGAACGTTACCCTAATAATGAAGGTTACCAACCAACTCCCAAGCTCAGAATCTGCTATTAAAAAGAGTAGCAAAACCCACTGGCCAGGCTTAGCTCACGGCAGAAAATCAGATAAGCTGCCACTGAATAATGTGATACTCTGTAAAAATGATTAAACCCAGAGTAAGATGAAGCTGTAAGAATCCCTGCTGAAGTCTTTTAGGTGGACATCTAAATCTGGACATTTCCCAGGAGTGTGTGTTCTGAGGGTCTTATTTATACTAATTTATAAAATTGGCTACAAGGCCAGCCCAAATAGTTATTGTTGTATTTGTGTAAGTAGCACTTCAGATAAACTGGTTTGTAGTATCACACAGAAAGCAATACTGAATTTCCTTAGAGAGAAAAACACATTGAATGAAAGTCAAATTGGATTTCTCCTCAGTCACACAAGAACAGATCATATTTACTCTCTATACACTCAGAGAATTCTCTACCCAAGCAACAAAATGAAAGTCATTCACTGGCTTTGTTGACTTCTAAACAGGCTAATTTGATAGCAGCTGGTATCCAGGCCTATGTTTAAAAGTTTAAATATTAAGAAGACAAAAGATGTAGTTTACAGGTATATCTGAAAGATACACCAGAATCCAGCAATAACAGAGTGAGATTTGAAGGGGAAGTCTGATAATCAGGAACACTTACAGATGTAGAAGGGGTCTTTATTTTTAAATCACTACCTTTTCATTACAATGGATTAGTGTAGGGACCCTGGGTAGCTATTCATTCACTGAAGATGGATCTAAATAGCACAGCAAGTAGACATGAAAACTTTAAAAATGCAATAGTAGTTTCATTTTTGGAGGGGGAGCTGACTGGGGCAGAGGCAGGTAGAAAATGTACGCCAATTTCAACGGAAATTGCAGATGCTCAATACTTCTGAAAAATCAGGCTACTTATGTAGGAGTCTAACTTTAGGCATCCACATTTGAAAACTCTGCAGAGTACTGACTTCATCTGCTACTAAGAAACAACTATAAGCCCAAATATCTGCACTGGCACAGAAGACTGGAGACAGACATTAACAGCAGCAATTCAGGCCCAGCTGTAGTTGAATGCTTTTTAAGTTGTCAACAGTACAATTTAAGGAACTATAAGATGGACGCGTCAATCTAGCAGCACAGCAATCAGAGAACCACAATAGGAATTAGATATGTGAGAAACCTAGCAAGTCTTTCTCCACTGCATCCCTCTAATAATGCTGCATTGCTCCATGAAGTGATTTCTAGTGTTTTGTCCAAATCATTTTAAGTGTTCCAAATGATAGGGCTTTCACCTGTCCACTCTGGAGACTATCCCACAGTGTGAGAGACTCTCTAGGAGTCATGGAGACTATTTCATTGTCTCTTCCCAGTAATAGTTTCATTTTCATTTTCTTATCTTCATTTCATTACTTCTTGGTGTGGACTCCACACCCTAAAACATTCCTCTCCATCCTTTATGTTTACACCCTTCAAATTATTTGTGGGGGAACCCAGCTGGGTCTCAAACTTGCAAGCTAACAGAAGTTGGAAGTGATACAGGAGTGGCACACTCAACCCTAGGGGAAGGAAGCATCTTCCAGTAGCCATGTGTGGTCAAATGAAGCAGCAGTACTGACTCTCTATGGAGCAGGTGGTAGCTAGCATGACATTTGACTTTTAAAGAACAGTTTTCATTCTGACAGGGGTGCCTGTCCCAAAGGATGCTAGAAAGTGATCTGAAATACCTTGCTGGTCAACACTACCTTAACACATTTTGATGTGGTGTCAAGACATGATTTGCATCACATTACGACAGGACTACTGTATCCCAGGAACTTTATTTACCCCTCCCCAAACAATGCTGTTAGAAAATAGGGTGACACTCAGTGATGTCCTACCGGACAATAAAAGAATTCAAGATGACATGTCTACTGTGCTCTTGACTGAACTGTAGTGTTCAGGTATTGCAGGACTGTCTAATCAGTGATTTTATAAACATATAAAAATGTATTACTACAGGCACCAGAGGACATGGCAATAACAAATCGTTGGCATGAACTTGAATTTCTTGCCTTTGGTCTGTGGGCATTCTAACTGTGTGTGTGTGTGTGTGTGTGTGTGTGTGTGTGTGTGTGTGTGTGTGTGTGTGTGTGTGTGTGTGTGTGTGTGTGTGTAACATGCAATAGGATTAATGTGGTTGTGTCATCTTTAAATGCAAAGTGGTGCACAATAAAATACATATATAACCACTTCACAGTTAGCTGTCTCATTGCTTCTTTTCACAACAAAAGACAGGGTCCTCCTGTGAAGCACAGGGGTCTACATCCCAGCCCTGCAGCACTAACAACATGCCCAGCATGGCAGACAGCACCTGTTGGTACATGCATTACGTTCTTTCTAACTCACTCAGAGAGAGGAGCAGAGCTGGGAGGCTCTCTCCTTAACGTCTAGTCACAAGGAAATCTGCTAGGAAATTCTGAAAGCATTGATACTGAAATGATAAATTACTAACATAAAGCTTAGTCATAAAAGGCAAAGAGAAGACACTGTCAAGTTTCTGGGTGAGAAACCCTTAAAACCACAGCTATTAATATTCAAGAAGTCCAAAACAACAACATGAAACAGACTTATTTCTTGAAAGCTGCCGGTGATCTCTGAAGAATCCCACTCTTCCTCCTCCCCCTCCCAACCTGCTTTCCTCCTCTTTTCTGGTATAAGTGGAAAATCCCTTTACAACCCGACTAAAAATCAAAGCAAAATGAGGAACCGGGGGTGGGAAGGAAAAAAGGGGAGGAAAATATGCAACTACTTGCTCAGGTCAGCCAGGTGCTCTCTTCTGCACTCCGTACAAACTTCAACAATAAACAAAGGAAAATCAAATTATTTAGCTGAAATCTGTATGAAGCTTGAGGATGAGAATGCATGTAAGAAGATGGGCAAAATCAGGTGTATTTAACTTTTTCAAAAGCCCTAAGAAACTGCACTAAGCCCTGGTCTACACTGGATGGGGGGGGATCGATCTAAGTTACGTACCACAGTGAGTCGACTGGTGCCACTCGCTCCCGTCGACTCTGCCTGCGCCTCTCATGGCGCTGGAGTACAGGAGTCACGGGAGAGCACTCGGGAGTCGATTTATCACGTCTAGACTAGACGCGATAAATCTATCCCCGCTGGATTGGTCGCTGCCCGCTGATCCAGCGGGTAGTGTAGACATACCCTAAGACACTGACACATTGCTGACAATGGTTATCAGCAGAGTGTCCCCCTGAAATTGCACTGAAAACAGACTAGCTGCTTGTCAAATTTTCTGCAATTGTCCCTTCTAAGCTAGCAGTTTTCAACACCAGAGCTAAGTGTGTGTTTAAAAATCTGCTCATCTAGAACACAGCCATTCTTCTCTCCTCTCTTCCAGTCTAAGGATCTCAGATCTGTCCCTGCCACTTACATCTAGTCTCCCATGAGACATCAGCTTTTTCAGGCCATTTATTACAAGCAGTAACTGTTAAACTATACACTTGGCTCATGTATGAGTTTAATGCACTGCTGGCATTTTCAGGATGGAGTGACAGGAAGTACCTACTCAGGCTGTGCTTTCTCCATATGCCAATATTCCACATCATCTTATCTTCCTTGGAGCTGGAGGGAGCACTGTCTAGTTGATAGATCATGGGACTACATCACAAAGCTGGGTTCTAGTCCCAGGTCTTCCACAGACTTCCTGTGTGACGCTGTCACCAAGACATTTAAACCTCTTCTGCCTCAGTTTCCCCCAAATTTAATTGGGAATAATAAGGGGGTATACACTATATGAAGATGAATCCATTAATATTTGTTACGTGCTTTAGAGTTCCTCAAAAGTCAGGTGAAGGAAAAGCTTACCAGCAGTATGAACTGCCACAATCAATACAGCACTGAGACAGACTGCTTTAGTAGCAACAGAAAGGGCCCCTAGTGGGAAGAGCTACAGATTTCTAAGAAAAGACTTGGTTCTTCAACAGGGAGCATCAACACATATCATGTGATCTAGAGAGAAACAGATCACTCACCAGCCGCAAGCCAGGACACACACTGTGCCAAACCTTCAATATACTTTCTCCTTGACATGGTGCCTCTAAACCAAGGCTTTTAAAGCACTTTACAAAAATATTTCTCACAACAATCCTGCAAGGTTAATAAATATCACATCCACTGAATGGATGTGTAAAAAGCAGCCAGAGTGAGGTTAAGTGACCTGCCAAAACACTCAGAGATTCAGTGGCAAAGCTGGGGAAAGCAGTCCTTGTCTTCACTCCCAGTTCCCTGATCACTAGACAACACTTCCTCTCCTGAAGCGAAGTTTGGAACCTGTGCTGGCTCTGTGGGGATCCCAGGGACTTGTGCTAGCTCAGCCACTCAGAGATAAGTCTATTCTCTCCCCTCCACCAGATGGTTTGGAGAAAAAAAGAAGCTCAGTCAAATTTCTGCCCTCACTCCTGTGGCACTTGGGGATCTCACACATCTAAAGATCAGCTTTATTTGCAGCCTCCTGGGGGGCAGTGGGGGGAGGTAGGGGGAATCTAATGCCCACGAGAATGCACAAAACATTCCTTCTCACAGGAGGGGACAAAAAAAGTGTATTGAGTGTCGGAGAGTCATTCCTTTATGCAATATTTAAAAAAATATTATTCTTGTAATTATATTTTTACAAAACTAATAGCTTTGGCAAAACTACCGAGCCCTGCCAAGAAAGCTATTTGGATTGCATTCTTAGAGGGAAAAATCAATTGCTACTGTACCTCAGAAAGTACAGACTTAATACAGGGAAAAACTCCACTGATTTTTCAGGAGGAATAAACAACATTAGAGAACTTATTTAAAAATGCCTTCTGGAGAAACAGTTTGCTCCACTTCTGTTTAAGAACAATGTGCCCATCAGTGAACATGACTCTTACCTTCTCCCCCCTCAGTCACTTTACTTCTCTCTTCTTCATCTAGGTCTGGCCCTCTTTTCAGCTCCTCCTTCATTTTGACTTCTTCCAGGGCAGTCTCCATAGCTATGACTTCCCCAAGAGACTTCTGATCCTCTGTTTTATGCCTTCTGGGTTGACTTCTTTTTCTGTGAGACCTGGAGGGGCAGAAATAATGTTTCACATAAAGAAACAGCCTTCAGTTCATAAATGATTACTGTCTTGCAAAGGGCTCGGTATAGAAACCAAACAATCTTCCTGGGAGAGAGAACACAGGCTGGCTAACAATGGCCTATGCCAGCCGCAGGGACAGAGCAGACGTCTAAAATTGAACAGGTAAGCCTGACACAGCACAACATCTAAGATCCATTCACAGGAGCCATGAAAGACTATTAATTCGAGGAGTCCCTAAGGTTCCCCAAGAAAGTTTTCACCATTAATGTAAACTGATGCTATGTAGTTACAATAATTTTAAAGCCATATTTTTAATCTAAGCTCCTTTTGCCCACTTTCTGCAAACTTTCTATAGAAGTAGGGGGGAAAGTGTCATATTTTGTTCTCTGCCTGCACGCCACCTTTTCATCTCTTCGTAGATGTCTGTCTGTCTCCCTACAGAAATCTGAAGGTACTCTGCAAAGGAACACAATCCAGCTAGCAGACACTACCACGTGCTGCCAATTTTTAAAAAGAAAGGCATGGACTGCTTAGGGCACTACACTAAGTCAATATAGACCGTCTATGGCTTTTTGAGAAACTTGATACAGTAGCAGTACAATTCACAGGGCTCAAGGGTGATGGGGAAGGCTAACTAAAGAAGCACATTAGATATCAAGCATCAATTTGACACTAAACGCCTAGTGGAGACAACACCCTTACTGAGAGCAACATGGCTTGTTGGTGAAGTCCAAGAGAGGGAAGATTGTGGATAGTGACCCTGAGCAGCTAGGGGACAGGAAACCAGGGCGCCTCTCCAGTTTAGGAGACACATTTCATTTAGTTTTTAAAATAGTATCTCAAATAGATCTCTGAACCCTGGATCTGAGCCTAACAAAACCCTTTATCAGCAGAGACTGATTCAGAGAGCTGAGACTTTCATCATTTCAAAAGTACCAGCTTCCATATGGTGTCCCCATTCCATGCCATTGCATCTGCCACCACATTACAAAGGAACGCAATGCCATCTAGGACAACTCATCTGCCCAAGACTCTACAGGAGCTGGAATCCAGCTTCACATCCACAGAGTCTGTCCATAAACTCAGCAGCTAATTAGATTGGGAGTAGAATGAAGTTAACAGAGCTCTTAATGAGGCAACAAATCATATAAGAAAAAAAAACAACCTGAGAAATAATGAATGATTAATACAGAAGAAAGTTGATCAACGTGCACAGTAATTTATAATTGCTAGACTCTAACCATATGGTCGCCCTCTAAGTATAGATGTTAACTTCACACCTGCAAGCCATACATTAGCCAGAGCATGCAGCTGAACCCAGAAGGATCACAGCTTTTCTCTTCACTAAGATCCTGAAAACATACCACCTCCTCAGAAGGGAGAGAAATGAACAAAATTCTGTTAGAAGTTAAGTCTTCTGTAGCTGGTAAAGTAGAATCAAGTTTTGGAGGCTATTTGTGGTAAAGGATGTCTGTCTTTTACCCCTATTATTCACAAGCATGGCACAAAGGCTGCAACAGGTTGTAAAGCTTTAACCTAATATTGGATGCAATAAAGGTTTCACAGTGCTCTTCTCCCTCCTGAAGCTGCAGGGATATAAGCAGGGAAGAAAAAAAGACAGCACTCCCATCTGATGAAATTGTATTTCTGGAGTTACAAGTAGATGGGTTGACATTACTAGAAGAAAGAGACTATGTTACCTACCTGGACACATTTCCAATATCAGAAATGGTCAGACTGTAAATCTAGCTAAAAGGAAGCCATGGGCAGATAATCTACACGACCACATGAAATTAAGGTGATCTTTCCATGAGAACATTACTGCTTTGTAGCGCTCACAGTGTGGAGCACATAGCTGATTATGGGGTCTGAAAACCATTTGGAAAGGATGAAAAAGCCAAACAGATGGCATTTGCCTCTTTTGAAAAGAGATTTATTTCAATGTGATTTAAGGAGTAGTTTAAACTGAAGAGTTTGGACAAACTCACAGAACAAGATAAACTTCACCCTGGTGAGGGAAGCAGTGGTGTTCAGGCAGAATTATTTCAATCCAGGAGTTGTAAACATATGGAGAATATGGCTAAGTGAGGTCACGGGACCAAGTGTTCAACAGCTTGAAAAATGCATCACAGCGATTTTGGAATAATCTGGGAAGCAATGAGGAGAGTGGACACAGGTAGGTGGACCTTTTACAACAGCCCAGGTTAATTGAGGGGCTTCACTGCTAAGTAGTAGGCTCACACAGAGAAAGAAGGAAAGGAATACCACTTAGCATTCATAAAGTGCTCTATACCGATATTAACATTCACAACACACCTGGGAAGCAAGTCTCATTTCCAATGTACACTCAAAGGTTAAGTGACCCTGCTGAAGGTCAGTAACTCAGTCACAGTCCAGAGAAGAGAACCCAAGAGTTCTGACTACCAGACCATGCTGACTTTCCTGAAGCTTATGTGGGAGAAGGAAGAGACTGAAATTATTTTAGGAAGATCGGCTCTGAGATGGAGCAATATTTAAGAGGCCAACTACCTGTAAAATTATCCTAATTGAAGTATTTTAGGACCATCATATAAAATGGAATTTCCCCACACCACTCAGTTTTCTCTAAAGTAACAGGCCAATTATTGTATGCAGGAATGACCCAAAGCAACAAAAGGGAATGGAAGAGTCCTGGAGGACAACACAGGGCTACACTAAAGCAGAAATAAGCTCCAATTAATACAAGCAATCTCTTTCTTGCCTAGGTGCTAGTAATGCCTGGATTTAAGATAACGGACACACTTATTAGGTCTGCAAGTTTTTAAAACAGTCACTCACTCATCAGGCTTCCTAGTGAAGACTGTCTCAGATACTGTTTTTTAAAATAAACCTAACTCTTTGTTCTAGGGTTTTAAAAAAAGTTATAGGTCTGTTGTGATTAATATTCTGCTGGTGTTATCAATTTAAATAAATTTCAGATGAAGTGGAGCCATCTCCGGAAATGCTCTAGCATTGCACAATACTAGATGAGGGGACAGAACTAGTCTGCATATTGCAGAGCAAGCATTGTGGGGAATGGAAAGGGTAGGAGAAGGAAAGCAGGAGAGCGTGCGGAAGAGAACACACACACTGGCTCTTTTGGCTTCTATCTGGGCACATGAAACCTCTATCGTAATTCAATTTCCTCTTTATAAAGTTTTTTCCTCTTAAAAAAGCATGACCAAGGGAGAAACCATTCTCCTTCCAGTTCCTATTTGCTTCTCCTATTGGCAGCCCATTTATAAAACCTTCTAATCCAATTAAACTTTTTGGAATGCAGCTGCTGTTTATTGGCGACCCACTCTGTTGACCAATTAGCTTTAGCCACAATCAATTAACCATTATGCAAATACCATGTCAGGGCAGCATCTTCACTAGCCTAGGTTTATTCAGTATATCAGCGGCACATTCAAGAATGACGGACCAGAACTAGAATGGGACAAACAGAGCTCCCGGAAAGCCTCTCTCCTGACAGAAGGAGCTGCACACCATTAGGAAATCAAGCGAAGGTAAAACAAAGGAGGCCTCAGAGACAGTACCTGAATATCCTCCATGCCACTGGGATCAGACATGACTCAACTGCTGATTTTACAGCTACAGGTGTTCAAGATTAAGACTGGTATTACTGAAACAACAGAGACCTAGCCAACCCAGGAAAACATCTTCAGATTTAATAAAAACAGGAGACTGTTTACCAAAGAGGGAAAATAAAATAGGGTTACTTGTGAGGGCAGATTAATGGCAGTAGATGGCAATTAGTTTGCAGAGAGAAATGATGTAAACATGAATGATGCAGCAGAGGTGGTTTGACAAAAGGACAGAGAAAGTCATTCAAGGGATTCTGGGATGTGGCTCTATGCTACAGCTACAGGGCAGAGTCAGAAAATAGAACAGGAAAAGCTTCTCCAATAAAGCAGCCTTAATTACAGCATTCCAATTACTCATCTATTCAAGTGACGAGCAAAGCAGGCAAAACCAAAAGAAAGGTAATCAAGGTCCTAGAGGGTAGTGCAGGATTGCTTTCTTGCACAGGTTGTTGAAAGCTATTTTAAACTGAATCCTGAATATAAATCCAGTGTGGCAAATACAGTTGACACTGACAACCATCTAAAATCCAGTATCACAATGAGTTCAGTTCAGTCAGACATGTCGGCATTAAATGACCTGACAGGGATATTCAAAATTATTAAGGGATTTGATAGAGTGAAATGAGAAGCTGCTCCCACACTAGGAAAAGGATTTAAAAACCCAGGGATACTCCTAACTTCCTACTGTTGAATGTATGTTTGGAATTCAGGCCATGCTATTTCTCTTCCAGAGAAGCAAACATGGAGATAATACTGTCTCGTTGAGGCTAGAATTTGATTATATGAGCATAGCATAAATGCCTATCACCAGGGTTAGAGAATGGAGAAGTGGAACAAATGGCTAATTACCAGCTAATCTCCCACCAAAGAAAGTATGGGGCAGAACAAGAAGGTGTGGTTCAAACATCCCTAAAGCGGTCAGACCCATTCTCTTGCTCTATGTATTTATGTTGTGGCTCATACCCATAGTATCGGAGCCTTGGGATTGGGTTCTGTTTTGTCCAGCAGTCCGTTATTGAAGAGTTCAGTATTCCTTCTATCACTGCTATAAAGTAATGTTCTTCCTTTTACATAATGGGGACCTCAGGCAAATAGGGAAGGGAAAAGGGAAATTACATACCGGTAATTTTGTTTGTTGTCCTCTTCTTCATCTCCCATCCTACAAAACAAGATCCCAGTAGAGCAAAACATTAGAGCGCCACCTGCTAGGAAGCTAAGTCAAAAAGACTCTAAAGCACAGGAGATTTATACAGCCACGTTCCACTCCTTTTCTCTCAAATCATTTAAAAAGCACCCTAAAAACATACAGAATTAGGAGACATATACATGTGTGTAAAAGAGCAACGGAGTATAAGTGATGGGAGGAAGTGAAGATGGGAGAAAAGGGGGCACTACAAACAACAATTACTGGTATGTAATTTTTCCCTTGTAGCATGCCCACTCTTCTCCCACCCTACAAAACAAGATTCCATACAGCAAACAGAAGTGATAAGCAGAGAGAACAAAACTTAGGCTTTATGTGACAACCAAAATCAGCCTTATAAAGTAAGGAAAGATCTAACCGCTGAGGAGTGATGGTGGTCACAGCACCATATGGTGACTCTACCTAAAACAATGGCCCTGTATACTCACCAGCAAGTTGGACCTAAATTCTGAGGCAAGGTCTCCTAGATTTTGCAGAAAACTGAAAATTCTGCACTTACTTTATTTACATTAAGGACAGAGGGTTTTTATTAAATTAAATAGGAAAAAATATAGTGCAATCAGTATAGGAACCCAAGTGTTACTTATTTTGGCTTCAGAAGGAGTGTGAAAGTGAAGTTTGGGATTGGGATTGTGAAGTAAACACATTAGCTGATGTTTATGCTAAAATAATCACTATGATTAGCTGAAAATGAAATGTAAGTGACCATAACTTTAGGTTTCAGAGTTAACACCCAATTGAGATGAACAGATCAGCTTAGCCTGAAACAATAGCTCTGCAAGGGGGCGTCTGTAGACTCATGCAGACATCACCGCATTGGTTTGCATTCAGCTCACATTTTTAAGGTTATTTTTACAACCATGAGAGATAGAAACTTTTTTTAAATGAAATCTTAGATTCTGGAGTACAGTACTCTGCCAAAGGGTGAATTACACAGCTGCAGAATCACAGCCTTCCATAAATCAAGTCAACCACATCAGATGCCTCCACCCAAGTGGTAGCAGTGGCTCTAGAAATATGTTCATGAACAGACAAAAGGGAGGCCATATTAAGTCTTGTAATCAAGTAATGATTCTTTTAGAAGGTATTAAACTCTTGTTTTGCCAGTAGAAGCAGACAAGATTAAGGCAGCTTCTAGGCTACATATAATGTCACAATATACTTCATCCCAACTACAATATGAAGCCCCATATGCAGGAGTTGCTGAGGCAAGGAACTAAATCTACATAAAAGTTCTGGAAACTAGGGATAATTTATATTTTAGGTGGTTAGATGCAGATACCTAGCAGAATTTTTTTTTAAAGGCCTAAGCGGATTTGGCACCTACCTCCCATTGAAAGTCAAAGCTAGATAAATTTGAGAGCCTTAACTGGCCAAGTGAAGCAAGGTCTTACGCTCAACTTGATGGCACTTTGAATATTGGCTTTTGCCCCTGTGGAACCTTACATTGCAGAGTTCCACTAGAAGCACACCTCATGCTCGATTTCTGACAGCAGACTTGTACCATACTATTTATTGTTATGAACTGAACTTCTCCATTCATAAAAAGTGTAAGCTGGGGAAAAAAAACAACTCCTCAAAGCTCATGGGCAGAAAATGCCCTGATGAGGAAGCGATCCACGTAAGGGTAAATTAATCCCTTTCTGGAAAAGGAGCACTACCAGGACCTCAACAAAAAACCTGGGGGATAAAGCCAGCCAACAAGGACTAGAGTCAGCACTGAGTGAAGCATGAGAAGGGACAGGGTTGCTGAACTGGAGGTCAGAAACAGAGACTAGCTCTTTGCTAACTAGGCACACTTTCTACAAATGTAACCACCACCATTAAGGGAATTGGCGAGTCTTCTGTTGCTGATGAAAGCCACAGCTAGAGCTGAAAGTTCACTTGCCTCTTTTTTGGCGACTGGGGGTGAGGGTGGGGGGGTGGAGAGGAAAGAAAAAAAAAGATAAAAAGGACAAACTATAGACTTAAGGCTGGTCTTGACTACCGGGAGATCAATTTAGCAGGTCTGGTCAAGACCCGCTAAATCGACTGCAGAGCGCTCTCCGGTCGACCCCAGTACTCCAGCTCTCCGCGAAGAGTGAGCAAAGTCAACCAGAGAGCATCTCCCATCAATGCAGCGCAGTGAAGACACCAGGGTAAGTCGAACTAAGCTACGTCGACTCCAGCTACATTATTCACGTAGCTGGAATAGCATAACTTAGGTCGACTTATCCCGGTAGTGAAGACAAGCCCTTAAAGGTAGTTAGCAAGAAGTGAAAGGGCAGTAGGAAAGGAATCGAGGACCCCTGGGAAGTCTCCAGGGTGCTGCAATAAAAGGCAACCACACAAACATGGCAGCTAAAAGAGAAGCACAGTAGCAAGCAGGCCCCTTGAGAGCTCACCAGCAAGCCCACAGATATATGTGACCGAGCAGCAGAGAGCAGGAAAATACAGAGGGAAAAGTGAAAGCAAGGACTGAGGGGCAACACAGAGATATGGAACTCAGTTGCCTGAAAGAATAGGGGTGATGCCTCCACTCAATAAAGAGGGCTTGGATTCCCTGAACATAGTACTTTCCCACTGGATAAATAAAAGGGAAGCCTGAAGGTTACACCCTTGTCTGAGAAAAAAAACTTAGAATTACCCAAAGAAAATAAGAGGAGTCATGGCTCCTCCGGGCCCTTAGTCCCTGGGAGGGACAGCTAAGGACTTGTCTACACATGGAGTTGTTCCTGATTAACTCCATGTGTAGACATGCCCTGAGAAATCAGGACCCAAGATCCAGTAATGGCTTGCTTGGAGGAGAGGTTTGAGTCCAGAACTGCACCCTGAGGCTCTGGAGGCATCTAAGCCTTCCAGAGCTGTCCACTGGCTGCTCAGGCTGTATCAGAGGTTCAGCAACTCATTCATTTTAACCATATCCCACAGAAGAGACCAGACTGTGCCCTGAGGGGGGGCAGGCAGGGAGGGGGGAAGAGTGGGAGTCATCCACCTGTGGACTGGGAGCCTGCAACATTCATAGGGAATGCAGTCTCAAACCAGTTCTCCATAAATTCTGTAAAGGTCATTTTCCTCTCTCCACTTCCTCTACTACTTTCTTTTGATAAATACAGAAACCAAACTAGACATAAAAGCAGCAAAAGGCAGAGGACTCCATGCTTCCAGAAGAGAGGGGGGGGAAAAAGACTGAGGAAAATGTGAAGGAGCCTACCTAGATATACTTTGTGTTGCTGACAGTCTTTTTTCCTCCTGCTCCCTGGTAGATGGAGATATCATACTTACTGTATGGAATCTTGTTTTTCAGGATGAGGGCCACACAAGTTTATATTTACAAAGAATATTTGTTGCCATAATATTTAAAAACTGTAAAGGAGTTATGCAACCAAAAGACATAGAATAGTTCTAGATCAGTATTTACAAGGTTTAAATTCTGGGTACTAATTTTAAAACGACAATTTTATATTGGCAGTTTCATCAACTGGGAGAGTGAAATCCAGGACAATATTTCTGTGTCACCAGAAGGGTCTCAGATGGCAAAGACAGTCTCTTATTGCTAAAAATTACTCCATATGCTAGGGAAGACACTTTTGCATTGCATTAATTTAGTTTTGGTTAAAAAGTGTCAGATTGACTGAAATCCTCCATCCGCAAAGTAGGTACTGCATGGACAGATACAGCACATACACCTCTACCCCGATATAACGCTGTCCTCAGGAGCCAAAAAATCTTACCGCATTATAGGTGAAACTGCATTATAGCGAACTTGCTTTGATCCACCAGAGTGCGCAGCCCCGCCCCCCCGGAGCACTGCTTTACCGCGTTATATCCGAATTCGTGTTATATCGGGTTGCGTTATATCGGGGTAGAGGTGTATTTCATCACACGACACTGCCAATGAGCTTCAACCCTTACAGAGAGGGTTGGACTCTTGGACTAAGAAGAGCAGCTCAGTTCCCACAACCAGCTCAATCTTTGACCCTTCTGATGAAACTATAAGAGGGCCAGTGGAGATGTGGGCATCTGTCCAAAGGGAAAAGACTAAGCAAAACTAAGAATCAGGGCTGTATTGGAGAAAGGATTTTTATATATACACACCAGGCAGAATTTTTTTTTAAATAATTTTGACAGATAATATCAATGTTCATTTTTAAGCATTTTTTCTATTTTATCAATTTAAATGTTCAGTTGTGAGAGATATTGGTGGGTTCAGGAAACTATTTAATGATCATAAGCATTGAGGTTCAAAAAGTTAAAGCTTTATAACCATTAACACAAAAATTGCCGACATAATATGTCAAAATATATAAAGTAAATATCCTTAAATCAAACTTAAGGCAAAGTAAGAAGAACGTGGCTATCTGTAGATTTTGATAATCATCAGTGGAAATATTTTTTGTTGGTTTGTGTGTGCACGGTGAAATCGAGGGTTACCAACATTCACCAATAAAAGTCGAATCCTTCCAAGCCTATCTATATGTGCCAATACTAATACTAATAGGTCTCTGAATTTCTCTAGTGTCCTTCAGCTAAGGTCCTTCACAAACATTAAGCCTAACCCTGGAAAGCAAAGTAGTATTACACCATTTCACATGTGTAAAACCAAGCCCAGAGTTACGTAACTTGCCCAAAATGTCACAGTGAGCTAGAAACAGAACCCAGGAGTACTGACTCCTGAGCCCCAGATGTACACACTAGAATACAATTGCTCTCAAGTTTAAAGAAGCTAAAATAAGGTAATCAAATCTCATTATTCAGAGCTTAAGTTGCCTGCAAAAGTCAGGAAGCAATTTCTCCCCATGTCGGTCTATGTTCGTATTCATACTGTACTGATCACTGAGATGGGCTATATGCACCACTGCAGAGTGGACCAGGTGAATTATGGGTTTAATATGGCTTTGTCTAAGAGATGCCAGTACTGGCTACCACTGGAGGACAAGATACTGGACTCTGGACTGTTAGAGGAGTGTAAACCCTTCTTCTCACTTGCCTATAAATTCCTCCCTGGAAATATCAATTCACTGAGCCACATGTCCCAAGCAGGACCTTTTTGACAACACTTGCCCTACACACAAGCCAGCTGCTTTAGGGCTCTTATATCACAGTGATTAATGCAGTACAAATGCCTAGATAAATGGGAACCCATGAGCCCTAGGAATTTTGAACCCCATATGAACTTTTCTTGTTAGAGATGGGAAATCGAAATTTTAACCCCAGCACCAGAGCCTGTACCGCCAAGACTGCACAGCAGCTCCTCAGGCACTCTTCAGGCAGGGGTTGGTAGCTATCCCTCAGACAGACAGAGAAGCCCCAAATACTCTAGTCACTACAACTAGGAGCGTCTAGTGGATGCCATCCCCTCCTTACCTGCGGAGCAGCTTAGCTTTCAGCTCAGGCTTTGTCTCATTCCAGGCATCCAGCTCTGGGCTGGTCAGAGCTGTGGGTTTCATGTGGTCCAGAACAGCACCATCTTTCCCTTGTTTCCATAAGTCATAACGTTCCGGCTGTAGAACCCTCACAAAAACATCCATGGAAATCTTCACCATGTCTTTGCGGCAAGTGCACTGCAAAAGAATTCCAGACACCGTGATCAGTCCAGTGCCTCCGCCAGTGTGCCCAGCTCCGAGGAATTTCCCCCTCCCAACCCCTCCAGACTTTCCCCCTCCCAAAGCAGGTTAATACTTTGCATATCTACTTTGTAACTCCCACAGCTGATATCAGGGGTGTATAGATGTGAGAATATTTGGTGAAAACCGTGGAGAATGAATTACTCCATCAGCCCTTAGAACAGATAAGGCAAAGGCAGAGACTGTGCCAGCTCCCCATGCAGCCCTGCCAGTATCCCTCATCCTTGATCCGGTGAAACTTGAAGAGGGCATTTGAGACCTCAGCCCCCAATTAATCCTTTTCCTGTCCTCTAAGGCTGCTGACAAATTTGCCAATTAGTGGCAACTAAGGTAATGGGATGCTGGTCTACTGAAATTGATTGAGGCCATCAGTCAGATGGTAAGAAACTTTGGCTACTACAGACCCGGGCAGGGTTTGACCTGAAAGCTCGGAGATGAAAGATTCTAGATCCCCATTATCCAATCGCCTGTGAGCACGTAACTAATACAAATAACCCCTCGGGACAACATTTCCTAAGTGAAAAAAGGCCTCAAAGGAACAAAAGCCCAATCTGGTGCCACACCGTACCTGTTAAATCTTACATTCCTAAATCAAGAGGTCTGGTTTGGAAAGGACTGTGGACAGCAAGTGGTAGCATCCAGAATCAAGGCCTGTTCACTGCCGGCAGAGGAGCACAGCTTGGATGTGAGGAGCAGCATTGTCCAGCTGTCCCCATCTACCAAAAGTTAACTGACTAGTTGGCAGGAGTTGGAGGGGGGCAGGGACGGGGCATGCGCTGACCCCTCTGGATGCAGCTAGTAACCAAGAGGCCTGCTTGGCAATTGGGTCATTGAAACAGCTGTGCCCACACAAAAACGACTAGAATAAAAATACAGATGTGTATCAAGTAGAGTGGTCAACCAACAGCCTGCAGGGAAAACCTGACTGCTATTAATTTTGTCTGAGTTTGATTACACTTCAACCAAGAGAATACATTTATCCACATGTTAAGGAAATGATTTTCAACAGATGCTTAAAAAGTGATTTATTACTCCTAAACAGTTGTCACGATAATTATTAGATTCCCAGGAGTGGGATGGTAACAGTTAAACTGTTAGAACTGAACATCAGAGACAGAGGCTTGGCTGTGTCCACACACAGCCTCTGGTGACTAAAGACTGGAGGTCTACAGCACTGAAAAATGATCTGTGCTACTGCAGCTTCAGAAGAGAGTGGTACATGTAATTGCAGGGGATGCAGAGGGGAAAAGAGCTGAGCAGATGGGAAGTAAGGAAAAGGCTAAACAGCAATAACTGTTTGACATTTAGAGGAAGCATCTCTAGATCAGGAAACAATTTATACCATTTTTGGGGCTACCAAAACAGCATTAAAATTGACCTGTGGAACTATAAATACACATTTATTACTGTATACAGCTGTGCAAGAGACTAGACACAAATGTATTTTAGGTGGACATATTTTCACCATGCCAAACTATATGAGTCATGTATGAGACTATCCATACCCCTTACAGAGAGCGTTTTCTGCCCCCAGCACTGAAGCACCAGAGCATATATGCCTCTCTATAAATTGCTAGCAGATCAGGGGAATGCAGAGCTTCACAAAAACCAACTTATCACGCTGGATTTCCATTCTGCTTTGTAGTCAGAGGATGATGTAATTAGAGCCATTTTCCAGGACTATATTTTTAAAGCTGTTTCACACCCACACATACCCTTTCCAAGCCATCCGCTTACATTTCTATCACTTTCTCAGCAGAAATGCACTAAATTAGACAGTGTATGGCTGTGCTCCTCCCCTTTCTTCTCTCATTTGTTACTAACAGCATTAAAATATTTATGGCCCTGAATGTGAAGCAGTAGAGAGAAGAAAGGTTCTCTGCAGAGCTCCCTGCTGCCCCAGTTCCTCAGCCAGAGGATTCCCCCCCCCCCATTATTGTTTTTCATTTCATAAGGAGTGCTGGTCACCTTCTGCTCTGCAACGAAGCACTGACTTGGTGAGCAGTAATAACCTGACTGTACTGAGCGGGAGGGAATATTTATGGCCAGACAATTTCCAGCAAACTCAATTCATTTAATGAAAAACAGTGCAGGAAAGAAAGGCTTGGAATGTAATTTGGCCAAGGAGCTGCCAGAACACAGATGGTGCCCCATGCTTCAGATTCCGGGCTGGACAGAAGCTTTCCCCAGTGTCTCCATCAATAGTGGCTTAAGGGATTTGTATCGAGCGGCTTTTCAACTACTTTCCCTTAAGTAATTAAAAAAGGCACCTGTGTGCTCCTATGAGGGGGAACTTGAAGCCGCACCCTGCAGAGCAGATCACCAGTTAGTCCTAGAGATTGGCCCCTTTCCCCTTTGCAAAGGGCTAATCCAGACAAAAAGCTGTATAGACAAGGAACATCCCCTTTCCTGCATCTGCCTTGGTACCAGCATGTGTTCAGCACACTAAGGTCATCTCCCTTCAGGGAATACAGGGCAAATATCCAGCCAGATGAGGCTAAGTATCCTGAATGCAACCATGAAAGCCAAAACAGGTAACACTAACTCCCACAAGGCAGGGGCTGCAAGCCCCAAAGGCTCAATGTACAAAGATTGCCAGGAATTCACACACTCGGCTATTTCAGGTCCAATTGTTATTCTGGGAAGTGACACTCCAGGCTGCGGTCTCCCTGGCTTAACCACCGCAATCCCCTACAATGCCACAAGTCTGCAGCAGCCAAGCTCCCTGCCTTCTGCACAAATATAACATGATGTATGTTTATATTTCAATTTTAATTTTATTTTATTGTTTTCACACTAGCGAGCATGAATAATTTACACACAGTGCCTCTCCTCTGGGGCCTCTTCCAGCCTGTGCAATGATATTTCCTCAGCCACAGCAACTGTGTCATATTCATGGTCCCACAATGGCCAAACAATTCTCCCCCTCACCCCCTTCCCTCTGCCACAGCAGCGTAATCCTGCTTCAACCAGCAAGTACTCTCAATGCAACTGCAAACTGGGGGTTGTAGAGGTGCATTTAAAGCCAGTCTTCTGCATGAGCTGTTTTTGCAGTTGAAACAGAACAAAGAAAGCACGTATTCTTCAGTTTTCCTGTTTAGATAATTCACCCAATTCTAAATATTTTGCCCCACCTCCGCACCTTCTTACCCATCACTCCATTTTTGCAAATATTGCTAAGTATCTAAATGTGGCTACAAATGCTAGAATTTTTGAAGGTGAGTGAGAGACAGACACACACACACACACTCTCTCTCTCTCTCCCTCCCTCTCCAACCCCATTTATCCTTCTTCGGCCAATTTGCAAATAGGGACAGAAAGCTCTCTGAAAGGGAGTTTAGCTGTGCAGTTAGTTTCTAATGGAAAAATTAGGAACAAATGGGGGAGGGGAGCAATTAAAGGGGGTTTGAAAGGTTCTCTCAAGTACTGAGAACTCTGGGGACCTATTGTGTTTCAACCATTGTATAAAATGGTAAGAGACGAGGACAAAAGAGTAATTGGTGCCCCCTGAATGACTTGTACTGCAGGAGCACTGATTCTACTCTATAGCTATTCCCCTTTATGATGCATTCAAGTATAAAAATGGTGACTACATTAAGGAGCCAGGCCTCTTCTGCTAATAATCTAGCTATGAATAAAGGAGACCAACTCTTTTTGCAGGATGTTCAGAGAAGGGGGTGCAGAAGATGAGGACACATTCAGAATGGAGAGGAAATAACACTTGTTTCAGATCTCAGGTAAGCATGAACTCAGATGAGGGATGCTGATCAGCCTCCTCACAACTCCAAGAACAGAAGAGCCACCATTTGGATACAAGGAACTGACATTACATCTTAAGACATTAAACCTTCCTCACAATCAGTCCAGGCCACACATCATGCACTGAAGCCTTGTGGCTGCCCTCCCCTCTCCTGCCCCTTATTTACTGTTATACACTCTGGTGACAGTGACATTCCCTTCAGCTGTGCCTCGCATGTGGAGATACCGGACATCTTGATGAGCCGTGTTTCAAGAAACCCCTCTCTGTACAGCTGTTTGTGACAATTTAATCAATTCCCTGAATGTCTGTAATGGATTTCTGTGACTGCTGCAGAAAACACAGATCAACAGGCATGCGCAAATCAACAACCCTACCCATGTCTACTCTGCCTCTCCCAATTCTCCTTGCTGGAGGGTTAGGATGGGATAAGTAGCACTGCCTAATAAGCTATGTCACTAAAGCTGGAACACTGACAGTTCACCAGAGACTGTAGAGAGTGCATGCAACACCTGTATGCAACATAGATGGTAGCTCTCAATATTTATGATGCATCTTCAAATTATAAATAGGATAGAAAATAAAATAAAAATAGTCTGCACATAAACAAAGTGTGGTAAAATAGTCCAAAGCAGAACTAATCACATTTAAATTAAAGCTACACAGAATCCTGAGATTTAGTACCTCATTACAAAGTTCAATTTGCTTTCCAAAAATCTGTACTTTCAAATTAAAACATGTCTAGGCCTTTTAGTTGCAATGCTATAAAATGAGCAAGTCTACACCCAAATGATAGCATTAAGGAGAGGTATGAAATCTTGTTCCCTTTATGTAAGCCCCTAAATGCTAATACCTTTAGACAAGATGGCATGCCTTGGGCCAGTTCTGGACTGGATTTTAAAAGATCTGCACAAGGAAAAAAAATTTGCTCAGAAAACGCTGCCCCAGTTCCTGTCAGTGGCACAAAAGTTTAACCATTGCTACCCTTTTGCCTGGATTTAATAGGTACAGGATTTCATTTGCTGTGCAGCTTGGCCAGCATGCATTAGATGAATCACTTTTATAAACAATAAATGTCTTTCGTCTTCAAAAAATGGTGCTGGATGGACATATTTGGTGCTGGTTGGACTACAGAAACCTTGATGTGAAGTCCCAATCTTCACAGCACAACAGCCCCAACTCCCCTTTACATTCCCTACCCATCGAGACATGCTACAAGTGAAATGCTGCAAAAAACCCCATTCAAGCAGCCCAAGGAATCTTTATAACAGGCTTCCTTCTCTGCTCTCTCAGTGGAATTCATCCCTGCTTTAGACCCACAGAAGGAGTTAGAGTGACAAGGTCACCAAAAGCATGGACCATGACTAAATGGCAACATGAAGGCCGTACACTTGTCAAGTTGAAATGACAGATGAAAAAATCTACAGCTATGGAGTTAAGGGACTCTGGGATCTAATCAAGCATCTTTGAGTCTCTCCTCCTCTCATTTGGTACCCAGATTGCCATACCAAACTGCTGGGAAACAGCGTGGCTGTCACCACGCATGCCGAGAAAGTGACAGATCAAACAGCAGAATATTCATAACCAGGGTCTCCTAGGACCTGCTGGCAAATTCAGAGGGAAATGAAAGTATGTTGTAGGGTTTGCTGTTTTCCTTCAGTTACAGAGAATCAGAGACCCAAAGCGGCAACAAATTGACTTCTGAAAAACAAAATCATGACAGCTCAGTAAAAAAGCTTCACCTGGTGAACCCCTCACTGGCCTGTTGATAAAATCCTGCACCCCAGGGTGAATGCCTACCATTTTTAACATAACAAGCTTCCTCTCATCCTGCCTGCACTCTAGACAGAACACAGGACTGGTGCCTACATGAAGCATGAGAGGGCAGAAGCCTGGTGCCCACGTGAATCATGATTCTTATACAGAGTCAAAGGGCCCATTTAGTGAAATTAAATTTAGTGTTTCCCTTGACCTAAGTATTTAACAAAAAGTCCACCTTCCTCATAGCCCAGAAGGGCTTTTTAGGAATTCACCAAATCCAGGGGAACTCTCCACATATTTTCTATTGAGGCTTCCTCTGCCCCCATCTTCTCTCTCATTTCAGAAGCTAGCGACTTCACTGACCACCTCCCCAAGGAGCAATAGGGATCTGGTTATCCAAGGATAGTTTATGAAGATAAAATCATGGCAAAACAAATGTAAAAGAATCATAAATAAATCTGTTTAGATAGGCTGAAGATTCCAGTTTGGAGGACAGTCAATATTGAACAGATTTCCCTCTCTTTGCACTATCACAGAACACAGAGTTCAGGCTGCGCTTATTAACACAGACAGAGCTTATTAAAATAAAATAAAAAAGACAAGTAGTAAATAAAATCCCCATCTTGAGTCCTGCAACTTATCCCATCCCAGCAGATCTGATCAATTCAGAACTGGTACAGCAGGCCCCTTTGAGAGCCTGAGACTGCATGAACACAATAAAACATTTTTCCTAAAGAGGCAAACAGTGTCCTAGCCCTGCAAAGGCTAAAAAGTCATTTCATTGCCACGTTCCCATGGGAGAAGTGATTATTTAGTCAAGCCAAGGACCTCCTTCCCATTCTCTCTTAACATCCTTTTACCATTCCCAGTAGGTGGGAGGAGGGAAGTCTCACCAATGCCTTTCAGATGTGTCAAATTGTCTTTTATGACCACTAATAATAATCCTCTGTAAAAGGACACAAATTAAGTCAAATCGCTCATTTGATAAACAGTAATGAAAATAAAAATAGAAATATACAGAAAGTTGGATTTCATTTTATCCCTTTTACGGAAGGTGGATTCTCTCCCCAACAATTGACTTCCCAGCTACTAAAAGAAAACAGAATCCAATCTGCTCAGTAGCATATGGAAAGTTAATGCAAAGGAACATTTCTCCCCATGCAGAAACAGAAGCTTAGGTGAAATAAATCAGTTAAAAAAAAATGGCACTTCTGGGCCTCCTGCTGAACTCAGGCCTGTTTTGAATGTTTTGCTGAACTCAGACCTGGCAATATGCAAGATCTGCCAAGACTGAACTAAATTCCATTTTGCTTTAATGCTGGTTTAAACACAAGAAAAATGTACACATTCAAAGACGAAGTTCTTCTCCTTGTTAAGGCAGTTTTAAAAACAGGACAGAAGCTTTGACTTAATGCCTCTAACTCTGGAT
Source organism: Emys orbicularis (assembly GCF_028017835.1). Classification (NCBI taxonomy): domain Eukaryota; kingdom Metazoa; phylum Chordata; order Testudines; family Emydidae; genus Emys; species Emys orbicularis. The sequence continues at coordinate 9,284,581 of NC_088706.1, read as the reverse complement.
TGCCCATGATGCTGGGGTCACAGAGGAGGTTGCTTTGCAAGCAAAATGGCTGCTTCCAAGAGGAAGCTAAAATTCTTATCCACTAATTCACTTATATTGGGGGAAAACATATATTGCTAATACTTTTCACACTGTCCCTTTCCACATAAAATTCCAGAACACTAACTGAGCAGGAAGGTTACAGGTTTCTGTTAACTACTCTGAGAGATGCAGGTGTCTCCAAAAGGCTCCCTTCCCAGTACAATACCCTAACCTGCAGGTTTATGTCTTTGAATTAATTCAGGCAGATTAGGATTCAGCTAATTACTACCCACCCACATATGGCACAGGAAACATGGTCATGTGCCCCCTCTCTAAATTTTCCTTCCACTGAACTCCACATTCTGTGGCTTCAAGCCGACACCCATCTAGATGCCCAAGTTTTGTAAGCTGGCCGAGGCACCATAAGTTTCAGGAAGATGCCTATGCAAGATGGGAAAGGCAAATGAGGACTACCTGTCCTCAGGTTAATGAAAAGTTAAATTTGAGGGGGGGGGGAATAGGAAGAGCTAAAAAAGTGCATTTGCGTGTTTACTCGCTGGTAGTTGAAAGCTTGCGGGAAGGAATGAGCCTTGACCCCCTGTTTCTGGTGTAATTACTAGCATTGCAGTAAGTCTCAAAAACAAACCAGTTCATTAGGAAATCCACTGGAAACACACTGTAGAGTTTGATAAACAAAACAATTAGGCAAAAACTTCTAAGGACTCCCCCTGGTCCTTGGCTGCAGGGCATGCTTCCTCTCGGCTTGCTTCTGTAATGCTCTGTGCAGGTTTTTGCGGGCAGAATGACAGTGGATAGGTGACACATGGTGTCAGATAAGGGCAAGATTTACTCCACTCTGTCCATAAACAAGATCAAAACAGAGAATTCTGGCTCAGGAAACAGAATGGTAGACAGCATTGAGAAGTCTCTCTCATGTTGGGCAAAATTTAATAGCTTCATACAAAGCTTCTTCTCATCTTAAACTAAAAAAAACAATTCCCTAAAACTACTGTGTGCCTTCCCTCAGGGTCTTCACTACATAGGCTGATGAATGTTTCTAACCATCCGGGGAATTCTGGAACAGCCTTCCAGTAGGAGCAGTGGGGGCAAGCAACCTAGCTAGTTTTAAGATGCAGCTTGATAAGTTTATGAACAGTATTATATGACTGGGTTACCAGCGACAACAATGAATGGGACTCAATGACCCTAGCGGTCCCTTTCAGTCCTATGTTCCTGTCTCTGTAGATCTACGTCAGGTGGTTACTCTCCAACTTTGAAGCTCTCAAGGCATTAGTCTAGGATCTATCCTAAACACATGCAGGCGGTTCCTCTATACAGCAAACAGAATTACAGTACAAAACAAATTCCAAATCAGTGAGATCCAGAGCTTGAGCCACAGGCCTGTCAGAGTCTTCTCAGCAGCATTGCAAATGGGGATTCAATAAAATATCAACTCCTTTCTTTCTTGACAGCCTCATTCCAGTTTGTGGGCTAAATAAAACGATTGCCTATGTAGTAAGCATTTTATAAATTTGTATCGAACAACACCTGCTGAGTGTCTTGAGACATTAGTAGGAAAAAGTTCAATTCTCTCCACTGTTGTACAAGATTTACAGCTTCGTGAAAGAAGGCTACTCACTTGTACTGCTTGTTCTGAAAGTATGTAATTACAATAGTCCACTGACAGTTGCGATGCTATGGAAACACGGAATATTCAAACACTATTGTATCAACTTTAGAAATGTTTATGTAACTTTACGGGCTGGCTAGTGATTGTATACCTGGCTCAATGGGTGAGCTAGAAGATGTTTCCTGTAGGAACTAAAAACCAAATGTTGAAACAAAGCAGGTAACAGGTCTGCAGTGGACCTGAAGTACTTTAAATCCTACTAGACTCTCCCTGTGGAAGAGGGGTGACCATCTGGTAAGCTAGATCTGTATTTAAGCTGTTTGCCATTACAATTTATTTTCTCTAATGCTTTGGTTCTGAATAAATAGTACTTTGCTATATCAAAGCTGGTTGATCACTGATTAACCCTGTCATTGCCCCTGAGAGAACAGGCCTGCAGGTGCTGCGCTAAAGGTAAGTCTGCTGAGAAAAATCACAGTGAATTGCATGAGTCTACAGCCTAAGGCCCAGGTCTAGAGGGAGAAAAGTCATGGGACTCTGCCCCAAGAAAGATGACAGCTAGAGGCTGAGACTTCAGTGGGATGGGCTTGAGGAGGCCACAAGGAGGTCAGAGGTGCAGTTAACTCAGGAACTACGACGGTCACCATTCCTGGGTTATGCTTTAAGTGAGCAGATAGCAGCACCCACACAACTTCAAAATTCCCAAGCTAAGCCAGAGCAATCCTAGACTACCCCGCTGAGGAGGTAAAGCAGTCTCTATGCACACTCTGCTTTCCATGTGTTTTTTACCTTTTGTGCTCAAAAAAAGGAACCAAGGATCTGTCATTATACAAGTTATGGAGAGAAGACTTCCATCACTGTCGCAGTTTTGCAGAAACGTAACTCTGCTCAGTGAAACATCCATGTCCAAAACATCCATGTCCAAAGTGCCACATTTAAGATTTAGGGACTGTTCGTGAAGGTGTATTATCAACTGGCGAAGCTGGTCTGTAATCACTTTCTCCTTTGTCCCAGGTGACCAGGAAATCACAGTCCAGTCCCACACCCTGTAGGAAATAGCACACTGGCTTATGTGTAGCACAGGGCCCTGACACTTTGAAATGAAGCCATCTTTTTGGTGACCAGATCCAAAAGACAGAACACACAAAGGATCACAGGTATTCCCATGATAGTCATATAAAGTTTGGATTCCTGGAGACCCTGAAGGGCCCTGCCTACGGAACACCTCTTCGTGGGTTTCCCATCCCAAAATGATACTTCCATCATTACTATAACTTAGGGAAAGAATTTGCTCAGTGAAACATCCATGTCCAAAACATCCATGTCCAAAGTGCCACATTTAAGATTTAGGGACTGTTCGTGAAGGTGTATTATCAACTGGCGAAGCTGGTCTGTAATCACTTTCTCCTTTTGTCCCAGGTGACCAGGAAATCACAGTCCAGTCCCACACCCTGTAGGAAATAGCACACTGGCTTATGTGTAGCACAGGGCCCTGACACTTTGAAATGAAGCCATCTTTTTGGTGACCAGATCCAAAAGACAGAACACACAAAGGATCACAGGTATTCCCATGATAGTCATATAAAGTTTGGATTCCTGGAGACCCTGAAGGGCCCTGCCTACGGAACACCTCTTCGTGGGTTTCCCATCCCAAAATGATACTTCCATCATTACTATAACTTAGGGAAAGAATTTGGAAGTACTTTCCTAATTGCAAATCAGGCTTTTTCATAGACTAGCACAAATCAGTATATCCCAGAGGAACACAACCACATTGTTATGGGGTTTGACCTGTGACCACGGGGACCTTATGGAACAGACTGCCTCACGTGCGGTTGTGTATCATTGGTAGCACAAATACCACTGCAGCCAATCAGGACAACCCTTCATAGAGGTGGTCCAACTTTTCCAGTGACATAGGCCTCATGAGTAGCACCTCCATGCGTCACATACAGAAACAAAATGGCATCCTCCATGTGGCATGACTTCACATGTACAGTACATGCAAAGTCATGCTGCGCAGAGGACACCATTTTGTACAACAGGTCTGCTGCATGGGCAGATGCGTTCAGGGGCCAGAAGGAATCGTCCTGTGAGCCATCAGTTGGACCAGCCTCAAAGCTGCCAGTGGGTAACGTGTAACCAAAGTATATGACAAATAACCAGCATGTGGAAAACCTGTTTTGTTGGGTATCATGCCAAAAACTATTATAATCAGTCAATTATAACTGTAAAACTTTTCATTATATGAATTAAATAAACCAGAAGAACATTGGAAAGAACAATTCCATCATGAGCAACCATGAGAACCTTCCAACTCTGGCTGTCAACAGGGCTTGAACCTTGGACCTTCACGATCCCCAGGGCAGACCTCTAACTCCTTAAGTTAAAAGAGCACTTTATCTTCTATAATCACCAAATTGTCCAGATGGGGGAAGATAACTCCTGTTCTGAGCAGGTATGCAGCTGCAGCATATGGTGAAACCAGCTCAAGAATACCTTGCCTCACTGCTCTCCCTCCACACACAGAGGCATACACATACTTTTCTAGAAACAGTCTTGGAAGCAAACTCTACCAAGCCTGACATGCTTTTCAGTTTAGGGTGAATACTGGCACCTCTTACTATAAGAGAGTTTTTTATTGGATACACAGAATGCTCATTTACCATACAATGAATTAGCCACAGTATGTTTTGGCATTACTAGCATCTAGTATGTACTTTGGATTAACCTCTTTTCAGAGGTTAAGAAGCTAAAATTCACTTGGTGTATCTTCAAGTGCAAGAATTTGGCACAGAGAGAAAGTTTGTGCATAAATAAGGCAGGCAGGAGACTATGTATAGATCCGAAAAAGGCAAAAGATAGCACAGACAACCAAAGCTCTTTTGAAAACCATGCAATAAATGAAGCGCTCGTAATTCTTTCAGTCAGAATCGACATCCACCTGCGGATATTTTCAAAGCAGCATGAGGAACTGGTGAGTTACTGAGAACACGCAAGATCTGACTCCTTATTCATAATTCTCCTCTCTGAGCCAGTGAAAACCTTGCACCTGTCACCACGGAACCAAGCTGCAAGAAAATTAGGAGCACTTCTGTCAGGAAAGACAAATGATTAAACAAACTGGAGCCAAAAATCAGGACAGGCAGTTTGGAAGGAGTCTGCTCCAACTACACGGTCACAAAAGGCAGCCTTCATTTTAAAGTGTTCTTTGTGCACGTGGCTAAGGATTGGGGCGGGGGAAGGAAGTAATGAATACTAATGTTTAGAAGGTATTTAAAAAAGGCATTGGGGGGGGAAGTCAAAGGGAAGGGCATTGAGAGGGAAAAAAGCCATTCCTCTCCCAGCACTGCCAAGGGAATTTGCTCCTGGAATAGATGGTATTAATGTATTAACCATGCATCAATACTATCAAACAGGTAGCACTCCTCTCAGAGTTCTCCTGCTATGAGGCCATCTACCATACAGAGAGAGACAAAACAGCAGACTAGCTGAAGATGAATCATCTCCAACTAGACCACTGGAAAAGCAGCAGCAGCAAAAAAAAAAAAAAAAAAAAAAAAGTTTTATTTCTAAGGGCCTTGGGGAGGGGAGCAGAGTGGGCAGGAAAATTGGGGCCCTGCTCAGCAAGCAAATGATTTAACCAAAGTAGACAGGAGTGCTGCAAGTGGAGAGAACAAGCATCTCAGCTGTAGTGACATCAGTTTAACGTGAACATTCATCATTTCCAAGGAGCCATGAGCACAAGGTTGTTCAATATGGACTCATTGTCACCCTGAAGGCAAGGAAAAAAACTCCCAGCCTGTGCTCACCCACCCATCCCGCTTACTTGCCTGACCACCACACCACCCTTTTCCCACACACACCCCTCAAGCACATCCATTGCATGCACACTCCTAGGAAAGATGAACAGGACAGAGACATGAGAAGACTCATTTCCCCCGAAGCATGTTTACTGTGAAAGAATAAAGATGCATTTAAATTACACTTGTAATCGTTTTCTAGGATTCCCACAGAGTTTGAGTTAGATTCCTGTCACCAGCAGGAAAAAGCCACAGGAATAGAGATGTTTGGAAGTATGAATTATTTTATAACAGGCAGCCAAGTACTCCCATTCTTTGACTGGTTAAAGCTGCTCTCACTTGCTAGAAGAAGGGGGAACAGGGAACCACAAAGAGAGTGCTAGTTTTAAATCATCCCACTGAACATTCATTCAGAGTTACATGACAGATGCACTGGCCCAGATTCCAGCACAAAGAGCATCTGTAGCCAGCCCCACCAATCAGGAGTATGAAAATGCTTTTCCATCTCAAAGCACATCTGATCTCGGTAAGTTACCATCTAGAAGGTAACTCGTTTCCCAAACCAGCTGCTCTATTTTAACTGGCATACTCATCAAGGATACTCACTTTGTATTTGGGCTTTCAACAGGATCAAACAATGGGGACTTGAGTTCTGGGGAAGTAGGAGGCTATGAAAAGACAACTTACCTTCTCTCCCCCCCCCCCCCCACCAGCCAAGTGAAAGGTAAGAGACAAGCAGTATTAATAATACTCAGAATGTACCTAACATTCAGGGTATGACTACACTGCACATAGTTAGCCCAGGCACTCAGTTAGCCTAGCTCAAGTACGAGCATTCTCATAGCAGAACCACAGTCATGTTGTTATTTCTGTACTTGCCCATGCGTGTCTGTGGGCATATCCCATGGTTTTCTGGGCTGAGGCACTGTAGGATTCTTTCCCAGTCAACCTTGTCAACTGCAGAAAAATCTGCCTGTCTCTCAGGAGGATTTGTGGCAAGGGCACTGGAGAACTATCAGCACCTGAGCGATCTTGCCTGCACCCTCTCTGAAAAGTGAATGGGTTCCAGCCCAAGCTAAAGCATGGCTCGGGCTTCAACCCACTCTGATGTACCAGGGTACAACCCAGACTAATGAGTAGCTATGTCACTCCTGCCCTGTAACCTAGGGTGCCCTTTACAATGCCTTGCTTCTGAAGCCTCCAACCTGGACTGCTCACAAACAGCCTCCAGCATGTAAGTCGCTCCTTGCTATGTCTGTGTTTGTGCTGCAGCCAGCCAGCCACTCCTCGGATCACACCAGCCTTAACAATTACCACAAGGTGACCCCAACGCACTCCCAGTCCCAGATTTTCCCCTAGAAACATATGTCCTACACTGCCCAGCCCTCTCCTGGACAGTACAAATATATTAAGTCTATAATTCCTTATGGGAATAATATGCACACAGCTTGCTACCCAGACACTTCAATTTGAACACACTGGATTAGATAAAACAATAAAACAAGTTTATTAACTACAAAGAGATAGATTTCAAGTGAGTACAAGTAATGATGAGGCATAAAACTCAGAAATGATTACAAGAAAAATAAAGATAAAACACTTATAGTTTGTTAGGCACCAGTATTAGATTAAAAATAAAGTTCTCTCACCACATGCTTTCAGCAATCTTACTGACCAAACCCATCCCCCAGAGTCCAATGGCTGCTTCCTTTGTCTCTTCAGGTGCCGTGCATCCGATGGGCAGGGGGAACAAAGAGGGTGTCTTGGGGTATTTGCCCCTGCTTTTTATAGTTTCAGTCCACCTCTTGAAAAACACTTCCAGTTGGGAGCAAGGCGACAAGCAGTCTGTGGGGCAGGAGACTTCATGCTATTTCTTTGCTAAGATGTAGATTTTTGCCCCTGGCCCCTTTCCTGTTGAAGAATGGCCACTTAGCAGATAATGGTCCATCAGCCTTGTCTACACCTGGCTGAGGAGTCAGCTTGCCCTTTGTCTCTGAGGAACTGGTTTGGCCACTCCCCAGACTTATCTGGAAAACACTTTTAGTCATGATTTCTGCTTGTGTTTATAACTTCATATATAACCCTGCTATGTGCATTTTGCCAGGACATTACTGATCAGCAAATTATGAGTTTTTAAATTATACCTTACAAGGCATATTTTGTACAAAGATTATTACAATAGCGCATAGGGTGTAAACACAGGGGTATATTCTGTCATACCCATACTTCCAGCTATGCAAGCAAACATGGATTCAAAGAGCAAATAAGCATATCCTTGAACATTGTGTGTGAATATTAGAAGATGTTGGGTAAAAAAATACATGTAGGAGTATGGCTTAAGATTACATTGTAAACACCTCAGATCTGGAAGGAGCTGTACCAACATTAATTTTTAGTTTTAACAACTGAAAGTAAAACCGTATCTGGTTCCACTTCCTTCTAAGCCCCACACATCTATAACTAGGGGCATCATTTCATTTGCAGTGGGTATTCTTACTACGTCTCCCACACCAAATGACTGTCTTCCCCACTCCTTACCCTCTCCACAACTCTTTGCGGTATCTAACACAATGGTACTAGCACTCAGTGAAGCACACTACACTACGACTAACAACAAGTTCAACTAACACACAACTTAATGTCTAAGGGCCAGATTCCGAAGTTCGTACTCAGTTTCTAACAAGGCAAGTCTTCTGCTGACTTTACTGAGAGTTTTGACTGAGCAAGGACGTACATTTTTATTCTGATCAACTATCATAGTTTCAGGTAACTGCACCTATATTCCCCCTCTGAGGCCCCTTGAGGGTCACCCATTTAAGGTTTCCAGCTCCCAGCAGTAACCTCTCTTGGGCTGAGACCCTCATCTCTCCCTCCTTACTGGGGTTTTAGGCTGCACAGAAGTTCTATAGTAACAATGGCAATCTCCATTTCTCATGAGTATTTTGCCACTGAAATTTCATGAACTTCACATCTACATTGCTACATACTGCTCTAGCCAGAGAGGCAGACTTTACAGGAGGAAAAGTTCTGATCCATCCCAGACTTGCTTAAGACATATGCAATCCTTCCATGAATGGCTGGGAAACATGAATGATTGAGAACACACGGGTTTTTCCTCCTAACTCTCACCAACTGGAACACAATATTTATAAATAATGCTCCAAGAAAGATCTACTCCCACTAAAGCCATCAGCAAGGAACCACCTATCCAGTTAAAGTGTCCAGAATTTATGTGCTCCTTGAACTGAGAGGACCAATGTTTTGTTTGGTGACAGGCATCTTAGGAACTGTTCTTTTTGCTTTATGCCCACACTCATTGGCGGACCCTCCAGTATCATCTTCTGAGGCTATTCCAATGGAATGACACCAGCTGACACAACTGTAAGGTAGATCTGCGAAAGGATTTTTGATAGGCTTGTAATGTGAACCTCCTTAAGCCTCCACTCTGCTACATGAACGACTGGAGCTGGTGGACTCCTGTGAGACAGCGAAGCCGAAAGAATAAGCTGCAGGGAGCCCATTCTTCACGTAGCTATTTACCATAACCACAAAGCACCTTCGACACTATAAATCAGAGGGTTAGTGAGACACAGAAAGACCAGGAGATCATGTCAACCTCAGGAATCAACTGGGTCAGCTTTCCATTCCAAAAGGCCAGCCCATCTCCTCTGGGCCCTTCAGTAATCACCCAGAGCAGGAAAATTCATTACCAAACAGCAGAACAAAGTCTTCAAAAGCACCAAAACCAATCTGGTTTACACTGTATGGTAATTAAGTTTGAAGTAAACCAGGCTACGTATTAGAAAAGGCCTCTCCTTTTCAAAACTGAGTGCTGAACTGAGAAATCTCAGATGGGCTGAAGTGAAGAAATCTTCACTGATCCCCCTCAGAACTGGAGTAAGAAAGAGGCACCATCATTCTGCTTTAAAAAGGTAAATAGTCTTCCTCTGATAACAGAAAGCTTGCAAAGCAATCTCAACAGCTCTGTAACAGGGTGGCTTGACCTGAAGGGCCAGAAGACCTGCAGCAAGTCTGCCTTGATTACTAAGGAACCACACCTGGGAGAGATGAGGTATCTTCTCTGTAAAGATCAGCAGGAAGCTGCAATGAAGGGGGGAAATGCTCAGGGATCAGAGACTGCTAGGCATGAGCATGCTCCAGCAGAGTCCTGGGAGTTAGGACTGAGACACCAGCCAGACAGGGCCTGCCAAAGCTGGAAAGGCCCCAGGCAGGAAGGCCTGGGAGGAGGAAGAGAAACTTTTGTTTTGTGTGGACTTTCGGAATGACTTTGTTCTGGGATTCTGAGTTTTGTTCACATTAATAAACCCAATACCCAAGGAGGGAACGAGCCTGGGTGAAGTTTTATTTGAACAGTCCAAGAGCGAAACTGAGGCCACACTTTCAAATTATTCCTGCCAACTCCTCAGGAATTATATTAACAGGAAACTAAACCCACCTTCTTTGATAAAATCCATTGACACCAGTGTGTCAAATAAGCAATGCTTCAGTTGGCACATCCCTAACTTGTTGCCCTGCTTTATTTCACAGTGCCTTTGTTGTACACTGCACTTTATAGACAAGATCACTAATATCCAGGCACTTAAAATCTAAATTAGACATATATCAATGACAAATGGCAAGCCATGGTGGAAAAGGTTCAGGCGCAGTAAACTATGGGAAAGAAATACTGCTCCGAAAAGAGCACTTTTTCTAAAGAAAGGCAGGCTACATATATTATTGTATGTAGTCTTGACTATATTTTTTTTTAAAAAGGAAACAGGCAAGCAGGAGAGCTGGAGTGGAGATCTGTGATGGAAAGCTAACTAGGAGGAGATGAAGGCTACTTGTACCAGCACATAAAAGTAGGACTCCGGCAGACAGAGCATCTTGACCCCATTTTGTATTGAGACAGATAATTCTAAGACTGTCTTTGGAGTAAATGGGAGATGAAATGAAGCTATGAAAATGCCAGCCTGCAGTAACATAGATGTTATCAGCCTCTAGTGTCTGCTATTAATATAATAAGGAACATAAGAAATTGCTCCCATCCACCTATATCCAGTCAGGTTTGCAAAAGAAATAGAAAAGCTGACCTATGATACGCACATGAATTTCTTGAGTAATTGCAGGTTCAGAAGTGCCTTCTTGAATAAGGGAAGACTATAGGTATAGGCTGTTTAGGGGGTTCTAGCTGGACAATGTAAAAATGCAGGCTATAAAAAGGGTTATTAGTAGTGTACTTGATTAAACAGTATCATCTTATAAGCTTTACTGATTGACAGAGGCCTTGTACAGATGACAACCGAAAGCAAAGCCAAATAAAGCAGAAATGCAGAATGGGACTGCAGCCTTCTGTAGCTAAACTACACATTACCAGGAAGAGAAAACAATCAGTTGCTTTATTTCAGCCATAAGATCTCCTGGACAGTATTAAACAGAGAAACCAAACAAAACAATTAACTGGAGACCACTATCGAAAGGTTCATGAGAAGATGCTGAAGGGGGCAAAAACGTGTGAGGGTATGAAGCATTTCCTCTTATAATCTCCGCGTCTAACAGTCTGCCTGCAACCACTGACTACTAGCGTACAAAGAACAAACACTCACACTCAAATAAAATGGCAATACCATTTGCATTAAGTTATGGATCTAAAGAAGGGAATTCAGGGCGCAGGCTAACACCTGCAATGTTGTGCCCCCCTCTCAAACACAACCCTTCAATATCATCCCCTTAGCAATCTTTCCACTCAGTAAATACCAACTGATTAATACAGCCCAGCTCCAAAAACATTAGAATCTTGAAAAGTAACACTTCCTGCAGGAGTTCGATCTCTCCATGTGACATACCAAGGAATCTAGAAGTGGCTGGGAAGGCCTGGTGATAGTGCTCCATGCTGATATACATGAGTCTAAAGCTTGATATCAGATTTCTGCCCCACCCCATAGGCCAGTAGAGCCACTGGTTCCACAAAGACAGCCAGAAACAACTTGCAATGCTCAACTTCAGCTCCTCGTGTTGAAATGGCATTGGCTCTGGTAGGTTCCATTCAAGCCTTCTTGACTGGAAGGATGATGGCTGCAACACAATCTCTTGAGGACAGGTTGAGGAATTTACAGGGATAATGTGATGATTTGGAGATCTATGTACAACCTATGGATTCTGACTGATTTTATGAACTCTGTTTAATTCCAAACCCCAATGTGTAATAAACCATCCCTAGGCTGGATAAGGACTACATAACATAACACACCCCTTGCCCGAAATAACAAAAGTAATCATTATCACAGTTTAATAACTGCTCTGGCAGGACAATGGGTATACTAAAGAGGGTGCTTAACCTCGGAGAATCCGGTTTTCTTGGTGGTCTATGGGGAGGGGGTTTGGAACAGGAATTTTGCCCAGAAGAAGAGGCAACAAAGAAACCTGGTGTTAATACTAGTATTTAAAGACTCAGACAAATTACACTTGAGACAGCAGAGAGGAACAAAGAGGCATGCTTTCATAGCAGAGGGGAACTTTTTGGACTACTAGACCACCCAGGAGCTGGATGACACTGATTGCAGAGGTCAGGCAGAGACTCTGTATTCAAGAAGAGAAGCCATATGCAGGAATGGGATCCTGGACTCCTTAGACTCTGACCAAATCCCAAAGAACATTGCAGACTGGTGAGGAAACCGAGGCAGAGATTTAGATGCAGGTGATCTTTATTTTGTCTTGATCCGTTTCTCACTTGTACTAAGTAAAGAGTAATTCCGTTCGAAACCTTTGCAAAAGACGGTGGTAGCTGAAGCAAACAGGCATGTCCCTGAAGAGGTAAACCCTAAGCTAGAGTGCCCACAAGACTGGAGCTCTGGAAAGCAACTTGGTAGTCTGGGGGTGCTGGCACTAGTTTCATGACTAGGCAGTTGGATCCCAAGTATCATCTCCAAGAAGGGGGTGCTGGAAAGAGAAGGAGGGTGCATCTACTTTGCAGCTGGAGATGCAATTTCCAGCTTGGTTAGACGTACACACACGAGCTTTGATTGAGCTACCACACTAAAACAGCCTAACCACAGCAGCACAATGGGTTAGCCTCCCAAGTACGTACCTCGGTTCTCAGACAAGCCTGGACTCTGCAGCAACGACACTGCTATTTTTAGCACATTAGCTCAGTCAACACCAGCACATGTTCACCTACCTCCAGCAGCAGTATAAACGGTACCTTGAGAGCGTGCCAAGAATCCCAGAGCCAAAGGCAGTGACGGAACTCAGTTCAGACTCAGGAAAGCTTAAAAGCACAAAGTAATCACTCCCTAAACTGGGTTAACGGCTTGGAAACATCCTCTCATTCAGCTCTGCTGCAGGAGGCAATTGAGGTATGCATGATAGGGACAATTTCCCTACTTTGAGAGAAGCAGAATGTTTAAAATAGCATGTTAAGAGGTTTCAGATACTTTTTATACACCTCTCGAGACAGAAAGGTGTTTGCCAGGTATTGGTTTATGATAAGTGAAAGAGGCAGAAAACAATTACTTGACAGATTACTTCCTTCAGGTCAGGTCAACTGAACACCTATTCTGATCAAAGAACTGGAAAGAAAAAAAAAAAAAAATAGGCCAGGCCTGAGGCAGAAACCACAGAATTCAGCTGACCATCCAAGGTATCCTGTCTGCCAAGAACCAGGACCTGAGTCTGGGACACAGTAAGCAGATACAAGAGAGACACACAAAGCTGACTTGATAATCGTACCATGCACTGACCCTTAGCTTACTTAAGGCAAGGATTTCTTGGATAAAGATGCTAATATGGTAATGGGCTGTCTATCAGTGACTAGCTGACAGATAACAGTTCAGACCTCTAAGACTAAATATTCCTGTTCAGCTACAATTATACACCCCTCTAGTCATTTTGACTATTTCCCATGTTCACCTCAGAAACATTTAATTTCCACTGGGTTCTTTAAAAAAATTCATGTTATAGCAGCAAACTAGCCACTTAAATGCCCATCAGACCAACTTCTAACTGAATCTTACACACACACACACACACACACACACACAGGTGTTTACTAGCCCTAGCTACAAGTCTACAAAGATGTAAGGTACACATATCTATAATTAGTTGCCTATGCAACTTTACAGCCACTGCTGAAGTGTTGATTTTCTGCGAACGTTGATACTTGTCCTACAATTACAGCAGAACTAGTTTCTAGTAAACTGATCATTAAACTCTGCTCTGGTTATAATGCATTTTTGCAGTCTAGACAGGTTCTCCTGTTAGCAGTACTTTCTATCTACCTGGCAGGCAATTAGTGCTACTCTATGTAGGTTTTTCTAAGGTCACCCATCACTGCAGTACATGAGCACCTTCTTATTGTATGTCATTAACATCTTTCCTTCCATCCACAGCTCTAAGCAGAGCAAAATCTATGCTCTGAGTCCCCAATGTCAGAGCATATGGAAAAAAGAGCACTGTCCATCTGGCTAGTTGCGAAAGGCCTGTTATGGACTTCCTGTGTTGTGGCAAGGAGAGGAGTCAGCCTGCTTGTTGCAACCTGGAGAGATGGAACACCAAATAGGTTGGGTTTTTTTTTATTTTTGATTTTTTTTAACTGAAATAATATTCTGTACTTCCACAGTGTCATTTCTAAGCACTTTAAGAACTATGATAGTGACTTAGGGAAAAATCACTCTGGTATAAGCGAATATAATACAGCTCTGTCTGACAGCAAAAAAACGAAATAAACTAACAAAATCAGATTAGCTGCTTTAGTCAACTCATTTAAAAAAACCTGTGGTATTTAACCAGAAAAGAACAGTCCAGGATTTTTCTTTCACCATGAAAAGCACAGGCAATCTGAGTTTACACACAACCATCTGATATTTCATTAAATCCTTGTTTAACTTAAAAAGGAGAGGTCAATGAACTTATTGCTCATATACCATAACAGAGCTCACACCTCATCCAGAATCCCCTACCCTGGCAACAAATGGTTAACACACACACACGCAACTCATGACTTTGGAAATAGTAAATGGAATCCTGTAAACAGAGAAGTGTCACCTGGTGCAATGGAAATAAATTGGGCATCTCCTTCCACTCTCCAACTTTCTTTCCCCAGATGTGCTCAGAGTTCTCTATGCTGTTTGTTCAGTAATTTCACGCTATGCCGCTTAACAATGTGAGCATGGAGGCTCAATCTAAAACTGCACTTCCCAAATGTCACTTGTTTGTGAACACATGGCTGAGCTCAAAATTGCTTTTAATATTAGAGCAGTGCCCGGTGGCGCCGCTGTAGTTAAGGGTTTGTCAAAATTTCCACGATTAAACCCCCATTTTCTGGGGTTTACAATTCCAGGAACATTTGCTACAGACTGAAACTTAGTATGCCAGGTTGCAGCAGACCTGAGCACTATTTTTAAAATTTCAAATCAAATTTACGTAGCCATTTTATTTTATTTTTTTAAGTCTGATGCATACAAAATTTATGTAAGACCTCTTGTGGGTTTTAGGCTTTTCTTATTGCTCCTTTAACTTCAAAACACAATCTCAGAGTTATGGCTTCCATTCCACCCTTCTATTTATATCTGTGCTCTGCAGAATAAGGAATATGGCTTAGTCTACAATCTCAATAAATAATCTGACATCTAACAGGGTGCAAACACCCTAGGGTAGGGTTCAGCTATTTGAGTGGGGAAAGAGGAGGTAACTACACAAGATCTCCATAATCCCATAGTAGCTGGATGTTTCTGCTGTAAAGATCTGCATTTGATTAAATGTCAGCATTGACCAAATTGTTATTGTTAAGCTTTGGAGTTTATACCCCATGGAGATTTATCTATAAGAAGCTTTTTTTTTTAAGTTTCATTGCATTACACTAGCACTGGTACTAGCTATGGTAAAAACACTGGCATTGGCAGGCAGCAGGCTTTTATTACCACTGTACGTCTCCTAACTCTGTTCAAAGATGGCCTAGATAACACAACGATAAAAATGCAGTGGATGTTCTATACTAGCGCTCCCACCATTCCCAACCACAGCTGCAGTGGGGCTAGACTGATAGTGGGAATTTTAAGAAAGCTCAGCATATGTAATATTTGAAATGAGATCACTCATTTCAGCTTGTTGATTCAGACAGAGCACTGCATTGGATCCTATGAAAAAGTTTTCTTCATAGCCATGAGGGCGGTAAGTTTTTAATTTTTTTTTTTTTAAGCTTAATTTTTTTTTTTTAAACTGATGCACCCTCCTCCAGATAAGAGTTTATGACATACTGGCCAATCCCTACTCCATCTGTGCCCGCACACAAAAGGATCTGTTTAAAGCTGGGACAGCCAATACTATTATGAATTTCATGGCTTTTGTAGCTTTAAGACAGCCCGTTATCTTACTTTGCACTGGAAGAGGTTTGCTGGGTATTATTTCAGTATAGGTTTGGTTTAATTGCATCTAAAAGATTAAAAAATGAAATTAAAGTATATTAAGTGGCTAGCTACAGTCCAGTCAATACTGCCAGAACCTCCTTCTAACATTCCTCCCAGAGCAATAGCCAACTGGCAACTGTACTAATTGTTTCATGACCTGGCCCATCTGGTAGCAAAACAGCAAGCTCTGCAACTCCTTGGCATGTATTTTTGTGAATTTAGAGTCATCACTCCTTTGAAAATTAATGGTAGTGTCTCAAAAACGGAGTTTAGGATTCATGCTTCAGGTCATAAAACTAGTTGGAGGTTAGAAATAAATTTTGTCCCATGGTATATGATTGCTCAGTTAAACGTAGTCTGAAGGTTTAAATCTCTTCCTGAAGAAGCTAGCATTGGCCACGGCTAGAGACATGAGACCAAACTAGATGTAAAATTGATCTGTTTTGATGTGGCACTCATTCTTAAGAATGATAATTACCCCTTTCCCCTTCGCTAATGACTATATTTTCTAGTGTTTATTACACTGGTGTCTAATCCCAGCCTAATCCGAATGAGTGTGCCTACATCTATGGCTCTCATTCACCACTTCCCCACTATAAGACTAAAAGCAGAATCAAACTGATAGAGGGAAACAAGCACTGATCACAATGTGACAAGACAGGACAGCACTGGCTGATGAATTCTCTTCATGCCCTGAGCTATATCAGCGCTCAGTGGAATTCCCATCAAGTGGCCTCACATCTCCTCAAAACTGTCAATAAAAAAAAACCTGCTAAGATGTATGTTTGTGGAGTTAAGGGGAATTTATTTTAGAACAAGCACAGAGTTCAGATGTCAAATTTGTCAGCTAATAATAGATCCCCTGAGACCATGGGCTGAAAATTACTAGAAAAATAAACGAGACAGGCGTTTCACCTTTCAGTAGCCTAGAGGGATGGGCATACTTTCTGTAGGATGAGCTGCTCAGACACTGAAGATTATGGCATTTGATAGTCACAGCCAGTCTGCCTGTGCCTGCTTAGGCAAATTCACAGAACACCGAACAGGGAGAGGAAGGAGATGTAGCAGAGAAAAGTGCTTCTTCAGGATGAAGTTAGTCACAAGCAGCTTTGCTTTCTATTTGGGTAGACGGTATAAATCCAATAAAGAATGATAACTTGAAATAAAAAAGAAGAGAAGATAAACAGTAACATTTCTTAAAGATATCATGGTTTCTGTGATTTCACAAGTTCCTCGACAGCCTGGTATTGGAGTTATGGAGAGAGATCATATTCAGCCTCTAGAGAGAAAGCAGTGCCTCCCATCACTCAAGCAGCAGTCACTGATGGTGATAAATGAGCAGCATTGATTAGTTCTGAATAGAATCCTGTCTAGGATGTCCTGCCTTGGTTGGGAGGAAGATGGTTGAAGGAACTATGCCTTGAAGATGTGTATGTTAAAGTGAGAGAGCTGTCAAAAACAATAATGTCCCTGGGGAGATGAAAAGAGGGTAAAAAACTTCTATGACTAACCATGCACCTCCTCTTACTCACAAAACACAAGTCATTTCTTAAAGAAAAGTGGACACTTACCTTTTCTGGACCAAACTGAACCTTCACTATAAATAAGCTATACACATTTCAGGATCCCAATCCATGGAACAAAATATTATTTTGATTATTATGAACATTAGTGTTCAGATTCTCCTCCTGAGTCTGAACTATGCTTTTCCTGAAGGATATGCTTGTAGTAAGCTACCCTAGGGCAGAGATTGTTTTCTCCTCTGTGTTTGGAAAGGAACATGGCACATTTTGGGCAATACCCCCAAACTAAACCACCATCAGCATCTGTGTAATCATTCATCCTTTTTCATAGCCTGTGGGAAGGGGATCCTTAAAAGGACCAGCAATAACACATCCCTATTCATACTTTGTACATGGCACCACCACATCTGAGCATGTCACATCACATGATCTAAATACATTAAAAACACTACCCATTTAGGGCAAGACGTTGAAACACTTTTGCCATCCACTAGCTCTATTCATTAGCTTGGAAGGTATTTCCCTTCCGCCATTACTAAGCACTCAGATAAATGAGTATCAAAACAAATGCTCCATATACTGTAACCTGAAGGCCACCAGCTCTAATTCTGGTGAGCTGTCAAAGGGAACAAGTTACACAGGAAAAGACCTTCCATTGAAGATACCCTGCAGCTTTCCCTACAGAGTTTTGTCCCAGGAACCAACAGCTGCAGCACTTCAGTTGATTCTAAATGAGATAAAGAGTGAGTAGAGGGTGTTTTCAAGTATTCAGGAGTGAAAGCAAGCTGCACACATTACAGAAATTGAGTTGTCGTCCATTTTTGTTAAGAGTTAAATGGCTACATAAAACTTTCTTTTTTTATTTATTATGCATTTGGGTACATAGCATTAAAATATAGCAGTCACAGGCTATTCTGGGATAATATTTCCCTGTGGAACTTAGTTGGGGTGCCGCAAAAAGCTACCAAACCTATTAAAATGTCTCTTATCAACCTCCCATAAAAACCCATATACCAAAGCACTATTCTCCACAGAATGTAACACACATCTCGCATTCAAGAACTAGGACTTTGGGATTAATTAAAATCCCCTCTCATCCTACCCCCCTATTTTGCAAGTCTCTTCTTCCCCTTCCTAGTTACTGAACTATTCAACTACAGCAGAGGACAATCAAAGGCAACAACAAGAACAGAACACTTAACTGGTATGTGGAGAGTATATGTTCTCAGCTGGATGATATTTTCATTCTTGTATGGCATCTTAATGGACACTTCCACATTCATTTGTATTTAAATCATCTAAAAGGTAGTAAGAACCCACTCATCCAAACAAAGACACTTACTTGCGTAGCCATTTTGCCATAGTCAATCCACCGCAGTGTGGCAAAGTTGGTGGACTCAGCGCAGTTGAAGCCGTGGTTGAATCCCGCGTGGTAGCCATAAGGAAAAGTGATCATAAACTCTCCAGCCTCTTGGGTGATCTGAGAAAAAATAAAGGAAACAAAGATAAAACTGTGATCCCTTGGGGGATATCTGGTGGCCCCGTGGTTTGAGAACAGGGTTATAAATTTAAGGAAATCTGTGAAAAGTCAACTTTGTCTCTATCCAGCTTCTATGGAGCATTTGTTTGTGTGACAAACAAAAAACAAAACTTTTATTCTAAAGTAGAGAACTGAAAGGGCAGCGGGTGTTCCTGCTGAAGATACATACAGGCATTGGTAGACTAATGGAAAAAGAAAGGAAGTTTGCACAGAGCCTAGCCACACTAACTAGCTTCCTACACACAGTGTCATCATCCATGCTTATAAATAGTTAATCCCGGTAGATGGAGGAGCAGCCTCTTGGGTAAAAGGTAGAACTAACCCCATTGTATTGTTTTTACAGAGATTAAAATACTTCCATAGAAAAGGATGTTAAAATGGATAGTAGCTGTCAGGGAGCTCTGAATCCTTGTCACTTTAAATCATTCAGTTTAAACACCATCACCTGACTCTCAGGGTAGAGTTTAAAATTATAAAATTGGTCCCAGGGTCTAGCATCCCCAATGCCCTAGAGATCTCTAGACAGTGCGTAGTTTGGCTAATCGTAGCACCAAGTCTACATAAGTGCATAATCTCCAGTTGTCTAGCCATGTTAGAAGGATTAGGCAAAACTGTATTTTCCTCCCAAACATGCCCATAATGTTACTGCTTTCACTTGGAAATGAACCTACCTTTCATGTAGCTTAGCTTTAAACTAATTCACATCATTCACCCACCCCAACACATTAGCCTCATTCCTACCTGTACATGCATAACAAGGCAAACAATAGAAGAAATGACACTATTATTTGCCTACTTATTAATGTGTATTTTGTTTTTAATTTCATCTATGTACACTATTGACTTAAGGAACTGAAGGAAGCTTTAAAAAGTCACAGAAAAAAAAGCTTTAGAGATGACAGCTGCAGTCAGAAAACACTCAAAATTACGTGGTTCCCACAAAAACTAGTGATTTAAAATTACTGGGGAGTAGGGAAGTGTTGAAAATCTGGCTGATCAGATTTATATTATAAAGATACTTAGCACTAGATCAGTGCTTTTACATTAATACAACATCTCAGAAAGGCCGGTGGTAGCGTCTCCATCTTAAAGATTGAGAAAGAGGCACAATTTCATCTGACACTGTCTTTTTAATACAAAAAGTGTTGGCTGATCCTTTACAATACGAGTAGTTATGTGGCTATCAGTTATACTCAAGATACTTCCTATCAAGAGGAACTCATTAGTTCACAGCCTAAAAAGGATTCTAGGAACTTTCATCCATTGCTAAAAATATGCCTGGATAGTAAAAGATTGCAAGTTAAAAAAAATTCAACCTTTTGAGGCTTCATATGAGTTTCAACACAATTATGAAATATCAAAATCAAACAGGAAAAAGAGGGGATGGGGGAAGGAGTGCTAAAGTCAGCCAGGTTCTACAAACACTTATGTTTGAAAAGCTGGACAAAGAAAATATTCCCCCTGTTGCAGATTCCCAGTTCATCCCTTACTTAGCAAAGCCCTACTCAAAATGGTCTTTCTGGTTGTCTCAATGAACAATGCGAACATCCTTTCAAACTAAGAGCTACTGCACCTCAAAACTTAATCCACCACATATTAAACAAATGAAGCACCAGCCAGAAAGGAGGTGGAGGAAAGAAGTTTAAAAAGACAACGTTCAAACTGCTTGCCTTCTTCAGATCACTGGGAGATCAAAGTGTCCAATCTGGACTAAACTGCATTCGAGCAGCATGCTGCAGAACACTGGTACTTAAAGGCTGTCATCTGAATAGGACCCTCACCACCAAACAAGAGTTGTATGCTGCACATACAATACTGCTTGCAATATGAATGTCTCTTCCTTTTATGTAAGGATTTTTATTCTTCTCAGCTCACTCGATGTAGGACACAGACAATGCATATGAGGGAACTAAATTAGAGAAGTATCAGAGAGGGACAGACCTGGATCAACGTCTGAGGAAGGATTCAAAAAGGTATTTTTAAAGAAAGTTTCCCACTTCTAATAATGTGGCAATGCTGAGTTTGCACAGAACTGAAATACTAACCCCTTCTTGTCTTTTCAATTCTTTATTTTGATGCAATTAACAGTAAGATTATTACAACAAAAGCTGTTCCAAGAGGATTCTGTGGGTTTTCTGGGTGAGAGAAACTCAAGTCTGGTCTCTACCCAGCTTCATGGAGCATCCTCCCAACCAGCCCCTTCATAAATCAAGGCAAAGCTGCAGATTGTTAAATTAAGAAGGCGGAAAGATTATGTTCCTGTCAGAAAATCTACATCCTGGTGTCTTCATTTCAAGCCCACAGTGTATGTCCTCCATGTCACCGCTGTCAACATTATCCCAACAATAAATTAGAAAGCACTCAAGATGATGGATAGGCCATGTAGAAAAGTAATAACTATTGAGGGAAAGCCAGCACAAACTGCCACTCATGGAGAAAGCCCTGAATTTACTGACTTCTGCAAGAGCTTGCAGAATAAATGGAGAAATCAATAGGGGATTACAGAAATACACATTTTTAATTATTAAAAAGCTCTAGTATTGATCTGCTTTTTTTCCAGAAGTAAATACCATTACAGAGATTTATAAATGTGTGTGTATTCACTTGTTTGAAGTCTGCCAGGAATTTAGATGAAGGGATCCTGCCTGTATTTTTAGAAGAAGAGAAAAAACATTTGTCTTTCCCTGTAAAATACTGTATTTGAAGCTGCTACTTCTGGTTAGGATTCATCCAGAGGTGGGCTGCTCAGACTAAAAAGTCCTCCCCCCAACCCTTCACTGTTAAGGGCCTTTCAGTGAGTGCCTCAGTCATAGGAGGAGAAGGGAAGCTGTTATGAAAGCACATCCCTACCCCTTTCTGCAGGTCAGGCTTCTGAGATTTAGACTGTTAAAAATCCCCCCCCCCTCCTTTAAAGGGAGCGTTCAGTCTTCAAAACGGTGCTGTTCTTTATGCTGGTCTCTCTTGGCTTTTAATAGAATTCAGTGACAGACTGACTCTGCTAACACTGGCACAAGACAGACTGCCCTCATATTTCACTGGGTTTTATATATACTCAGTAGAAAGCCTTGTCTGTCGGACACTTGCCCATTTTCTTTTCTTCACAAATCAAATTATTTGGGGGAGGGGGACAGGGGATAACAGCTAGGAAGATGGAAAAGCCCTTTCACCAAGCAGTGAATTGGAAATCACTTTCCATATTATCCCTATGATCATGTTGTTCAATACACACTTCTTGGGATCAGTTTAGAGAGAGAGACAGACAGACAGACACCCTTCTTTTACAAACTGTCTTGCAAGAACACCACTAGATATTTGCTTAGTTATTGATCAGAAACCATTCATTTAGGATGTTCTTTAGCCATCAATGTGACTTTTGCACCAACCAGTAAGTAAACGGAAAAGCAGGCATATTGCAACAGTTTTGCGACGCAGAAGACCCCATAAGCTGGAAAATGCAACGAACTGAAATTTGGTGGGATTTTTTTTATATTTAAGTTTTGGACTTTGACAGAGGTAAAAACAATGCCCTAGCAGGCTGCCTGAATGAAATATCAGAAACTATTTCCCCATTTCCTGCTCCTTCTTTGCAGTAGGTCATTATGACACCGAGGGACACAGTGGCAAATTCCTCTTACTAGAAGATAGTCAAAAAGGTGTACGAGGTTCCTGATTTTTTATTTTCGTCACCATTCTGAGATGCAGCAATGACCAATCTTTAGGCTCAAGTCAGCTGATTATGTTCACCGGGACCTGAGCTTCTAAACTCAAAGATATCAGAACAACAATGTGAGAAGCAAGATCTAGAGTTCAACCAATACAAGGAATGCAAAGGAGAAATCCCTAAAACTTAACAGTCAGATTTTCAAAACTCAACTGCCATTTAGGCTCCAAAATAAGCAACCAGGTGCTCTTTTGAAGATCTCTGGACCCACATTTCAAGGTAAGCAGTGGGGACAGTGAATTTCCAAAATTCTTTATCAAAAGGAATAAATAATTCCCTAAACGGCCACTTATGCATTACCCTCGGACACGCCCCATATTCCCCACATATTGCTCCAGCCCATCCATCTATTTTCTCAAGACAGTGAATTTACACTGTGAGCATCTTAAGAGGATATTCAAATCCCAAGTTTGGGTACTCCCACTGGAGTTTAGCTGTGTAAATCAAGCATTTATGGGCTTCCATTTGAAAGTTGGGCTCCACAAGTGAAAGTATGAAAACGCATTAAGGATTCAAGTTTGCTGACCTCTTATGAACAGCAATTTAATATGGACCAGTGTGCGCAAACTGGGCTCCAGTCAAATGTCTGATGCTGAACCACAGGCGTCACACTGCATCTCACAAGCTTCCACTGCACTGACAGCAAGTCCACCTGAGAAGTCAGATGATTGCACTTCAAATTTCATTCATCACAGCCTTTCGCTAGGAAAAATGAAGCAGCTTCTGGAGCAGCAAATTGAATGAATTCATAGTCTTGACGCTGTACAGGAGCAAGGATCTTTTATTTCCAAACGGATATTAATTCCATCTCAAAATATCGTGGGGCCTTTCAACTCAGTTCTGTGCTCTGTCTCAGACACTAACTCTAGCAAAATCCTTACTTTACTTAGAAGAAAGCATGGTGGCAATATTCTCTTCAGAAATGGGGACGTAAAGAGGATGAAAAAGGACAAAATTAATAAGACACACACACCACCGCCACCTCCACCCTTATGTTTATGTTGGCAGAATGCTTTGGGATGCTCAGATGAAAGATGGTACTCGAGTATAGAAGTACTTTACAAAAATTTGTTTCAGCCAAGCCCTGAATGCTAATTTTTAAACAGCCACCTGGTTTTAACTGATAGTATATATTTTACATAACGATGCATTGGGAAATGAAGTACTCTATTCCCCAGAATGCCTGCCCTGAAACGGTTTCCTTTAAGCAGAGGAGAGCAGCCCCGGGCTGTCAACAAACCTACAGACTTCTCTTAGAACAGCCTCTGTACATACCCGATCAAATGGGATGCCATATTTCTTCAAGATGGAGGGTGAAATGAGGGTCATCTTGTGGCGAAGGAAGGCATCACATCCCTGAGAGCTTCCTGGGAAAAATCCTGTAGAGGGATTCAGAGGAAAACAAAACATCACCACAGGCAGATTTGCCCAGCTAGATACACCCATTAACCAGCAAACAGACAGCAAAAATGTTAATCTGCCCAAACATTTTGTAGACGGTTGAAACAACAGGTATACAATTGCAGGTTGCGGCAGGATAAGTAGCAATGCCCTCATTGCCTAAAAAATAGTGACAGGGACAACAGTGGTCTTAAAATAGCAGTCTAACAAGTATTACCCTTTCGCAAGAGAAGACCAGCCTCCTGAACGCTACTGAAAACTAGAGAGGAAGGGGTGCAAGACACCTCATCTTGGGCCATACTGATGCTTTATCAGTGCTCCCCAGAAATACATGATCAGGGGCCTCAAAATTCCAGTGTCAGCCATCTTCCCTGCAACCTATGCTTTTCCTGGCCTGAGACCTTAGGATATTCCAACCTGCTACAGGTTATCCACAAAGCACTGCCAATAAGGTTTGCAGCTCAAATATTGTACACTGAGCTCTAGGAAAGTGATTAATAACTAGGATCTCTCACAAATACTGTCTGGTCACTGCCTACATATACTCCCATTTCCAAAAATATAGTGTCTGAAATTTAAGAACAAAACGTTCATCCTCACTCTTAGAAGTTGTCTACCTTATACGGCCCCACAATCACCGTAGTATCGGCATGCCTCACAATCTTTAATGGATTTAACTTCACAGCACCCCTGTGGGGTAGGAAAGTGCTAGAATCTCTATTTTACAAATGAGGAACTGAGGCACAGAGGCAAAGTGACTTGCCCGAGGTCACATACGGCAATAATTGCTGTACTTCAGAATGATGCCTAGGGCGGGGGTAAAAAGAGAAACAAAACCCCACACATTTAAGAACCGTCCGGTATATTTTATTACTGTTACCCTCATCCTCCCTCCTAGTGCTTGTCACATACATTCGTCTTAAACTGTCTTAAGCCCTTCAGGGCAGGGACCATATCTCCTAATGTTTTTATAGCACCTAGCACCATGGGAACCCCCAAACCTCACCGAGGCCTTCAGGCACTAACAATATAAAAAATAACAAGCCTCAGTAAAGCTTGTCACCCTCCTTGGTCTTCTACTGATGTGCCTGCCCTTTATCCTTCTGGACTTACAACACTACTGCATTGTTCTCAAACTTATTTGATCACACACACCCCTTCTTTGCACCTGTAGTACTTTACGCCCTCACTCCTCATGCCACACAAGTACATAGACCAATTTAAAAAAAAAAAAATCAACATGCAACTCTCGCTAAATATTAAAGACAGTAAAGCATTGGTTCAAACAGAACCAACAATCCATTGTAATAAGAGCAAAAGCAAAACTGTGATTGTGGTCGGCACTTACAATGAAATGCACACCATGTTGCAGCAAATGGATTAACACACACACAGCAATGACTTTGCATAATGCTAGGCAAGCTTAACAGTCAAATGCACAGCGCCATCTGAGGACCTGGTATGTCTGGAGGAATCAGCTTTGCTAGTTATTCACTGCTGTGGGTAAAATGTGCGCAGCAGTAAGGTCCCCCCCCCCACCCCCCCCCCCACCCAAACGCGTCTCACATCCCCTTTACAATACATTTTGTGCTTCCAGGGGAGCCCGCCCCCAAGTTTGAGAACCTTTGTTCTAGACAATGTTTCCTATTGCAGATGGCTGATTAAACCAATCCAAATTAGGGGTGGAAGGGGAAACAGCACCATGGGGGGGGGGGGGGGGAGAATATAACCCAAGCCCTGGAAACAAAACTAAATTGATGGAATGTACTGGAGGAGGTTTTAGAAAGTGCAAAGGATTCCTGGATTCCGGCAACATTTTTTTTAAAAACACTAAAAGCATTTCAATTAGAATTATGACTGCCTGCCACCCAGTTTGTCGTCCCTCTCTGCAGTTCCTCTTTTTAATGCACAGTTTAAGTGGCTCTCATTAAAGCTACTAATAAAGGAGCACATTTTAAGTGATTAGCACCAATAACGTGGCAACACATTAACGTTCTCTCCATGGGCTCCACAACTCTCCCAGAGAGCCCATTTATAGCTCAGCTATTCATTTTCCATATTAATTGCAAACTCATTTCACTGTACCAAACATCTCCATAATACAGTCCATTGACACACCAGTGGGGGGGAAGGGGGATGTTTAAAAAGTGACATTTTCTTTTCTGAACTAAAGGGATGGTGTAGGTGGGGAATGGGGGGAGTCCAAAATAAAAGACCAGGTCATTAGCAATATATCATTGGTTTTTGTCTCACTGTCAGTAAAAAGTATATTACAAAAGAGAATTTGAAAATATCCCTTGGACTTTTTTTAGTCTGGTATAAAATTCCATTTCTATATGACATCTGCATTTATGGGCTTTTTTTTTTTTTGATGGCTGAAATGGTAGTTTCTAGGAAACCTGACATGACCACAGACAAAAATTGTATGATCCATAATTGCTCTGAAGCCCTAATTTCTCAGGTAGTAGTTTTCACCATGTTCTCTCTGTTTATATAGTGTCATTGGTGTACATGGCTCTTAAAAGCCAAGAGAACAAGACTCCCTTCCCCTGGGAAGCCCATACACATTTAGACTAGTCTTGACCCATGATTGGCTTTTTCTGGTATGACATGATCGGTAAAAATGTTAAGACGATCAGTGAGAAATGTTAATATTATAAGTGCATTTTGGTGGTTAGCACCGGATTAAAAACTGAACAGAAAACAGTTTTCCAGACTGTCTATTTTCCCACCCTCTTTTGCATAATGACTGAACAAGGGAGAGACATCTATATGATAATGACTGCTTGAAATCTATAGCTGAAAGCTTGCCTCACTAAATGGAAGATTTGGTTTTTAGTTAGTAATTCCAGAGCAGGGACTTTGGTTGGTACCGACTCCCTACTCTACAGAGCCATGTGTGCCTATAATATTTGTAAGTACAAAGAGATAGAACTCCCTGGGGGGGGGGGGGGGGGGGGGTCGGGAAGAGGATAAATATCCTTTCTGGAGCCAGTCACTAAAACAGAGGATCGTCCCATGCTAGTCTTCTCCCATTTAAAATCCACACTACTACTACTTCCCAAAATGGCGATGCTATGCTTTATCCACACCAGTGAGGCGCTGGTGCCACAATACACTGGAGGTGGATAGCAGCACGTGGGCCGACCTTAGTGGCATGTCAGGCAGGTGTGTATACACAATAGTGTTTTAGCAGCTGAGGGTGAGAGGCTCTCTGGGAGGCCAGCAAAGTACAAGAGGCCTGGTTGGAAATGGTCCTTGGATATGCATATGCACCCAGTCAGCCTGTTGTCAATTTCACGGGCTCAGTTGGCAGGCAGCTCTTTAGATGTCTGAAGTCTGCAGGGGGTTATGGAATCTAACAAGAGAAGACACCCATTCCTGTAAAACACAGGGATTCCAGGGCAAGCCCTGTAAACGGGGTAATTCCTGGTTTGGAGGAATATAGAGAAGATCTGAGTTAAACCTATAAACCATTGTATCTGAATCAGTGGAGCTCAGGAGAGTAGGGAAGATGCTTTTGTGATCCAATGGCAATGTGAGGGATGTCAGATTTGACCTGCTGATTCTGTTACGGGGCTATTCTTAGTTTCAGTGAGCACAGGCTCTCATGATCACAGAAAAGGCACACAAAATTCTCTCACAGGAACTCTTTAAGGTTATATAGAAGGAGGTGGTAGAAGGAATATAGGATCCCATCAGCAAAGGCCTTTCAAATCTAAGTCATACAGAATAAATGTGAGAGGATGCTACCCTTTAAGAATTCTGTGACCATGTTGCAGACGTCACTGTTACTTGTCCTCTCCTTTTTCTTTACATATTAATAAACTGTCTAACATTTCTCATCTGTTCTACCTTCCTCTTTTAAGCGATTCTAAAAAGAGTGGAAAACTGGATGAACCGTCACTGGGAAGACTAGAGTACACATTTAAGAGCAGAACATGAAGGGAACTCTTTTCATGGTATTAAGCATAAGGTTACTACATGGTACTTGGCTGGGAAAGACCTATTAAATTGAAAGGATACAGTGCTTTGTGGGACCCAGCTCTGTCGATGTTTGAGCTCTGACTCCACAATGCACTTGAGAAAACTTACACTTGAATATCACTTGGCTATATCAAACTCTATTCCTTGCTACCCTTCCCCCTTCTGTTCCCTTATTTTTAATCAGATGAAAATAACTGGCTCTAGAATAAAGAACAGGAGTACTTGCGGCACCTTAGAGACTAACAAATTTAGTCTCTAAGGTGCCACAAGTACTCCTGTTCTTTTTTGCAGATACAGACTAACACGGCTGCTACTCTGAAACCTGGCTCTAGAATATAGCACACTCAGGAAGAGCGCGCCCCATTGTTGCAGTTAGCGTTGGTTGTGTCCCCACATCTTTTTATTTTTTAACATGAAGTTTATTATAAGGAGAGAATCTGTCCAGTAAACAGTAACAGGAATGCCACCAAAGAGGATATACATGTCATTACATACATCATGAAGAGAGAACTCCAATAATTATAGCCCCTGTATCCACCTTTACTGAGTTTGTAAGCACTTTTTTTAAATTAAAAATGCTCAGCAACAATCAATACAAATGCAGTTTGTATTTAACAGACTTATGAGGGTAGCAAAAAAAAAAATACTACAATACTCTCCTTCAGAGTTTCTCCTAGCAGTAGGGGAAGGGAAGCTGCCATAGAAGCTCTAGTGATGGCCCTCCACATAAAGGGATCAGTAGAGCTCTCATCTCACCGAGGCAGGCTTTAACATGGCATCAGTTGCACATGGAGATGCAAGCTGGGTTTCTGATTGAAATTCATGCCCAGGACAACAGAGTGGTTTGGTCTCAAAAGCTCAAAATGAAAGGTTTTTTCATCAGTTTTAGTCTGGCCTTGGTATGTCAGGAGAGTGTGGCTATGAAAAGCCAGCTGCACCAGTATTTACTGTTTACAGAACTAGTGATGAGACAACAAGGTTTCAGCCCTCAACAGCAATGACTCTGGGTCTAGTACAGCCAATGCAAATTCATTGCACAGCTCTAAACTACATTCAGTCTCAGCAACAGCAACATTAACAAAGCGGCAGCTAAAGCTTACCTTTTGCCAGGCGTTCCAATCGCTTGCCGTGTTCTGGTGGTATGGCATACCTAGGGAAAAAACAAAATACTCATCAGGAAAATAAATGCCATATCTCAAATCAGAATACAGTCTCAGAATGGAAACAGATGGGGGCGAATGTCATCACTACTATAGTTCAGCCCCAATCTGCAAATGAAAGGAGGAAGTGCAAACAAAAAAATGTAGAAGTGTGAAAGGTATTGATAAAAACATGAATACAATTCTAGGAGGAAAGCCAGATTGTAACTGAAGGAGCTGAAGTTCTTGGCAACTTCATAAGAGTTCTTTTTTTCTGCAGTATTATTATGTAGCATCACAAGATGTCACAGAGAGTGACTCATAAGCTAGAAGAGAAAGGTTTTAAATTAGATTTAATGAGGTAAAATGGTGATACAATGCAGCGAAGCCCAGGAGTAAACAAGTATGGAGAATGAATTAAATGTTCTTTAGTAGAAAAGTTGCATACAAGATAAAACTGAACTTAACTGATAAGAAACTCTAGGCTAAATATCTACTTTATGAATGTAGATGGCCTTTATCGAAGTAGTATCTAGACACTCAGCATAGGCAAAAGTTCAGCAGAACATATGGGACAGGAGCCCAGTAATTTATATGCTTATTTTTGATCTAAGATTGTCCCAAGGGTTACAAAATCCTCTATTCAAACAGAAGAGAGGATGGTTCAGTTCTAAGTAACTACCTGTTCCTTAGCCAAATATCATCAATGGCTACACAGAGCTAGAAATGGGCCTCTCCTCTCTTGGGAAAGGGGCAGAGAGGGCCACAATAGATACTTAATATCTGTACTACCACCAAAAACATTAAAAGAACATTAAGGTCACAGTCACAAAGTCAATCGTTTAGAAGTTATGAAGTGCCACAATTTCGGTTGCCTATGCTGGTTAAAGTTTGGCAAAATTATAGGCAACTGAAAACTGTGTCTTATAATAGGAAGAGTTGGGCAACCCTATTAAGCAGTGCTACCAGCTCTACCTATTATGGGGACTCTCGATTACGTTAGAAAGACTACATTCCTTCCAGAGGTCAGTCCCCTTCATATTGTTCCTCAGTTCTAAGACAAGAGTCATTTATCCAGACTGCAAAGAGTAACAGGAGGGAAGTCATATTTCAAACTTTCTTTGTATGAAACCAAAGTGAATTTCCACATATAGCAATCTGGAGGTGCGTGATCTAATGGAGAGAGGATAACAGGCGGTGCTTCAAGATGTAGCCTCTAAGCTGATTTAAACTGGCAGCTTTAAAAAAAAAAAAAAAAAAAAATCCAAGAAAAACACCATGTAGCATTTAATATTACAGAATAAGATATTAATGTGCTCCCAGTACCTTTTGACAGCACTTTAAATTGTATAATTATCAAACATTTCATTTGTCTTGGATAAAGCTCGTAGCTTTTCTTTTTAAATGGCCATTTATCACTTACATAAAAGTGATAAAAATAATCCTAATCCAAAACTCCTTTGTGGGATTAATGTCCCTTAAATATGGGAAATGAAACATTCCATTCCTTCTGGGAAAATACTGAAGGATTGGGAAAGAACTAATTTATGTCTACAAGGCTGCTGCTGATTAATGTAATATCCCCAGTCTACAATGCTACTTTCACTTAATTAGTGCCTGTAATTGGGAGTTGTAAAGATAAGATTAATTGAATCCAGAGGATGTTAAAAGTTTAATACATTGAAACATGGTCATTGTGTTATCTGAAACTGCAGCCTGCAAGAAGCTGAGCTGAGTCCATGGAGAGCCTGAATAAGAGTTGCTTGGATAGGAACACAGCAGAACTGAATTTCCAGTGCGCTCAAAAAACTAAAGCGTAAACATCTATAGGTCAACATCCCCGCCACCACCACAAAACTCGCAGGTGCACACAGTGCAACAATTGGTTCAAAATTTATAAAACTTTTTACTCTGATCAGACTACTGCAAAAAAGAGGTGCTGTGCCAATTTACAGATTTACTCTTGGCAAGCAACAAAATCGGTCACAGAGTGGAATTAAAAGCAG
This sequence comes from Emys orbicularis, assembly GCF_028017835.1. Classification (NCBI taxonomy): domain Eukaryota; kingdom Metazoa; phylum Chordata; order Testudines; family Emydidae; genus Emys; species Emys orbicularis. The sequence continues at coordinate 9,253,407 of NC_088706.1, read as the reverse complement.
GCCAAATTTTGCCTTCAGTTACACCCAACACAATCCCACTGAATTCAGTAGGGTTGCGCTGATGTGTTTGTAGCGGGAATTTGGCCAACTCTGTTTTAAGATCAAAAAAGTGGAAAACTTTTCCTTTCAACTGTAAGTACTCTGCAGATTTGAGCTAACAAAGCCTATATGATCAGACATGAAATCATCAATCAAAAGGCAGAAGAAAAAGGAGGGGACAGAAAGATTAGAAATGGCCACAATCAAAAGAATTACTGTAATTATATCAGTGAAAGGTCTGGCCATCATAGATGGCCTAATAATGACATTATCCTCCTGCATTCACTTAGCTTGCACTATGAAAAATGGCAATTGCTTTAGGGATAAAATCTTTGACAGATGTAGCTGAAAAAAACACTACCGTTCAATAGCAGCTGCTGTAACCTCTTTCAGGTACTGTACCCATAGCTTGGACTCTGGTCAACAACAGAACATTTTTAATTTCCAAGACAGATGCTTTACTATACACCATCTCTGCAGGTAGAACAGGATTACTTTCTGTACATGATCCTCTTCCTCATGGCACATGCATCACTTTAACACTTGGAGATTGCTACCTAGTGCTAAACAGTAATTTAATTTCACATTTAAAACACTCTAGTTCTCATGCTGAGAGACAGATAGCTTTGATGTTTGTCCTCAGGTTAAAACATCAAAATGTCATGGAAAATCAAAATACTAATTCATTAACCTCAGGATGAGGTGTCAAAACAAAGGGAGATGTCAACTGCCCAGAAACAGAAAGCTGGTCTACACTGAAAAGTTACATCGGCATAGCTGTCTCTCTCAGGGGTGTGAAAAATCCACCCCTTGAGAGATGAAGTTAAGCTCAATGGAAGAATTTTTCCATCAACCTAGCTACAGCCTCTCGGGGAGGTAGATTACCTACCTTCCCATTGCTGTAATAAGGCTATGCCTACACTACCGCGGTAAGTCGACCTACGCTACGCAACTCCAGCTACGTGAATAATGTAGCTGGAGTCGACGTACCTTAGGTTGAGTTACCGCAAGGTCTACACCGCGGGAGGTCAACGGGAGAAACTCTCCCGTCGACTTACCTTACTCTTCTCGTTGGGGGTAGAGTACAGGGTTCGACTGGAGAGCGATCTGCTGTCAATTTGGCGGATCTTCACTAGACCCGCTAAATCGACCGCCAGTGGATCAGTCTCAGCGCCTCGATCCCAGCTGTAGTGTAGACACAGCCGTAAGTGTCTACACTGAAGTGCTACAGCAGTGCAGCTACAGTGCTGCCGCTGTAGTGTTTTAAGTGTAGACATAGACATAGCTTCTGCTAATTGCTCCAAAACCCCTTCAGCACTGCAGGATTTATTCATCTGACCAATAAGTGGCCACAGCAAGTTTTGAGAGATAACACTCGTACACTTCTATCATCTCTCTAGTTTTCTGCTTTGGTGGACCAGTTGCCTTCACCTCTCTAGAGAAGCATCCTGTAGGGCACACAGGTTAACAGTAAGAGATGGCCTTTTATTTTAGAGCAAAAAGGGCCTGTTTTTTTATGTTGGCAACTCGTGGGTCCTAAAGCAACTCTCACTGAAGGTATGAAGACAAGTAAGTGTATTTAGCATAATGTCTTTGTGTCTGGCACTCTATAAAGATCTTATTAGACCTTTCCCAGAACAGGGACAATTCCATTCCCTATGTCTTCCTTTGCAAGCCACACATACCAATCATGAGTTAAAATTACATGTCTCTTCTGGCCACTGAACTAGCCAACTCTATTATGGGCAGATGCAGATAGCAAGAGACAGACAGGAAGGGTTTCATTAAACCCTGTAATCAAAAGTAACACCAAATAAAGTGTTGGAGCTCTGAATATGTGCTTCTTTCAGGAATAAGATTTGTCAACAGATAGAGTCCTGCATTGACAATTAAGGGAATTGGTCCCCTCAACAGCAGTGTGCAATCTAATAAAATCATAGAAATGTAGGGCTGAAAGGGATCTTGAAAGATCATCCAGTCCAGCCCCATGCACAGAGGCAGGACCTAGACCATCCCTGACAGGTGTCTGTCTAACCTGTTCTTAAAAACCTCTTGACGGGGATTCCACAACCTCTCTTGGGGCTGATCTACACGGGGGGGGGGGATGAATAGCGTAGCTGAAGTCGAAGTATCTTAGATTGATTTACCTGGGGTCCACACGGCGCGGGATCGACGGCCGCGGCTCCCCCGTCGACTCCGCTACTGTCGCTCGGGGATCGATATATCGCGTCTTAACGATCCCCGATAAATCGATCGCTACCCGCCAATACGGCGGGTAGTCTGGACGTACCCTTGGAAGCATATTCCATTGCTTCACTATTCATATGGTTAGAAAAATTTTCCTAATATCTAACTTAATCTCCCTTGCTGCAACATAATCCTATTATTTCTTGTCCTGCCTTCAGTGGACATGCTAACCATCATCTTTATAACAGCCCTTAACGTATTTGAAAACTATTTTCAGGTCACACTTCATTCGTCTTTTCTCAAGACTAAACATTCAGTTTCTTAAATCTTTTCTCATAGGGCAGGTTTTCTAAACCTTTTATCATTTGTGTTGCTCTCCTGTGGACAAACCCTACAGACTCCAGATCTTTCTTAAAGAGTGGTACAACACTCCAGATGAGCCCTCAGCATTGCTGAGTACAGCAGGTCAATTACCCCCTGTGGTCTTATATACAACAATCCTATTAATACACCCCAGAATGATAACAAACTTTGCAACTGCATCACATTGTTGGCTCATATTCTATTTGTGATCCACTATAACCTCCAGATCCCCTTCAGCAGTACTACCGCCTAGACAGTTATTCCCAATTTTATAGTTGTTGGTTTGATTTTTCCTTCCTAAATGTAATATTTTGTTTTTATTTGCATTTCATCTTGTTCATATCAAACCAATTTTCCAATCTGTCAGTCATTTTGGATTCTAATCCTGTCCTGCGAAGTCCTAGCACCCCCTCCTAGTTTGGTATCATCTGCAAATTTTATGAGGACACTCTCCACTCCTTTATCCAAATCATTAATCAAAATATAGAATAGTACTGGACTTAGGACAGACCCCTGTGGGACCCCACTAGATATATCCCCCAGTTTGACAGCAAACCATTGATAACTCCTCTGACTACACTCTTTCAATCAGTTCTGCACCCGCCTTACAGTAATTTAATCTAGGTCACATTTCACAAGTTTGTTATAAGAATGTTGTGAGACAATGTTTAAAGTCTTACTAAAAATAAAGATATATTGTGTCTAGAGTTCTGCCTCCCACCCCATCCACTAGGCCAGTAAACCTGTCAAAGGAGGAAACTAGGTTGGTTTGGCATGATTTGTTCTTAACAAATCAATGCTGGCTATTACTTATAACCCTATTATTTTCAAGGCGCTTACAAATCGATTGTTTAAAAACTTGTTCCAGTATCTTTCCAGGTATCAAAGTCAGGCTGACTGGACTATAATTCTCTGGATCCTCTTTGTTCCCTTTTTAAAGGCAGGTACTATGTATGCCCTTCTTCAGACAATTGGGACTACTCCCATCCTCCATGGAATTCTCAAAGGTAATTGCTAACAGCTTTGAGATTGCTTCAGCTAAGTTCCTTACGTACCCTAGGATGAACTTCATCAGGACCTTCTGACTTGAATACATCTAACTAAGTGATCTTTAATCTGTTCTTTCCCTGCTTTGGCATGTGGTCCTTCTCCTTTGTTGTTAATATTATGTTAAGTATCTGGTCACAATTAATCTTTTCAGTGAAGACTGAAGCAAAATAGACAACAAATATCTTAGCCTTCTTGATATGATCAGTTATTAGCTCTCCTGCCCTGCTAAGTAGTGGACCTACACTTTCCTTTGTCTTTCTGTTGCACCTAACATATTTATACAACCTCCTCTTATTGCCTTTTAGGTCCCTTTTTAGGTGTAACTCATTTCATACCTTTGCCTTTCTAATCTTGTCCCTACATGCTTGTGTTATTCTTTTGTACCCAATCCTTAGCGATTTGACCATGTTTCCACTTTCTGTAGCATTCCTTCTTTTCAGGTCATTTAAGAGCTTCTGATGCAGACATATTGGCCCCTATTCCTAACTGTCCTTCACATTGGGATAGTTTGCTGTTGTGCCATTAATACTGTCTCAGAGAAACTGACAGCTCTCCTGAACTACTTTTCCCCTTCGATTTTCCTCCCATGGGACCTTACCAATCAGTTCTTTTAAATTACTGAAGTCTGCATTTTTGAAGTCCACTCTCCTTATTCTGCAGGTCTCACTCCTTCCTTTCCTTAGAATCATGAAGTTTATCACTGGATGTTCACTTTCACCCAAATGGCCTTCAACCTTCAAACCCATTAATCAGAATCAAGTCTAAAACAGCTGTCCCTCTGGTTATTTCCTCCACCTTCTGAAACATGAAGTTTTTCCCGTAGACATTTTGTGTTTTGCTGTATTACTTTTCCAACAGATATCTGGGTAGTTAAAATTCTCCATTACTATCAGTCTTGTTTTTTTGATATTTCTGTTACTTGTTCTAGAAATGCCTCATCCTCCACCTCCTCCTAATTTGGTCGTCTATAGTAGAATCTTACCATGACATTGATCCTGGGTTTTTTTCCCCCCTTTCAAGTGGTCTGCCTCACCTCCTTCTGGACCTCAGAACAAATATTCTTGATGTATAATGCAAACCTCCTCCCTTTTTTCTCTGCCTGTCCTTCCTGAATAAGCTATACCCCTTCTGAACCAATATTCCAGTCATGAGATTTATCCCATTATCAGTGATGCCAATTAAGTCATAATTTAGTTTCTGTATTAATACTTCCAGTTCTTCCTGTTTATTCCCCATACTCCTTGCATTTGTGCATAGACATCTGAGATGTTGAACAGATTTCCCCATTTTCCCTTTGGTTGCTCTTATATCCCTAGTGTAATTTTCCATTCCACAGCCCAACCCCCAACATCTAGCCCTCTGTTAAGGTTGCTTTTTTGTTACTTATCTGTGCAGCTTCTCTGATTTGTCCCCTTTTGTCCGCTCAATCAACCCATCAGTCTAAGGCTTCAGAGCTGTTTCACCTGGATTCCATTCTTTCAGAGGTGAAATTTCTGCACTCTGTATCAGATAGCAGCAGAATATATGTTCCTTCATCTTTTGGAAAGTTGTAAACCGAGACAGATGCACCTTGAAAAAAAGCTGCTATTTAAAATTAAGTAGTAGTAGTGGGATTGTGTTTGGGTAGCTAGAACTTAAAGTTCTTGAAAGGAGAAAATGAAAGAAAAAAAGTTCTCTCTTTCAGAAATTCTTCTTCAAAGAAGGGGCATTCTCCAAGATATACACAACTGGAGTGAAAATCTGTGAGAAGGACAAGAACTGGAAGAAAATCCAGGATGAGCATGGAAAGGTGAAGGAGCTGGTTTGCTCAGTTCTTTAAAGTATTAAGAACACATCTCTGTTTCAGTATTTTGACTGTCTAAATGTATTGTGTCCAAAAGGTGCCATATCTTTGTGGTTATGTCCTTTGTTTATTGTACAGGTACAACACAGGAAGGAGAAGTGCGAACTTCTCCACACTGTTCCATCAATGTGCTTCAATCCTGACTTGCCAGAGCCTGTTTTTAGGGATGAAAGGGGAGCTCAGTTTCTATGTCAATTCAGTTGTTGGTTCTTCTGTTGAGGCTGCCAGAAAGATTAGTCCTCACCTGTCCACTCCCAACTCCATTGAAACCCAAACTTTTGTCACACAGGCCACTAAAATCTGCAACTTGGTAACTTGCAGCCAAATTCAACATGGGTTAGCAGTGAAATGCTCACCCTGAGATAAAAGATTCTACCCATTACCATTCCTCTGAACCGTCTAGTCTCTGAAGTTTTGATACAAATTTTACTAGTTTTCTTGTACATATAGGTTCCTTTTTATGCAAATATCTCTGGAGTTGTAGTTATTCCCTATTCTTCCTTAGAGCTTACTATTTGTATTGTTATAATGCCTACAGGCCCCATCAGGGACCAGGACCCCATTGTACAAGGTCTTGAACACACGAGAGACATATTCCCTGTCCCAAGGAACTTAAGGGCTTGTCTACACCACGCAGCTTTTAGCGACAGGGCTGTGTTGACACAGCCTTGTTGCTAAGTCAGTGTGTGTAAATGCCTGTCAGCACTTTTGCAGACAAAATACTTCCACCCCCGCGAGCGGCATTCAGTTTGTTGGCAGGAGAGCGCTCCTGCCAACAAAGCCGCGTTCACACTGCCACTTGCCGTGGCAAAAAACTCGTGTCTTTCCGGGGGTGGGGGTGCTTTAAGCACCCGTGAAAGACAAAAGTTGTGTCGACAACTTGGCAGTGTAGACAAAGCCTAAGTTTCACCTTACCCTTTTGACTTATTATGCTTCTCACAATCCCACATCTTTCCTCTAGCAACTGTAGCGCCAAGTTACAGGAAAAATTAAAAATAGCGCACAGTCTTAAGGAAACAAGATCAAAATAAACCTGCTTTAATGCAATGGTTATAGCTGCTTGGTGAAAACTCCACTATTTTGTATCTGTATTGTTTATTTTCCCTCACTGATAAGTATTTACACAGTTGTTAGTACTGACTTTTTCCTTGTTGTCTGCAGCTCTCACTGTTCTGAGCTCTCCAGTTCGCTATGCAGTGTAATTCTCTCCTCCTGAGTATTTTTTCTACCCCTTCAATTATGAACATGGTTGAATTTATTTTAAAAAAAGTCAGACAGATAGACAAAAAGCAGATTTACAAGGGGCAGACAAAAAGAACGAGGAGTACTTGTGGTACTTTAGAGACTAACAAATTTATTTGAGCATAAGCTTTCGTGGGCTAAAGCCCACTTCATCAGACAGGTACTGAGATTTTGAGTTTATCTGACCAAAAGAACCCCTGGTATCCTGAAAGGATCCTGAGCTGAGCTATAATGAGCAGGAAGTATCATTCTTGACAATTATCAGATGCTTCACTGTTGACAGAAGCAGCTTTGTGAATAGCTCACACTGAGTACAACCAAAAGTTAAGGGAATAATCAGCCTAACTTTGATCTAACCTTGATATGATGCTACACTGAGCATTACAGATTAGGGAGCAGGGATTTTCCACTCTGCACTGAACAGCTTCAAAACTAAACAGAAGGGATGGTGGCAGCATAAACTATTTTAATAACCCTCAATAAGAACCACCCCTTTTTATAGACTGATTCTGCTCTTGAGAAGACATCTGAGGGGACTCAAAAGGGATCACTGAAATGGTCTCAGTTTTACCCAGTGTAGCAAGATGAGAGAGATCTCCTCCCAACCATTGCTTCAGGATTCCAGAATATCTTATTAAAGCTCGTTCTAATGTGGTGTTCAGAGCCATAGGGTCTCTCCAAAACCTGATTCTGGCCTCATTTATTGACAAAAAAATTCAGGATCTCAGGTTCAGGAGGTGCTCACTCAAATGCTGAAGTTGTGTTAGACTGTCATTGTGACGTTGCAGTCTATATGGTTTTATAAAAATATGATAAGTGAATATAATGTAATTGGGATATGCTTCATGCAAAAGGTCTCTTGTTAAGGTATCATTACAAAGCTTATAATCTACTGAGTGTGATCATCCTAGTTGTATAAATGTACCACTCTTGTATCTAAAACTAGAAATATAAAATATAACTCTGAGGGCCTATTGTAATTATGCAAAGTGTGGGCCATTAAAGGTGGTTTGGAATCTTGATGACTCCCATTAACCAGAACCATTGTCTGCAGATGGCTCTGTTTTACCTGTAAGTCTTCCTGTATATGTGTGTGCTGGCAAGTGGGTAATGAAGTCTTGCAGTGACATGTGATCATGTCACCTGAACTGGAATCCATCTTTAACCTGGTGCTTTTCCAGTGAGGGGGGGTGTAAACCCAGAGGAACAAAGGGTTCCCGCCTTATGCAAAAGATATATAAAGGGGTGGAACAGAACAAAGAGAGAGGAAACCCATCATGAAAAATCCCCTAGCTACCACCTAAGCTGGAACAAGAGCTGTACCAGGGAAAAGAATTGTGCCCAGGCCTGGAAGGTGTCCAGTCTGAGGAAAAAACTTACTGAAGCATCTCTGAGGGTAAGATTATCTGTATTTAGTTTGATTAGACATAGATTTGCGCATTTTATTTTATTTTGCTTGGTAACTTACTTTGTTCTGTCTGTTACTACTTGAAACCACTTAAATCCCACTTTCTGTATTTAATAAAATCACTTTTTCCTTATTAATTAACTCAGAGTATGTATTAATACCTGGGGGAGCAAACAACTGTGCATCTCTCTCTATCAGTGTTATAGAGGGTGAACAATTTATGAGTTTACCCTGTATAAAGCTTATACAGGGTAAAACAGATTTATTTGGGTTTAGACCCCATTGGGAGTTGGGCATCTGAGTGCTAAAGACAAGCACACTTCTGTGAGCTGTTTTCAGGTTAACCTGCAGCTTTGGGGCAAGTAATTCAAACCCTGGGTCTATGTTGGAGCAAACGGGAGTGTCAGACTCAGCAAGACAGGGTGCTGAAATCCTGAGCTGGCAGGAAAAACAGGAATAGAAGTAGTCTTTGCACATCAGTTGGCAGCTCCCAAAGGGGTTTCTGTGATCCAACCCGTCACAGTCATTTCTATACAGAGGTGGGTTTTTCCCCCTTGAGAGAGAGAGAGAGAGAGAGAGAGACAGAGAGAGAGAGAGTGAGTGAGTGTGTGTGTGTGTGTGTGTGTGTTTAACTGGACAATCCCCTTTCTATCCTTAAGATGAAAGCATGAAAAAGATCCCGCATATTTGCGATGGAGGATGCTATTAATAGTGTAATTTTCTTAGTGTTTTGTTTATTCCCCTGGAATGGCTTGATGGATGTGAATAATTATCATACTATAAAAGCCAGCAAATGTGCTGTTTTCTATCACTCTAAATCATCAAACAAATAAAGTGTGAAACAGCATTTTTGAATACAATTTTCCCCTCTAATGGCTTAGAATTATTATCAGGAACAATGAAAATAAATAAGCAAATGCCTTGCAAATTAAAAATTAAATGCATGTGTCAGGAAAGAGGCACAGACCAACCATCTTGGGGTACAAGGACCAGTTCAAAAGCCATTAAAAGATAACAGCAGGGGATTCACTTTTACTTCTAGCATCAGGTGTTCCTAAAGGGACTTTCCAATCTAGCCTATAATCTACCCTCAAGGCTGCTTCTTAGGGGCAGGGGGAAAAGGAAGAAATTTTATTTTTTCTTATTCTCAGTCACTGCAAGCTATTAAAAACTTCTCCACATCAGAACATAGCTGCCTCAGGCACTCAGCCTGTTCATGCCCTCTCCACTGGGGTCTCCCTCTTTAAACGTAACTGCTTCCACTTGAAGCAATTCCCTAGCTTCTACAGAGCACCAGGCCATCTCTTCCCTCCATCCAACCTTCTTTTGAACCTTCCAGACCTTTTCTTGATACAGTTGTACCTCATATATATGCAAAATATCAGATAGATTAGATACCATACCTCATCTACCCCCACAGCATGTCAGATTTCAAGTCTCCCTTCAACAACATAGAGCAATTAAGCAACAATTACCTTACTAAATCTTCATGCACCCTTTTTCTTCAACAGAATGGGCACCACAGGCAGGAAGTTCAACTGCAAGGCTTTTGAAAGTGTCACTTCAGTCCAACTCATGTTGGAGGGTAAGAAAGTTAATTTCACAGTGTCTGCACAAGGTCTGGACAAATAGGCCCCACACAGTTTAACAAGATATAATTACTGAAATAAGGAACGGTAACAAAATAGAACAGCACATTTAAAATGCCTAAGACCACACATCAAGCTGAGGGTTAGTTATCTGTCTTCAAAGCAGATTTACTCATGCCAAGAATAATGACCCTTAGCAGATTCAAATGCCAACCTATCCCTCCCTGGTGACAGGCAGAATGGAAAAGCCATTATTTCAATCTCCATAAAACGTAAGTGTCCACAGATGCATAATCTGAACCCTAACCTTCATGCCTATAGCCCTGATAGCAACAACAATGCCCCTAAGAAGATCCTTTGATCCATCAAGAACATTTATATACAGTAGCAGCCACAATGAACCACCACCACCTATGGGTAGGGCCCTACCAAATTCACGGCCATGAAAAACACATCATGGACCGTAAAATCTGGTCTCACCCCGTGAAATCTGGTCTTGTGTGCGCTTTTACCCTATACTATACAGATTTCATGGAGGAGACCAGCGTTTCTCACGGTGTTGTAATTGTAGGGGTCCTGATCCAAAAGGGAGTTGCAGGGGCGTCGCAAAGTTATTTTATAGGGGTGAGGTGATGGTATTGCCACCCTTACTTTTGCACTGCCTTCAGAGCTGGACGGCCGGAGAGTGGCAACTGTTGGCCAGGCGCCCAGTTCTGAAAGCAGCACCCCGCCAGCAATAGTGCAGAAGTAAGGGTGGCAATGCCATACCATGCCATCCTTACTTCTGTGCTGCTGCTGGCGGCTCCAGCTGCCCAGCTCTGAATGCAGTGCTGTCGCCAGCAGCAGCACAGAAGGGTAGCAGTACCGCAACCCCACCTACAACATTATGACCCCTACCCCACAACTCCTTTTTGGGTCAGGACCCCTACAATTACAATATCGTGAAATTTCAGATTTAAATAGCTGAAATCATGAAATTTACCTTTTTAAAATCCTATGACCATAAAATTGACCAAAATCAACCCAATTCAGTAGGGCCCTACCTATGGATTACTGAGCTATTTACAAACCAGTTTCCCAGCTGCCCCCTACCCCCACAAATCTAAGCTCATGCTCTAGCTTGAAGGTTGAGTATCTTTTTAAAGTGAAGCATTTATTATACTGATAGAAGATAACATATGTCAAGGCATCAGAGCAAGAACAGAAACCTCTTCTGTTCATTACTTTAGTATAGTTTGCAACCTTTGCCTAGTCATTTACATAAAATAAATTAATGGCTCCTTCATCTAAAGGTACACAAGTTATCCCTTCTCCCTCCAAAATGGTTCAAGTCTCTAATTTCCTACTAATTTCCAGGCCAGGAAAATAGACCCAAATTAGCTTTCAAAATTAGTCAAGACCACCTCCTAATAAACCAGTGAAGGTGGTGAGACATTAGGCATACCCACCATCTTCCTCTCCATAAACCAGACACTCCACCTGTAACACTCTCAGTACTCCCAAACTCAGAAGGATGACCAGAGCGGGGCGGAAACAGGCCTGTGCTCTTTTTGCTTCTTTATAATGAAAAAAAGGTTGCCTGTCAAGGTTTTGGGGGATATTTATTGGGTTGCTTGTTTTTTTTATGGGGGGTTAACACTAGAAGTATGAGGAATGTCAAGCCACTTCTTCCCTTACTTTTGCTGAAGAGTTCCTTGGTGGGAGAGGTCACAGAGGTCACATACTACACATCCTCTACCACCTAAAATGAATGGGCAGGAGCTCTGAATCTTTAACAAAGACGTCCTTTCTCCAAAATGTTTAAGCATTGTGATAAATTGGTTTTAAACACAAAAACGGGATCTCACGTAGGAGTGGAGAGGTCATTTTATCTCTGTATTTGACACTGGTGCGACTTCACTTAGAATACACTGTCCAGTTGTGGTGCCTACAATTCAAGAAGGATGTTGATAAATTGGAGAAGGTTCAGAGAATTGACACAAGAATGATTCAAGGATTTAAACATATGCCTTAGAATAGTGAGACTCAGAGAGCTCAATCTATTTAGCTTAATAAAGAGCAAGTTAAGGAGTGACTTGATTACAGTCTATAAGTAAAGACATGGGGAACAAATATTTAATAATGGGCTTTTCAATCTAGCAGAGAAATGTATTACACGATCCAAGGGCTGGAAGTTAAGCTAGACAAATTCAGGTTGGAAATAAGGTGTCAATTTTTGACAGCGAGGGTAACTAATCATTGGAACAATTACCAAGGGTAATGGAGGAGTCTCCATCACTTACCATTTTTAAATCAAGATTGTATGTTTTTCTAAAAGATCTGCTCTAGGAATTATTTTGGGGAAATTCGATGGCACGTGTTATACAGGAAATCAAAGATGATGATCAGATTCCAAGACTAGAAGGGACCATTGTGAAGTTTTAAACACAACTAAAAATCCATTATTTTCTCAATTGCTCAGCTTTCACTATTGACTCCGGTGTTGTTTTCTTAGTTCTTCAGTCAAAAGTGTCTTTCAGAGCAAAAAAAAAATCTTGAATCTCTAACAGTGTGGGGTGGGAGGATAATCCTTAAGCAATTGAGAGAGGAAGGAACTTTTAGACAGATTTTTAATTTGTGTTTTTCTTAACTCCTACAACTACCTAACATACTGGGAAATGGGTGTCTTTGCTGAAGATTCATATCACCACGTTCACAGATACCCCCTCAGTCATACATGAAAACCAAACGTCACGCTCCTGTTTCTAATGGGGGAAGAAACAGAAGGTAACCTCACAAAAACAAATCCACTTTTCTGGCCTTTATCCACAATGAAAAGTGGGGGAGAGGGAGATAGGAGGAGGGAGAGCACAAGCCTAATATTTTTTAAATCCTTTGTTGGTCACCTTTATTTTAAAATAAAAAAAATAAAAAATAAAAATAAAAAAGCTAACCTGAGTGGGTCTCGCAAAGCACAAACAGTATTTTTGCCCTTACTAGGAAGGATGGGGGAATATTTACAATAGTTGTCCAATCAGTGTCAACATTTGCTCTGGAAGTTAAGGCCAACATAAGGATGGATTAGAAACACTGCAATTGCTACAGGTTTCCCCACTAATTCACAGTCCTTCACCACCCAAGGAATAAATTCAGTCACCAAAGGCAGGACTCAATTCACTTACTTCTCCTCACTGATATCTGAAATTGTCTGACACTGAACAATCATCTGCTTTAAGCAACCATCTTTTAACGTCAGAGGATCACCATCTGGAAAGGAAAACCTCTGCCTCCCTGTCTGCCCCCTTCTGTTGTGAATCTTTTACATTATGAATACACACACACTTGCTCTGGAGATAAGATCTCACACGGATCAGAGAGTTCCTTGTTCCTAGGAAAGAACCTTATCAAGTCTCTGCAGTTTTATCTTTAATGGATCATTTTATGGGACAATGGATGATGGAATTTAGTATCTTTAACCAGGAGTGTCAAGGATTTCAAATAATGACATTTTTATTGAAACACACACAAGTGCACAAGATAAACACAGACTAGGGAGTATCTGCTCAGAAAACCCTAATAAAGTGTAAATAGGTAATGACAGAACAAGATTACAGATACACAGACACCAAATAAACCCACATTATAAAGGCAAAGGAAAAATCAGCTCTGCAGACAGGTGGTCAAATACAATCTTCTGGGAGCCATCATGGGAGGAAGATCAGGACAAGTGAATGCAGGACAGGCTGCACTGTCACCGTGAGGCTCTCTGAAAATTGCTCTGCAAGCTGCACACACAGACCTCAATAAAATTAACATGGGCACAGCATGAACACAGATCAGATGTTCCCTGATGATTCACAAGTGAACATAAGAAAGTAGCACAGAACAAGGAGGAAGCCTTTTCCTCTTTAACATGGTATTTGCTCACAGCCATCCCCGGCTGTTCAGCTGGGGTCCAAATGAGTGAGGCCTTAAGCATGGGGAGGAAAGAAAATTGTCTGAGAGTGGGATAAGCATAAGTAACACTCTAAAGATTCCATATGAATTCCTTTATTTACAATAATCATCGGTGGAATCGAGATTAGAGGGTGCCTTGCTACAGGAACAGGTGCAAAACGTGAATCAAGAGAGGTGTCTTGTGTGGAAAAAGTGATGTGACCTAAGAGCATTGAGAAAAATTTAAGATGTTTGCAAGAGTACATTTGATTTCTCTGGCCTGCAACTACATGAAGTCCTCCTTTGTCTTATTATACCCCGTTTAACAAACAGAAGAACCTTATTGTTGCAGTGACAGGAAGCTACACTGCCAAAAGCCAGCCCTCTAGATTAAACAGGAGCTTTCATCTCCACCTCAACAGTACCATAATTTTACAAGGCATTTTATAAATGCAAAGAAGACAATGGGCCACAATCTGCTTTGTTACATCCATAGTCACAGAAGTTACTTCCAATTTACATCAGTCTAACAGTAGAATTTGTTCCACCTTCTTGCCATCCAAATCAGCCACTTCACAGATTTCATGACAATGAGAGGTGTCTGGAGGTGGAGCCAACAGTAATTCTGATGCAGGATTCAGGTGGTCATTGAATAAGCCTTTACAGTGGAAGCAACCTGGCCTCAAAGCACAGGTTACTGGAGACTCAGTCCACCACCCACCAATGGAGTTTGCACCATCTTGTGCTGTAATTTAGAATTCGGAAATCCGACCTCAGGACACGCAAGTTCTGCCTGCCTGTGCTCTCCTCAGCTGTATCTTATCAAATCCAGAGGGAAGTTTTGCCTATTTAGGAAGGAAAGAGGTAGATAGAGTATCCATCGCTGAAAACCATAGGCACAGACTCTGTGGATGCTCTGGGGCTGGAGCACCCATGGGAAAAAAAATGGTGGGTATTCAGCACCCACCAGTCACAACTGTGTGTGGGGGGGCCCTGCCATTCAGCTGTGTGGCTGCTGGGGGAGGTCAGAGAGCAGCGGGCACGCGGGGGCCTCAGGGAGGGGGTGGAGCAGGGGCTGGAAGAGGGTTGAAAAGGGACCCTGCTGTTGAAAGTCCGGTCGGCGGCACAGCGGGGCTAAGGCAAGCTTCCTGCCTGCCCTGGCTCCACGCAGCTCCTGGAAGCAGCCAGCATGTCCCTGTGGCCCCCCCAGCTCAGTGGTTTGAGCATTGGCCTGCTAAACCCAGGGTTGAGAGTTTAATCCTTGAGGGGGTCATTTAGGGATCTGGGGCAAAAATCTGTCAGGGGGTTGGACTAGATGACCTCCTGAGGTCCCTTCCAACCCTGATATTTTATTCTATGAAATGCTCCACCCCCACCTACAAGTCTGACTTCTCCTCTCACCCTTTTCACAAAACTGAGACTTGTGAAAGTGTAATATGCTGGTATTTAGTTAGGGTTTTTTTGTAATAGACAAATTCTTGATTTGTTGTCCTGCGATTCTGGGCTGAATTGTTAAAGTTATTCTGAGAGTATGGCTGGAGCTAATCTTCTATCAGTGGGGCTAAAAGTGCCCCAGCCCAACCTGTACACAGCACACATTGCTGATAAACTCTTAATCCTAATGCCGTTCTCAGCAAAAAGTATTACCTAAGGAAGGTATTAATCCCCAGGAACGACACTGCAAAAAGCAGAATTATTATTTTTTGAAGCGGTGCAGTGCACAGGGTTTTCCAGATGGGTCATGCCAGCTGGTAAGCACCACCTATAACCCGTCCAAAAGACAACTAAGCAATGGGAAAATTCTCTTCTGGATTCTGCATTGCTTACCTGAAAAATCAGTGACTTACTAAAGAAAGTCTCTAACAAAACTGCAATATAATTTTTAAATATTACTTTAAACAACAGGCTCAAAATGAATGACCATCAGTACACTTAATGACAACACATACAGGACAGAAACCATAGACAATTAAAAATCAGAAAGGAGGTTACTGACAGAAGCAGCTCTGTCCACAGCGAAGGAAATAATCCTACATTGAGGTTCTGCATTCAGTGTGTGAATAAGTGAGTGAGTGTGAAGGGCGTATTTTACTAAGGAAAAAGGTGTTTTTTGGGGAAAACAAATTCTGAAATGGCTTACTCTTCCATTTTGACCAGGAAGATAATTACTACACACTTCAACAGACAATATTCATCTCCCCTGCCATTCTCCATCATCTCAGTTTACAGCACTCATTTATGAAGCATATATTTCCATGAACTGTTAATTATTACTTATTGGCTGCTTCCAGCAGACACTGTACAATCATTAAAAAAAAGAGGCACACATGATGCTCCAAAAAGCTCACCCCGAAAAATGGTCACAGGCGCAGGAACCACACACACACACAAAGAGCAAGCAAGATAGCCAGGTGGTTATTGGTATCATCCAGCTAATGCAAAACTTTACCACCATGTTTAGTTTATATCACACACACAAATTATAAAAACTGTCCTACAACCATTATCAGCCAGCTGGTTACTTGTAGGCATCATAGCAGAGTTGGCTCTGCAGGACAGATTTTTAGGAGAATGGCATGTTCCTCCGCAAAAGAAGCCTGACTTTCCCAGCCAGGGAAATTAAGATCCTTCCATTACTCACAAGGGAGAGAAGACCACCTTGGTGCTCCTGGTAACTCTTGGCAACATAAAGGGCATTTCATACAGGAACATGCTGATGGTTCCTTACCAGAAGTTAACTCGGGTAAAAAAGAAAATGCCAAAATAACTCTTCTTTCACTGTCAGGCTGGCTATACAATCCTGTCTATCCTACATGCACAAGATCCCACTCTGTAGCCCTTGATATCTGAGACGACAGAGTGATTTGGACAAGGTGTACAACTTGAGGGTGAAGTCCCTGTGAGGGGAGAGCCGAAGGGTGCTGCCTGTACTGTACATTTTCTACAGCTTCCTGGCTACGCTGGCCCCTTTAGTCACAGCATTAAACCACTTCTCTAAGTGAGGAGTTAACACAGAGACCTCCATCCATTGTCCCACAACAGGACATTTAATAAATTCTTATGGATGAAAATGAAAAACCTCAACCTGTGTTATCAGCAGTTCAGTGTGTCAGATAACAGTGCACTCACATTTCACATATTTCCAATTCTTCTCTCTTCTGGACAAGGTCCCAGTTTTAAGGACTACAAGGTCAGATTCACCCTTACAACTTATCAGCACTAACTGAAGCCTTCTTCTTACCAGTAAGGCACCTTAAAATGCCTATAAAACCTACCAAAAAAACCCTCGACAATACTATCCTATACTTCCAACAGCCATTTCATGGGGGTGAAACAGAGTAGAAGTGCAGCACAGAAAGAAACATAGTGCAATGTTTATTGGCAGAAAGTCTAGAAAGATTAAGAGATCTATTTCCCCCTTAATGAGCACATGTCACTCTTATTAATGTTAACCAGAATTATGCACATGCACTGTGGGGGGAGACCACTAAGTGCCTGGCAATATGTTATCCTGTACCAACTGGCCTGCAAGAGCTGTCCCCTTCACTGGGCACTAAAGAACACATGCACCCCCCTCGTTGCTCTTGGAATGGAGATAGAATAAATGCCTGCAGCAGAACAAACCAAATCTGTCCATTTGTGATGGTGGCCTCATCTGGAAGCCTCTTCCTTTTTTTTTTTTTTCCCCCCCTCCCTTTTAAAAGAATCTGAAGAGAAGAAGCCCATTCTAGCAGGAACTTTACAGAGCAGAGGGCTTTGCTGTGACAAACTGTATCCTTTCACCCGACAATAGCACCTTCCAGTCTGAAATCAGTATCCCTGCTCCAGTCACCCACTGCATTGAAGAGTAAAACAGAGGTATTCCAGATAACATACAGGTCAATGAGAGGCCTCCCTAGGTTCCTTTATGCCTCCCAACCCCCCAGGTCTAGTGAAGTGCCTTTTTAATAATCTTCCTCACAAAGGGGGAGGATTAAATAGTCGATTATTACACAGAACTTTGTTGGTGTAGAGCACTATAAATATCAGACACTGTAGGAATTCTGCTATTTTAAACTACTCTTTACTGCACTTGTGCCATCCTAGATCAATTTCCTCTTCTGAGTAAAGAGAAAAACTTGACTCATGCCGAAATATTAAGAAGGCATGAATGAAAACAGTCCTCCGGTGCCACTGGTGGGTCCTTTCAGTCTTAGCCAGCCCATTTGCCATTGTCACATGAAGCCAGAGTCTACAAGCCCACTCTCCCACAAGTCAGATCAGGCTGAGAGGGTTATATGGAGAAGGAAAACACTTCTATCTCCTTCACATCTTGTATCAAGGACAGAGTGCACTGTTCAAAAGCCTAAGTTATTAAAACCAATCTGTGATCCTGTCAGACTTCCATAGATCTTCATTTCAAATCAGGTTTGAGCTTTGAGCAGACACTTGCAAAACAGAAGATTGAGTTTCAGCAAGAGCCTTCTCTCTCATCAAAGATGGGCCTCTCTCAATCCAGACTGGGACTATATAGCTGTGATGAATTATGAGTGCTGGGGGAGAAGGCAGTTCATGCATTATACACTAAGCCAGCAGAATAGGAACGCATTTAGACACACTGCTGTAGAAAAAGGAATGAAATCAATTATTATTATTAATCATGTTTACTACAGTAGTGCCTTAGGACTAACCAGGAATGGAGGGGCCCCACTGTGCTAGGCACTGTACAAACATAGTAGTAGACAGTCCTCGCCATGAAGAGCTTACAACCTAAATAGACAAGATAGGTACAGGGTGGGGGGAAAGGGGTATAAAAAGACAAATGAACAACGCGATGACAGGAATAGGAAATGTCGTATTAGCTCCATTGTTTTTGGAGGATGGGGGAGGTAGTTATGAGACGATCAGCTACATGAAAAGAAAAGCAAGGGGAAAGGGGACATTGAAGGAAAGTCGGATGAGGGGAACAGAGCAGGGAGCAGAGGGTAAGAGGGGCAGTTGTGGAATGAAGCTGAGGTGAAGCGACTGAAGGAAGAGGATTTAGGGCAAACAGCCAATCAACTTGGGGCACGCGATGCCCAGTCAAAACTGTAAGTAATTCTTTCAATGTCCCAGGCCCCTGGTTTGGCTTCTTCTACAGTTGCTCTGAACAGCTGGAATCTCTGGTTGATTCTTTTCTGCACTGTTTCCTCAAGACTACATTGTGGGGGAAGGGAGGCACCACCTGCGCTCACAGTGTGTGGGAAGATCTCCCCTGCACCGTTCTAGGGATGTGGGGATGCTGGGGGAGGGGTGGCCCGGCAGGGTCCCCTTTTACATCCTCCCCTGCAGGGCAGCACTCTCTGCTTTGGCTGCTCCTACTGGCTGGAGAGTCTCTCTGAAGGTTTCCCCCCCCCAAGAACACATGGGGGGCACCACCTGGGTCCTAGTGCACAGTACGTGTTGGGAAAATTATCAGTTTACAAAACGTCCACAGCAATGTAACACAATCATTTAAACATTTATCTGATTAAAGAGAATTTCCCATTGTTTCAACTGTTGACTCCTGCTCTGGGGAAAGAAACAAGGGCGACAGTTTAGGAGCTGAATAATGATTCCTCATAGGCAACGGTTTGGCTCTCTAATGGCATTAAAACCATTCAACTCATCCAAGCTTCAGCCTCCCTATAATACACCAATTCTCTGGATCAATTCTCTGGAACAAACTGTAAAAGCAGCGCTGCTCCTGCCTCACATGGATAGCTCAGTGGTTTGAGCATTGGCCTGCTAAACCCAGGATTGTGAGTTCAATCCTTGAGGGGGCCATTTAGGGATCTGGGGCAAAAATCTGGCTGGGGATTGGTCCTGCTTTGAGCAGGGGGTTGGACTAGATGACCTCCTGAGGTCCCTTTCAACCCTGAGATTCTATGATTACTGCGTCCTTCACTATAGCACCACCTGCAGGCCAAACTGTGTCTGCTCAGACATCATGTGGGAGCCTGCAAGAAGGCTTGTTTGAATATTAGCAGTATGGTGTGGTTTGTATTGATTAACTAATGACTGCGGTATATGAAGCCTGAAAGCCCATATTAATAACTCTCTGCTGCATTCCTCCCATCTATCACTGAATTACAGGGGGATGCAACTCAATACATCATTCCTTTCGTGAATCCCAGAGTGATCAACACGCACGCACAGATTCTTAATGCAGAAGCCCCATTCCAGAGCAGCTTTGACCAAACACAGTTGGGTGACTGCGGGGGCGGGGGTGCTATATACATTACCCGACCCCCCCCCCCCCCCCCCCACACACACACACCCCAACTGAAAAGAGCCTTGCTTTGGCAAATCACCCCAAGCGCAAATGGTGCTTCGGCTAATCCATAAATCAATCACCACCATAAATTCTACCCTCCCTCCATCCAAAACTGCAGAACCATAAAACAGATTACATGGAGGAACAGAGGCTGGATGGCTCCCTGCAGCTCACAAATTTCCTGTCGCTGCATGAATGGCCTTCCCCCTACTTCCCCATGCCCATAAATCTCTCCTGCCAGAATGGAACATGCAAACAATGCAAGTGCGCAATGCACAAATACTGAAACAAGCCAGCTCTACATGCTTCCTGTGTGAGGCTGCTGAAGGTGTCGGTGGGGGGAAAAAAATATTTTCTCTTGTGAAAATCTCCCAAAGCAAAGAGTGAAGAAAATAAACGCAGCAGAAAAATATCTACATGAAGATGAATCAAAGGAAAAAACTCTCAGTGCAATGTATTTAAAGTGTTCTCAGTTTCCTAGAGGTCAACAGGCACATTCAAGTTTCCAGCTAATCTACCCTTAAGAGACTCACATGCTCTCCAGAGTGTACGGGGTTAAAGAGATCCCACTAATCAAGTTTGATCACACAAATGATTGATTTAACATTTGAACATCCTTGTGCTATGGCCCCCTTGAGAGAGTAATAATCAGAAGGCAATAATGGGGTGAGGGACAAATATCCCTCCCAACTCCCCCCTGTTGCCAGACAATTCAGTACCAAACACTAAACCCAGCAGTCTTAAATGAGATTGCACCAAGCTCAAAGCAAATTGCAACATATGTGAGGGTGTGTTCAAGTGGGTGGGGGGTAAAAAACACCACATAGGGGAAATGGGGATAAGCAAGGATAAAATGTCCTGCCTATGCATTTAGCACAGGGAAGGAAAGAAGCTGGCATAGCTGAGCTTCACAACAGCATTAGGCAGGTCATTTTCTTTATCCAAGATCACTCCCGAGGGATTAACATTTTCTATCCTGGAGGACGGGGAGGGCAAGGGTTCCGGCCAAGACAGCTGCAATGCACCCTGAGACAATAATGAAAAACAAAATCTGCAGTAAAACTATCAGCTCTTTTCCATTTGCAGCTGCTACAGTATATGTCATTGGTCAGGAGAGAAGGAAGGAGGGTTCTCAAATACATTCCATTTCCAGATAAACAATATCTTAGCACAGAAACAAAAATTTGTCAAATTTATCTTCCCATTTCATCTCCACTGAAAAATATGGGGATTTAGGTCCTAACAATGCTGGGATCAGAAACAGGCTAGTTACAAACATGGCTGAGGCAAGCAAGTTTCTCATACGGTTTTCCTGACCATTGTGGACAGAGATTTATCCTATGCGGGGAAGCCTCCTCCCACATTGCTTTGACTCAAGCTGTGTTTTTGGAGAGAAAGTTTTAAAGAATGTTATTCCACTGGTGTTTGGAAAAAAGAAAAAGATCAAATAGTGCGACTATCCATATGTAGGGATGCTCTCAAAACATCTAAGACACACCCTTATTACACACTCAGTGTGCTCCACACCACAGATCTGAGGCTGCCTAAGAGTATGAGACTTACTGTCTCATGTACATATCCAACTAAATCCACAGTATCAAACTCATTCACAATTTAAGGACTTGTTTAGGTACTGAATAATTCTTCATACTAGGGCAAAGACATATTTCAAATGTATCTCATATGTGCACTTCAGGGCAAGGGTAGACTAAAGACTATATTAGCTTTAACCTCAATGGCCAGTTTTTCTAAAGCCCAGAACACAATTAAAAATTGTTCAACTGTAATTAACCGCACCCTCTAAGTTAGGAATTCATTCTCTAACTGTATCTCAGCAGACTAAACAAGCTGTATAAAGGGAACCAATGACAGCAGTTCTGCTACTAACTTGCTCTGTGAAATGGGTACATATTAACACTCACCTACTTCAGAAGGTTGTTTCCAGGCAATGTCTGGAAAGCACTTGGAAATCTTCAGATGGCAACAGACAGCGCAAAGCAGCGTTATCCCCTCGAGGGCTGATTCAGGTACCTTAAATCTGCATGACTGCTACTGCAGCTTTGAGTGGATATAGTGCTATTGTCACGGCTTCAACACAAACTTTTGAGTTCACAAAGGCTGAGACAAAAGACATCCCTCAGCAGAAAGTGTGATGAGCAGAGAGCATTGGTCTTGGCATTCAATTTAGTTGCTTTTGCCATTATAAAGTCAAGTCTTCTGTTAACGTCATTTGACAATTTGCTGCATTTTAAAGCTCCACATATGGGTATATAAGGTAATTATACATAATACGTATAATTGATACAGTAAAAACTCCTACCACAAGAGGTTTAATACAGGCTGCAAACTGGAATAAATTCAAACTTTAGAAAATGAAGACAGACTATGAAAAGGTTGTAATTAAGCTACTACTGTAAGAGGAACAGTATATTATAATTAGGGAGAGACATGCAAGCAAGAGACTCAAACTGGCAGCTCCATGACTGTGAAGCTTAAAATGAAATTACTCAACAGCTCAAAGTTTCCTGAAGTGTGTGTTTGAGGCGAGGTGCCCCCTTCCTACCTCACGCCTCAAAGAATGGCCTCTGCTGAGCTTGAGGCAGCCACATGGTCATCACAACATGCTACAGATGAATCTGAACATTGGAGCATCAAAGGAGACATGATCAAGTTTCTCTGACGAGAAGAAAGCAAAACACAGTGCCCCCTTTGGGTTGATCTCTACAGCAGGAACAGCACCAGCTGAGGACAGACACTGTTACCCATCTCTTCTCCCAGGGTGTGTGTGTGTTATGATGACCTAGAAGAGGGGTAAGTCAATAGGCGGAACACGGGTCAAATCTGGACCGCCAGACACTTTTGAATGGACCCTGAAATTTTTTTTATTTTTTTTTAAATCATCATCATTATTGTTGTTGTTTTATTATTAAGTTCTCTGGAGTCTATCCTTGATTATACCTTGACCAAGAAATTTGGATCTTGACAAAAATAATTGACTATCCCTGATCTAGAAGCTGAGGGACCCAGGCAATTGTTTAGTGAGAGTTTGGAAGCAGAGAGAAAGCTGCCCTTCTTGATGCTTTCTATCTCTCTTATCACTGGATGACCCTCCACTGCCTGTGCACTTCACTTTACTCTGAACATTTCGCATCTGCTTCCCTTGGAAATGAGACTGGAGGAGGAACTGATTTTGCCACAGTTTGTTCTGCTCAGTCTATGAAAGTGAAGTAACACAACGAGGTGTTGGCACCAGGGCTTCTGTGCAATGAAATAGACACACACACACACACAAAACAAGCAGCTGTACAACCAAACAGCTTATACTCAGGGTATTCATCCGCTGAAATGCAAACATTCATTGTAACTCCCATACCAACATACACAATCCATGCTTTGTGGGAGGCTGACTTACCCCAGAATCTCTGGGGACAGGAATGGAGAGGCTACTCCACAGTGACAATTAGTAACAATGGTCAATGATGGGATATTAAAAGTTACTACAGAGAACTTTTTCCGGAGGGTCTGGCTGGAGAATCTTGCCCGCATGCTCGGGGTTCAGCTGATCGCCATATTTGGGGTCGGGAAGGAATTTTCCTCCAGGGTAGATTGGCAGAGGCCCTGGAGGTTTTTCGCCTTCCTCCGCAGCATGGGGCAGGGGTCGCTTGCTGGAGGATTCTCTGCGACTTGAAGTCTTTAAATCATGATTTGGGGACTTCAACAGCTGAGTCAAGGGAGAGAATTATTCCAGGAGTGGGTGGGTCAGCTTTTGTGGCCTGCATCATGCGGGAGGTCAGACTAGATGATCATAATGGTCCCTTCTGACCTTAAAGTCTATGAGTCTATGACTTCTTCTGGGCACACTCCCCTCTGAGACTCATCCACACAAAATCTCTCCCCCATATCATATCGCATACTTCCCTCTCCAGTGAGAGCCTTATCATTTCCCCTTTACGTTCACTGGAAAGGAGTCCTGAGGTGGCTTTCCACAGTCCAAACTTTCCTCACCGTCCCTGAGGAGAGTTGAAGGGCTTCTTCCCTTTACCAAGTCCACTGAAAAGTAAAACTTGGAGGGGGATAATTCCAGCAGAACCCACCAGGGCCAGAGTCTGGGAGGCAACCTCATTCAGCCTGATTTCTGCCCCCTTCCCGGCAGGAGGAGGATAAGCAGCCTTTTAGGCTGGGCAAGATCCCCCTCCACTGCAAAGCAGGACTATTCACTAGACACCTGACCGCATCATTCTGGATTAAACTAAAGAAACCTAAAAAAAATGATGTGAATAAGAAAAATATTTATATTTACGTGTGTATGGAGGGTACATTTATTTATTTGATGGACTACTTCGAGCAGGTGGAAGACCACCAATATAGAAAGGATCATTCCGTTTCAGTGTAGAAATATCACTAGCTGACAACCTAACAATAGCCCTCCCTCTATTATTGCAGAGCACAGCGCCAAACTGGTCAAGTTTGTAACTCTCTGCACTCCTGCTATTCCCCGAGGTGCCTCTAAGATGATCACTGGCAGGGTCGAAGAGTCTATAAAAAGGATGAAGAACGCTGGGAAATTTCTACCGAGGTGCGGCCAGAAAAACAGAACCATCATTACAGACCTCTCTGAGGCCAGCCTGCTGTGCAGGCGTCTCTACTCTGAAGCTCAGGAGCTCCCCCGACTGATTTGTAGCAGCACTGCAACCAGAGCAGGGAGATGAGAATTGGCCAGCATGCCTGAAAGTTCTCAGGTCTGCTCAGAGCAGTTTGCAGACTCCAGACTCCTTATCAGACAATGTGCTTTCACAGAAGAGCTTCAGAAATCATTAACTGGAGCTGTCAGGGTGAAGAGCAGGAGGAAAAGACTTGGGCAAGTGACGTGCTCTAGCCTTGCGCTTAAGGGAACAGCGGAAGTCCTGCCAAACCAGCAATGGCATCTTGTCACAACACATCTACCTTTGTGTTAGAGACTGTCATCTATATAACAAGCGCAGCCCAACAGAAAAATGTTTTGCCCAACCCATGGCCTGACCTCAACATCCTTATTTTTCATAATATTTGCTTTATGTAATTGGTTACAATACAAAACCTGCCCAGCCACTGAATGGCTGGGTTACTCTAAAATCTTATCCACCCTCCATCGCTAAACATGGCACAATCAGCTCTCCACCAGTTGCAGAGTACTCTCCTGTGATTTTAATGGGCAAAACCAAAAAATAAATACACACACAAATCTCATAAGTCCCTTTAAAAGCAGGTTTTATCATTTCTCCTCCCCACCCCATGCACAAATGTCTGGTGGTTGCTCTCTCCAACAACTGTGATTCCTCTTTACTTCTCCACTAGGAACTGGGATTCAGTTTTTGCAGGTCTCCTCTTGCTTCACCTGCTCCCACCCCCAACTCCTGAGAAAAATGAGAGAAACAAAAGCAGATGAAACCCTCTGAACACTTTGGCAACTGTTGGCTCTACTACACAGGTTGAGCTTTCAGTTCTCTCGGTTTTGCCTCCTTCCGGTAACTGTGCAGCACACACAGTCATCTTTAGCTACAAGCTCCACTTCTCCCACAGAAACAGGGGCTAGCTTGTGGGAATCCCACTGTTTAATGCAGAACTGGTATTGAGGGAAGCCGCAACAGCATTACAGGAAGAGCTGGTTGTCCTTTTGATAAGCATCATTGCCCGTTACTTGTATTACTCCACAAAGAATTTGTGAAACTGGAAAAATGCAGGGTAGAAGGGCAACATTTCAAGTCAGGCCTCATATCTACAGTGCCATTTAAAAAGGGCTTCTTTTCTCTAGACTTTATTCTTAAACCTTCACCCACAAAATCCAAATGCTACTGCATAGGGTCTTTGTATACAAAGCAGCAGCTACTATTTTGGTGCTGGGCCTATGTTTCCTCTCAGAGGTAAACTGGTCTCATTCCTGTTTCCTGAAGGCAATACTCCTCTTCTGGGTACAGAATGAAAAACTCAAGAAACAAAGGAAAAGGGGCTGACTATGCACAAACGTGTAAAGGAGTGCCTGGGTATCATTAAAACCACATGTCCCCAATGCAAACCCTGTTTACATTAAAGATGGGTTCTGCACGTAGCATTTTAGAGCACACATTTTACAGCAACTTACATCTATATGCTGATGTGTGGCTTTAGACTACCAGAACCAAGACCTTACGCTTTACCTTTCCTCATGTTCACTGCTATGTGGTTAAAGGATAGTAAAAATTTCTGATGCACCTCTGGCACCACCTAGTGGAGACCAGGGACCAAATAAAGATGATTTTGGATGTGCTGTTTCCAAAGACGACGACAACTTGATGGTATCTAAAATGAAAGTTTGTCACTTTTTATTCAGAGCCCAGAGATCCACTTCTCCTCAAGTCACACTAGTTTATCATAGAGTGCATAACTGCTCCTGTAGCTCCTTTCACCTCTGCCTGAATAAGAGAAACCGTGAAGCCAGGTGAGCCACAAAAATAGATTGAATCACCCAATGGAAGATATTAAAGATTTGCACAAAGACCATGACTGATCATGTCACAGACCAGCCCCTCCTCCCCATTCCCTCTGCATTGTAAAGGAACACAATATTTATCCATTACAGGCTCCTTCCTCCTGGTAACTCTCATACACCCGCAGGCTCTATCAGCCTGGAGATAAGTAGCATCACTGGGGACTCATATTGTTGAGAGATGGGAAGATCTTGTCTGCCAGTGCCAGGGCACAGTGA
This sequence comes from Emys orbicularis, assembly GCF_028017835.1. Classification (NCBI taxonomy): domain Eukaryota; kingdom Metazoa; phylum Chordata; order Testudines; family Emydidae; genus Emys; species Emys orbicularis. The sequence goes on along the minus strand of NC_088706.1, from coordinate 9,226,776 downwards.
CAAGAGCTTTACTGTGACATTTAAGCTTGAATTTGCATGCAAATGTCAATATTTATTAGTCACATCAAGATCCCCAGCAAATCACTCTTTTGGGTCGCCAAGTCTCTCTGGTTATACTTTTAAACAGAAGGAAGCCTGTGGAAACCAAATATACAGGCTTTTTGTAAGCTATTTAATTCCATCTTCCCTGACTCCCCCATTTCACCCTATTTATTGATCATTTTCATAGAAAGTTAGTTCTAACCAGGAGATGCATAAAACTCCTCCAAAAAATACTTCATATGCTGATTCAAGAATCAGTCAGGAAGAAGTAATTCCCTCACCTGCCTTCAGAGATTGGGAATATCTTGCATATTGAACTGTAGAAGCTTAAGATAACAGATGCCGTCTGCCCCACAGCAAAATGTGAGGACTGCAGTGTTTTAATACTGAAGTGCTTCAGCAGTGCTCATGTTTCATTATCACCGTTTGCTTATGTCTCAGCTTCAATCCTGTGCATTCATTACAAAAAGTCTCAATTGCTGAAATACAGTTCTCACTGTTTTTAGCCCCTTCCCTCCCAATGCCCTGTTCTCTTCTGGACACCCTTAAAGAAGGATGTCAGAGCCAGGACTTATACTTCAAAGTGAGACAGCAAGACAGAGAAGTGAAGGAAAGATAATGTATTCAAATGGCAAGTAGGAGAGAAAGAGTGGGGAAAGAGAGAGCTTGTGTAGACTTCTATTGGAATAGCCTGCAAAGGAATGCTAGTGTAGACTGGGTTTTCAGGAGTTTTTTGTGCAATGAAAGAAGCCAGCTGTTTATGTCAGTATAACTAATCTGAAGTCTAAGGGGTACTAACTTACAGTGATGTGAACTTTATGACCAAATATATTCACTTTCATCTTACTGTCAATTACCAGCAGTTGGCTTCCTATCAAGGTTGTGTACTGGGGTGATACACAAGACCTTACACAGAAGTAGAAAATTAGGTTAGGGTAGTGTCCGAGCAGAGACAAAGGTTCATGACTATTTCTCTCATCAGCATTCTACCCACTTACCAGGATTTCGGCTCCCCAAAATGCAGGTAGTTGATGCTGTAGAGATCCATGTCCTCAGTATGCCATGCAAATGTTGTTTTCCACATGCCAAAATAAAGGTAGGGGGTGTTCACACCTTCTATGATAATCCCACACTCATGCTCCACCATGTCCAACAGGGTGTTCAGATTCCCAATATTCCATTCTTCTACATCCTACAAGACAAGAGGGCTCCAATTCAGCATAGTCAAAGTAGAAACATATCAGGAGCTGCTTTAGCAGAACAGACTGATAATCCTTGATCTGCTCCAGTATCCTGTCTCCAAAATTTGCTGAAGTCAGGTACGTCATAGGTACAATACGACAACAAAGAAAGGAGGGCTAACTTCCTGAGCCCAAAGAGGGATCAATGCATGCTCTGAAACATGACAGTGATAGACCTTGCAAATTTTTTATCTTGGTTAATATGAAGTCAGGTGCTACTCTTTCATATAAATAGATTAATCTTTTTTTTTTTTAAATCCATATATTTTATGCAGTGCAATTTATGCCCTACATCTCCTCTCCCCCCCCGCCCCCCAAGGGATTACAAAAGCTATAAGATACACAAAAAGGTTAAAAGGAATTATGTTCACATCCAAAATTTTACCTCTCTTTAAAGCCTAAAATTTGGATATAAATTTATTCTAGAGTCTTGTGTTTTCCAGGCAGGCTTCTGTGTCTGCACTAATTCAATCCCTTTAAGTTCCAATCATTTCCAGTACATTTGTTTTTTTTTTTAAAATAAACGTTCACCATACACTAAGGAAAGATTTTGCTACTTTTTCGGTAAGGCTTCAAGATAGTGTTTAATTAGAAGCTGCATTATCTCCAGAGCAGGCATGTGTGTTCTATGGGGGCTCCACCACTGGGAAACTGACTCAATCAGAAAAATAAAATTGAGTAACAGTAAAGTAAATTTACATGCTCTTTTCAAATAACTTTCAAGTGAAGGATCCACTTTGGGGACACTGATCAAGTGCACTGGACTGTATAGTGCCTATACCAGTAGCTGGCTCTAAAGCAGCAGCAGCAATCCTTCACTGAACAGACTGTTAGATGCAGTGCTTTCAAAAGTGCCCTTAATGAATGAGAATACATGCAAAGCCAAAGTAAATTACAGTGGCCCACCTCAAATGCTGGCCTAGAGATGTCAAAAAGACAAAATTGGGATGTGGAATTTTGCTATTTTCAAGATTTTAAGAGAATTAACAGTGGAGAGAGAAAAGTTTAACAGTTCCTGTTAGTTGGTTTTCTCCATCTCAGTAGAGACTGGAGAGACCACAGATGAGCACAAGCTGGTAGCAGAAAGGTTGACCGAGTGTAGAATTTCCAAAAGGAAGCTAGCAGTACCCTTTCTCCCCCCCCCCCCCCCCCCCAATGCCCCATATGTATTCAAAATTGTTCTGGAAATACCTGCTTGCAGCACCTATAGGATTAGTAGAGATTCAAGTTGCATCCACACTATTGCTTTTAAAAAGCAATTTAACTTAACATGGTTTAAATGGCTAACTGTTAAATTAAACCTTTTTCACAACTACGTTAAAAGTATCTCTACTGTTATGCCAAAGACCAATTCAAATGCACTTTGCAATACATGGAAACATGGAACACATTAAAGGTAAGTGTCCCTTGATTCCACCTTTACATCAACCTGCCCAGCACCACAGAAAGGATCCCAATAAAAAACATGAAAGGAAGTGACACAACAGGTGTAACGTAACTACATATTTGAGCATTCCAATACCTCAGTGACGGGAGCAACATAAATACTTAGACAAAGCCAGTTACCAAGAGTATACGCATACATTTAAATGTCTGGTAATCCAATTACATGTTATCTGTTTATTTGAAGTGAATAACCCCTACTTATAAGGTTCAAATACAGGTGCAAAAATCAATTTTGAAAAGTGTTTTTTTTTTTTTTTTTAAAGAATCAATATATTTCGTCCAGGTTATCATCACTGGAAAATGCCACAGGCATGCAAGAGATACTAATATTAATGTATTTAAGTCAACGAACATTTTGAGTAACCACTGCAGTGGAAGGCCTCAATGTGTATTTATTCCAAGTCAGATGGGGGGGGGGGGGGGCTTTATTTTTCTTTATACAGTCAAGAAGCTCTAGTGTAGAATGTTTGTTCCCAATGTTTGCTCTGTTGTGTATACAGAAGCTCTACACGTTTGACAGTGTGATCTCATTTTAACTGTCTAAATATTACAACCAGTCAGTCAACACTCCAGAGATGCAGTTTTCTACTCAAAAGGAAATAAGGATGAGGGGACCATTGTATATTTCTTCTCTTCAAAGAGAACCTTATTCTAATTTTTAGAAGTTCTTTATAACCACTATCTAGTCACTTTCCCCAGTGAACACACAAAAGTCATCTTAGGACACTCGTGACCAATAAAAAAAAAAGTGCCCACTCTTCTGAAAAGAGATTTTGCAGTTACCTAAATAACCCCTGTAGTTCCAACTGGATATGGGCTCTGCTCTGCACATTTGGTTCTAACGAGTGAAACGTGTTCACTCTTTATCCCAGCTCAGTGTAGGTAGGTGTGCAGGACAATTATACCCAAAATGAAGAATTAGAAATCCAAATCAATTTCCTATTCATCCATGAAGCTAAAATGGTTTATATAAGAACATTTCACCACTGACTTCAACAGGAGCAGAGTTAGACCAAGGCTGAGTTCTTCTGAAAATCCCACCTCCGTGTACAAAAAAAAAAATACACATATTTAATAACAAATATTTTGTAGATTTGTGTCTGGTTTAGAAGTTATTTTAAAATATTTTATATAAATCTGCATTTACATATTTAAAGAGAAAAAATTAGTAACTCTTTGTTAAGTAAGGTAGATTGAATTACAGTTTTAGATGGTTTAAAAATAGGTGAAGTCTGTAAAAATCAGATATTAGGGATAGAAAAGACTCTTCATTGGTCAAATCCAGCTTTATACTTAATATAATGTAGTACCTGTTTATTTGCCATGGTACTTGGATTCTAAAATACTTGCCTATAAACAAAACTGTCCACATTAACCAAACATTTTAGATGTATTAAAAGAAGAGATTTATCAGTTTATATTCTGTTACTTTGTCTCCCCAAAAATGAGTGTTATTTTCAGTTAAAAGGTTGTATTTACAGATAGTGAAGATAATTTTTTTATTATGAGCACAAGGCCTGAAGTGTTGTGTTTCCGGATCGCTACAGCACTTCAGCAGAAATCTCACTCTTTGGTTGATTTTCCAAAGGGGAAAAAAAACCTCACCCGAAACAGGAAGGTGGGAGGTGCGCTTGCTTTTCCTAGAATCCATCTGATTGGACATTCCATTCTAACTGGGTGGCCATTTTCTTTAATGGTGTTGCGGATGAATCAGGAGAACAGATCACCATTCTCATCTCTGCCAGAGGCGTCGTGTGATCTTTGATTAGGTACTTTTTGTCTGATTCTCAGAGAGGCTAAGCACACTCGGCTTCCACTGACTCTACTGCCCAGCACTCTGAAAATCAGACCATAAAGTTTCCCCATGAAGAAAATGGGGACAATACCTGCCGTTGCATAGGTGTTGCCAAGCTAAATCAACAGTTTGTAAAGTGCAATGCAATTCTAGTGCATTGCAAGGCACTGCAGAAGTATTATTGCTATTTATTCAGTAGGAACGAAACGTTATGGTCCATCTAACAAGCAGCTGAAAAGTATGTACATATCACTTACTGCATCATATAGTGAGCCACTGATATCTGCCCCATAAATTGGTGAGACGAATGTCAGATTCTTCCAGTATTTGCGTTCCAGGTCTTCAAAATCTTGGTGGCGAGGAGTACAGTACCTGACCAGCAAAGGGAAAAGCTAAGAGTTTAGGAAAAGTCACAGACCTTAGAAACTTATGTTCAGCAGAGACTACAAAAACGAATAAGCTGCTCAGCTTTGAGGTTAGCATAGGAATAGCTGGAAGCTATAGTTTGGGCAGCAGACACTCCATAGCAGTCGGTTATGAAGAGGAAAGGTACAGTGCTGATAGAATCGGTCCCAGAGTGAACTGCTATACCAGCTTGTAACCAGAGCACAAAAAAGAGCTTGTGGAGCCATTAAAACACTATAGCAGACTAGACATGCCTTACAACCAGAATAGATGCCTGGGCTCCGAAGATGACATTTAGATGTTAAACAAGTATAGTTACTATCTTCTATACTTTGAGCTACTTAGCAGACCCAGAGGAACCTATATCAGAACACCTAGTTAATCACTCTGTTCTGCCTACTGTAACTGATTGGCTGCAACTAGTGTTCCCTCTAATTTTTCCCACCCATGTGCGGAATGAATTTTGTTATGTGCACCAATACGGAGGTGATATGTGACATGAACCTGTGACACACATCACCTCCATATTGGTGCACGTAACAAAATTAATGTGGCGGGGTGGGGCCGAGGGGTTTGGAGTGTTGGAGGAGGCTCAGGGCTGGGGCAGAGGGTTGGGGTGCGGGGGGGGGGGGGGGTGAGGGCTCCAGCTGGGGACAGGGATGAGGGGTTTGGGGTGCAGTGGGGCTCCCCGGGGCTACGGTGGGGAGAGAGGTTGCCCCCCCCCAGCTCTCTCTTCCTGCAGCAGCACCTGGGCTGGGGGGAGGGGAGAGGCACCTCTCAGGGCCCGGGAAGGGCACCTGTCCCCCGGACATGGCAGGTTCGGGGCTGGGCTGGGTTGGGCACCTATCCCCCCGCTGTGGCAGGTTTGGGCCAGGCTGGATCAGGGGAGGGGCGCCTGTACCCCAGCCGCAGCCGGTCCGGGGCTAGGCTGGGTCGGGAACAGGGGAGGGGTGCCTGTCCCCCAGCCGCATCAGGTCCGGGGCTGGGCTGGGGCCAGGCCATGGAGAGGCATCTCTCCCTGTCGCAGCCCTGAGCACCTACGTGGCGCTTAATAGGCGGCTGCGCGGCCATGCACCTTAGAGAGAACTTAGGCTGCAACTGGTTTATAGGTTTTAGAGTGGGCATGTACTTTGGCTTAGTTTCCTCTCTGCTTTTTTACAATACTGCTAATGCATTTTTATAGCAGCTTCTATCCGCTGATCTCAAAGCACATTGTAAACATCAGTGAATTAAGCCTTACAATGCTCCTGGAAGATACACAACAGTGGTCCCCAAATTGTGGAGTGTGCCCCGAAGCAACATTTGGAGGGGCACAGTGGGGCCCAGGCCAGCCCCCACTGGAGGCAGGCAGGGAGTACCATCCAGCCCTGCTCTGCCGAAAACTCCGCTCCAGCCCCACCCCCAGCCGAGGCCCCAACTTCAGCTCCTGGTCCTGACCTGGCCCCCAATGCCAGCCTTGCTCCTGCCCTCCCACCCCCCCGAGGGTCGGGGAGGGAGCACCACCAAGCTCTACTCCAGCTCCAGCCTCAGCCTCACCCGTAGCCAAGGCCCCATCTCTTGGCCCCCGATCTCAGCCTGGCCCCCCACTCCCAGCCACAGCCCCCGGACAGATTACATTACGGGTAAGGGGGGTGCAACATAAAAAGATTGGGGACCACTGATATAGAAGTATTATCCCCATTTCAGAATGGAGAAAACTGCAACAGTCAGAGGTGAAGTGAATTGCCCATGATCACACAGTAAGTCAATGAGAAAGCTAGGAACAGAACCCAGTTCTTTTTGCTCCTAATCCTGTAGCTTAAATACAACAAACAGCCTTCTCCTCTTTTACACTCTTCATTTTCCAATGCTGTTTCTGAAGAATTTTTTTTTAATGGAGTAAACTTCCCTCCAATAAAAGACAGACATGCTCAGGTTATTCAATATGCATGTTGCTTTTAATTCTTAGATGCATACAGGAGCGGCGCCAAGGTTTTTGGTGCCCTAGGCGGGGGTTCTTCCACGCTCCCGGTCGTCGTCGTCAATTCTGTGGCGGGGGTGGGGGTGGGGTTGTCCTTCCGCGCTCCCGGTCTTTGGGGCACTTCGGGGGCGGGTCCCGGAGCAAGTGAAGGACCCACCACAGAATTGCCGCCGAAGATCCAGAGCGCGGAAGGACCCCCTGCCGCCGAATTGCCGCCCCCCCCCCAAAATCCTGGTGCCCTAGGCGACCGCCTAGGTCACCTAAATGGAAGCGCCGGCCCTGGATACATAAAACTTACTGCCTATGAACTCTGTGTACATAAGCACCTCACATATATTTCACAACACTTATGTGAAGTATGGAAATATCAGTTTCCTATCTGTAAAATGGGAATAAGGCATAGAGGTGAAGTGATTTGCCAAAGGAGTCTGTTAGCAGTCAGGAATTGAACCAAATCAAGGATACAAGTTATACATACATTTTTCTACTAGGTATATTTCTATGTTGATCCTATTGTTATCAAAGTTCCCAGAACCAAAAGAACAAGATACTCCACAGCTCTGGATGTGCAAATTTGGAAGGAAGACATAGCTGGTGAGTTGGGTAAGATTAAGTGATTGCCACACACACAGCGTCTTGAAACATCCCCACATATTTAGAGAGGCACGCATGCCACAAACACTAGCATACACACTTCCAAGGCCGGCAGCATTGTATCTAGGCAGTAAAACACTTGTGGCACATTCTCCACGTGGCTACCAGTTTGGCAAGCCACAGTGCCAAGGTCAATGCCCCAGAGCCTCAGAAGCAGTAGTCCTTCTATGGATCCCATAACCATTTTCTCAGTGAGATATAGATCCGTTGAGAAGACAGCCATCAAACAGGGCCCTCCTACACTGATTCAGCAGAACATACAAGGATGCTCCAGCACAACCTCCTCCGATGATGAATCTGAAACATTACAAGTACAAGCCATTCCCACCAAAACGTTTCCAATTTAACAAGTTTGGCAGCAATTCCTCCCCAGCTTGTAAAGAAGAAAGGCTTTCCAATTGCCCCTCCCAATGCATAATACCGCACCAGATTGACCCTCATAACAATTACATACTTCTCACTGTTGGCCAGACGTCGGTATTCTCCCACCGTCATGGGTTTCTTCTGTATATTATACTGGGTGAATAACCCCGACTGCCCAGTAACCACCTGCTGGATAGGCGCTGGGATGACCATGTCATCGATGTCATCATAAGTCTTTCGGGGCTTCCATTCCTTGGGAGGAATCACCTGGAAGAGGAGGAAAGAAAAACAAAAGTCACATCTACGCCATGCAGACACTTAACTTCTGCTAAGACAAACGCTAGTGTAGGCATATTTCACACTGCTGCAGTCCTCCAGCTACCATAGACCAGCCATCATGTCATCTAACCCTGCTCAGAGCAGGCCTAGGTGACCGTGGTTAAAACACTAGCAGCCTGTCTACTACAAGCCCCTCCCACTGATGGAGCTGCACCAGAGGAAGATCAATGGTGAGAAATATTTTTTTTAAGTTAGTTTAGAATTTCACTGTACATCAAAACAGTTTATATCCTTCTTTCCTGAAGGTGGCTTTTTTTTCTCTCCTGCCACCCTACGAAATTGTAATAAATCCACTATCAGCCCTATTACAAGACAGTACCCACACCCACTGATTTCAGAGCCTTTTAGAGATTTCTAGTGACACTATCCTCTCCCTGGGGGGAAAACAATTAAAAATGGGGAGATTCACAACCAGACTGACATTGTTTGGTATAACTCAATTAGTAGTTTGCTTCTTTTCCGTTATAAGTTTGTAAGTTCCACATGAGGACTCTGATTTTACCCCAAAATGGAAACTAGGAGATAAAACCTGGTGAAAATCGCAAGGAATTTCCCCAGTTAGCAGTATGTTGTGGAATACCTCCACATAGGACCCAATCCAACTCAAGACTCCCATTGCCTTCACTAGGAGTTAGAACAGGCCCATACCGCGGAACTTCTTTTCCATTGGATACCTGCAGTACCACTCTATTTTTAATTTGCTTCACAGAATGATTTCAGGACCAATGGTAATGTGAAGAAGGCTGGCAAACCCTGCTGAGATTGTCACACTAAAGTCTACAGATTATTAAACCCTTCTGAGTTTTCAAGGGGCTCTCAAGCTCTCCCTACACTAAACAGGAACAGAATTAGCCTGATGGATTTTTATACATTATTCTTGCTAGAGAAATGCTAAAGTACTTTCCCTGGAATGGTAGATCAGGACTGGGTTAGAAAGACTGTTTTAAAATAGGTTCTAAGAGCCCTTCCATATAGGGTTGCCAACCCTCCATGATTGTTCTGGAGTTTCCAAGAATTAAAGATTAATCTTGAATTAAAGAGGTCATGTGATGAAACCACCAGGAATACGTCCAACCAAAATTGGACACCCTAGTTCAAGGGTGGGCAAAGTTTTTGGCCCAACGGCCACATCTGGGTATGGAAATCGTATGGCGGGCCATGCATGCTCATGAAATTGGGGGTTGGGGTGCAGGAGGGGGTGAGGACTCCGGGGTGGGGCTGGGGATGCGGGGTTGGGGGTGCAGGAGGGTGCTCCAGGCTGGCACCGAGGAGTTCAGAGCGTGAGAGGGGGATCAGGGCTGGGGCAGGGGGTTGGGGCGCAGGAGGAGGTCGGGGGTCCAAGCTCCGGGACACACTTACCTCAAGCAGCTCCCAGAAGCAGCAGCATGTCCCCCCTATGGCTCCTACACAGAGGCATGGCCAAGCAGCTCTGCACGCTGCGCCGTCCGCAGGCACCGCCCCTGCAGCTCCCATTGGCCACGGTTCCTGGACAATGAGAGCTGCGGGAGTGGCACTTGGGGCGGGGGCAGCGTGCGGAGCCCCCGGCTGTCCCTACGTGTAGGAGGCGGAGAGAGAGGACATGACGCGGCTTTCGGGAGCCACGCAGAGCCCCGGCATGCACGGAGCACAGTAAGCCCCCAACCCCACTACCTGGCTGGAGCTCGAGGGCCGAATTAAAACATTTGAAGAGCCAGATGCGGCCCCCGGGCCATAGTTTGCCCACCCCTGCTCTAAACCATGCTAAAACCTTGGGTAGCACAGTTCAAGAACACTATTAAGCCACAGTTAGGTTCCATCATCAGTAAAAACAAAACAATTTCTAGCCATGTCTGGGAAACCCACTTACAACACTGAAATTTCAATATCTAGGCAGGACTTCAACACATCTGTCCTACTGACTAAAAGACAGTGCTACAAGAAGAGGCTGATAGATTGGAACACAACGGGAGTAAGCAAACTTCAGTCCTCTTCAAACTCAGGCAATGTGGCAGGATTGTCATGGTTTGTAAAATAGATGGGCCAAAAAAAAAAAAAAAAAAAAAAAACACATGAGAAGAACTGTGTTCTAGGCCTTTCTGCCCATCTGGAAAATGAAGATAATATTCGGCTTCTTCACAGGGGCATTGAGAAGCTTAATTAGGTAGCTAGTGTTTATAAATTGCTTGGAAAACATAAAGCTCTATATAAGTACTCAGTATGATTATTTCAAACCAACTCCCTTTACTCCAGTGCAATATTTCTTGTTATTGTGCTTAATAAATGGCCATAAGTAGATACTACAGCTAGCACCTAGTTGAAGTAAATAAAGGGGCACATATTTAGAGTTCATATGCTTATTAGAGGCAGTTCGCGCCAAAGCTGGATTGAAAAGGAATCCTTTCTATTTTAAGCAATGAAAACCATTAGAAGAGGCTTATCATAAAGAAAAGCAAAATTTGATGAAAAGACAGAGGTCCTGTCCATATTATGGCTGTAGCCCTACCAGCAACATCCATGTCTAAATAGCTTTTGCCAGCATAGATTCCCTGGCTGGCACAGATGGGGATTTTTGTCTGAGAACTGTGCTAAAAGTAGTGTTATAAAACTACACTAGATGCCACCTGGGGAGATGTAGGTGGTCTGCTGTGTTGTAGAGCAGAGGTCTTCCCCCCCCGCCCCTCCCCCCAAAAATAAATAAATAAAAGTGTGTCCGCACTGGTCAGGGAAATCCAGCTGGGTAAACTCCTAGGTAGAGATAATAGACTTAGTATAGACTCAGCCACAAAGGCCTAGGAAGGGAAAAGGCAAGACAAAAGTACAGAGATGATGGACAGAGCGCTCGTTTCAAGAAGTGAGCCACTAAAGATATAAACATTGGCTCTCACTAAGGATAGATGTCCCACTGTTTCCTGGCTCTTTCAGGCAAATGCTGAAGGTGTGAAAAGACGCTGCAGAGCAGTGTAGAGTTTGGAAGGTGAAAGTGTCAGTTTAAATAGAATAATTCTAGGCCTAAATGCTGAGGAGGTTCCCTTGTGCATGGAAGGTGCATGTCGAAGGACAATGAGGAAACGTATTTCAAACTTGAAGAATAAAACATAAGAATTTAAACAAAAAAGATTAATTATGATTGAGATATGGAAGGATAGATTTGATTGTCAGGGAAATGGGTTCTCCAGAGTAAGGTGGGCTTTTTTGCCAATTAGAAGGCCGTGTCTGGATAAAGTTGTCAAGGCACAAAACCAATATTCTGCAAAGCTGAGGACATAGTACTGTTGGAAAAGCTACCTCTTTCTGAGATTTGAATTCACCAACAGCTTTTAGACTAGTTACAATAATCTACTCCAGAGGACTCAGAGAATTAAATCATTAGTACGCTTGAGTGAGCAAGGAAACACTTCATGGAGAGCTTTTTATCAATACCAGGCTCCATTTTGCAATTTTGCAATAAAAGCAGTAATTGACCTGTTTTAACAAGGAGCTAGTCTCTCATGCCTAACAGTTTTACTTTTCTATGTGTGCGCTCTATTTTGTTCCATTAACTGCCAAGTGTATATCTGCCTTGTTAGGACAAATTAGTCAATCTGTGATGCAACAAGATATGGTCACAAAAGAATTCTTCCTAGTTAATTTGCCCTGATTTTCTCTAACATTTATGGTTTACAGTATTTAAACTTAGAAATCAGATATGACCAGCTCTCACAATGGCCCAGTACTTAGTTTCATTTTGTTTTCTACTCTTACACTGAGACGTTCGATAAAATTGGAATACATTTTTTTAAACTAGGAATGACTATTTTTATAATCAACTGAGTGTTTTTGACAAAATTTACCCCATTTTCTTTTCCCCTAACAGAGGACAAACTGAGGACATCTACTTCTCTGACTAATCACCAGCCATGTTTATTCAATACATTTATTGCAAGGATTAACACTAAATGTTATACAAAGATTACTTGTTAATTAAAAATAAAAATAAATTTTAAAAACACTGCAGAATCAGTAAACCTTTTCTGACTGAATTTCCAGTGTTTTAGCTAATACACGCCTGCCAGCTTGACATTAGCAAACAGACATTTGGGAAGAAAAATAGGGATTTTTCTTTGAACTACACCGAACTAGGGGTGCTTTTTAAAGGGCAGGGATAGTTAGCACATATGCTACATGGGAATGCAGTAATAATTTACACCAAAATAGCACTTTTCAAGCTATTTCAAAGCACTTCACAATAAACCCACTCACCTCCCTATCAGGGGGAATATTGACTACTTTTTACCGATGGGCAAACAGGCTCAAAGAACATAAGAACGGCCATACTGGGTCAGACCAAAGGTCCATCTAGCCCAGTATACGGTCTTCCCACAGTGGCCAATGTCAGGTGCCCCAGAGGGAATGAACGGAACAGGTAATCATCAACTGATCCATCCCAGCTTCTTGCTAACAGAGGCTAGGGACACCATCCCTGCCCATCCTGGCTAATAGCCATTGATGGACCTATCCTCCATGAACTTACCTTGTTCTTTTTTTAACCTTGTTATAGTCTTGGCCTTCACAACCTCCTCTGGCAAGGAGTTCCACAGGTTGACTGTGCATTGTGTGAAAAAATACTTCCTTTTGTTTGTTTTAAAAGAAATTACAGGTATGATTTTCAAAGGTGCCAAAGGGAATGAGGCGCATAACTCCACGGGGATTTGGGCATTAACTCCCTTTAGCATTTTAAAAGCTGCTTTCTATGTAAATTGCTTGAGGTCAGAGCATGTCCACAGCAGAACCAGGAGCAAAACTCAGAGTTCTGACTCCCAGCACACATTCTAATTACAGGTCAGGCTGCTTCAATGCTAAGGGGCATATGCTATTAGATAGGAGTCTTTCAGACATTACGTTAACACAAGTCAGTGTCTAGTTCTCCAGCTAGAAATGAAAATCACTTATGTTTGAAGAATAGGGAATAATCCCAATGATTTGGCCATTATGTCTCCTCATTAACAAAAAAGTTCTAGTTTCCAAACAACAAACAAACTACAGCCAGGCACATACTGGCTGTTATTTCTGCCTGGATTATCCATGCACATTACATGTAGACAACTTCAATAACACTCAAAGAAAGAGCAACACTAAATAAAAGCAAACTATTTCTCGCTAGTACTGTTTTGCAGACATCTGTCCCCAGATGCCTTCCTTGCAACATAACTGGTACTTCTCAACTGAGATACTGTATCCAGTACAACTGTTCATAAGCCCAATGCTGAGGTTTCCACCTACGAGGTTTTCAACTTCTCTAAATCCGGTATGTCGAGATCAAGCTCACCTTGGCAAGCCCTGCCCTATGAGCTCCCTGCGATTCGATGTAGGCAACATATTTCCCAAAGTCCCGAAACTCCTCTAGGGTGGGACGGAAGGTCATGATCTTACAGCCAGGGTTCTGTGGACTTGGGTTTTCAGACCCCATGTTTCCAGTGAGTTTTCAGCACCTGAAAAATGAAAAGGCAAAGGGGTGGGGAAGTGAGAGAGAGAGAGAAAGCAGACAAGTTAAAAGGGGGGGGGGAAAAACATTTATTTCCTCACATTCTCTTGCACAAATCTCAAGATAAACATATGCAAGCTTCTCCATTTTCCCCATTCAAACATTTCAGAGCCCCATTGGTAAGGAGATGGGGAGCTTTTTGCCAGAAACAATTTTAACACTATATTTTTATAATCAGTGCCCATGCACACTATGCAGAGCCACAACCGTAAACAAAAATTCTATTGTAAGCAAGGTCGGAACAACCTTTTCCCTGACATCTAGTGATGAGATTGGGGGAGAGGAGGGGTGTAGATTTCATGGCCAGACTGTATTTACATGAACACACCTACTATGCCTAGGTATCCAGCAGACAGCTGTGTTGCCCAAGTGATCAATTTTGGCTGGTGTTGAGTTACAAATCACTTCAGTATTGAATGCAGAGATAATGAAATTTTGCTATCCTTATTGTAAGAGTAAAGGCCAGCAGGCCTGTATTAAGGCTCTGTCCACACAAGCACTTTTGTCAGTAAAACTTTCTTGGTCAGGGTGTGAAAAAAACAAAAACAAACAAACAAACAAACAAACAACACACACCCCTGACCAACTTAAGTTTCACCCACAAAAGTGCTGTGTGGATAGCGCTGTGTCATAGCCAACACCGCTCATTGGGGGTGGTTTAGTTATGCCGACAGGAGAGAGCTCTCTCGCCAGCAAAGAGCAGCTACACGGGAGACCTTACAGCGGCATAGCTGTAGTGGCACAGCTGTGCCGCTGAAAGGTCCGTAGTGTAGACATAGCTGAGGTCTGTCCTGATTGAGGGGGTCACCTTCAACTGAACTGAACTCGCTGACATGGGGTTCAGATGCCAAATCGCAGTGGAAGGAGAGAAGGTGGGGACAGGTGTTTCCGCCTGGCGGTGTGGGCTCCTCCTAAGAGTCAGGCACCATTTGACCTGCTCCTCTCCACTGTTTAAAAACAGAGCTGATTAGGCTCCATCGAGAGTCTTTTGTTTTGTTAAGCAATCACTTTCGGTGATTTCAGGTCTAAGTGATGAGCCACAGGCCATGTCTACACTAGCAAGCTTACAGAGGCACAGCTTTACCGATACAGATATGCCACTGTAAGATCGCTTGTGTAGCCACAATATGCCGACGGGAGAGAGGCATAGACATAATTAAACCACCTCCAGCGAGAAGCAGCAGCTATGTCAGTGGGAGAGCGTCTCCCACCGACACAGCAATGTTCACATCGGTGCAACTTATGAGGCTCAGAGGGGTGTTTTTTCACACCCCGGAGCAACATACGTTATGTCAACAAAAGTGCTAGCATAGACATAGCCTTAGACCTCCTGCAGGACAGCGTTTCTGTGGAAGAGACTGCCAAGCCTGTACTACCAGTGAGGTTCCCTCACTAGCTGCTAAAATCACGAGAGCTGGATGGAACCTCAACAGAGCGACTCACAGAGGTCACAGTAAAGAGGCACGTGGCAGCAGAAGGTGATGGCACAGGGCCATCAGTGGCAGAGCAGATGATGGAGTGGTGAAGCGAATGGTGGCACGACAAACGACAGCATGCAGCGACACAGGTGGATGGTGGTAACTGTGAGCAGTTGTGGCAGCAGCAGCAACGAAGGCATTGTTTGATGTCCCTCTCCCACGCATCCCCGTGGGAGGTGAACTCACATGAACCCACTTCTGAACTCTGGTTCTCTGCTGACCAAGGACAGCAGCTGTAAGTGGGGTAGGGTGGAGGAAGAGGGGAGTGGCATGTTAAAGGGACATTTGTTTGTTGGATTTTCACACTGCAAGGTGAGAAACGGAGGCAAAGGCCACTGGCCAATGTACTCTGGGCAGGAGTTTTGCTCATGGTCAGATATGTGCAAATCATGGTGTTTTCCCAAATTAATGCCAGGTTCCTGCCCTGTTTATTAAAAATGTTCTTTGCTAACACAGACTCAGTGTTTGAGAGTGGGGAAGTATTGCCTCTTAGAGGTGTTGTTTAATTTTCCCAGATTACTGGGTGGGGATCAAGCCAGTTCTGTGTGGTATTGTTAAGAGGGACCCCTGGATATTGAACCCAGCCCTTGTTGCTGCCGACTCCACCTGGCAGAAGGGTTACACTATATTTTAGATGTTTTGTTCCAACAAACAGTTTTTTAATGTGGATTAAAACAGCACAGTCCTATTTTTCATTTTAATACCATTTATTTCCTTTGCTGAGGCTTATGACATATTTACATTCCACTCTTTTCAGTATTATAGTGTACAGACCTGATATACAGTTTTTGTACTGGTATAACTATTGGTAAGGGGTGTGATTTTTTCCCTACATGTATAGTTATACTGGTACAATCCCTTTTGTGGTCACAGTTACACCAGTGTAGAGGTGCTCTGGATGTAGAAGAGCTGGACCAGGCAAGACTAGAATAATGCTGGTCAGAAAGGGGAAACACTTCAGAGAGCTAGATAAGACATGGCTACACTTGCAGATGTAGAGTGCTTTGAGTTAAACCAGCCTTCGTAGAGTGCAGTAGGGAAAGTGCTGTAGTCTGTCCACACTGACAGCTGACAGCGCACTGGCGTGGCCACATTAGCAGCTCTCGCAATGGCCACAGAGAGCAGTGCATTGTGGTAGCTATCCCAGCATGCAAGTGGCTGCAACGTGCTTTTCAAAAGGGGGGGGTGGAGTGTGACAGGGAGTGTGTTGTGTGTATGTGGGGAGGGGGGGGAGAGTGGGTTTTTGGGGGGCTGAGAGCATGTCAGCATGCTGTCTTGTAAGTTCAGACAGCAGCAGATCTCCCCCTCCTCCCCCCGCCGCCTCTCTCTCTCATACACACAGCATTCCACAGTAATGGTTGCTCTGTCTCGGAGCAGATAAGCAGCTGGCTGTCAAACGGCGCTTTCAAAGGGCATATCCAAAACAATGACAAGAGTGGCCACTTGACTTAAGGGGATTATGGGATGTTTCCAGAGGCTGATCAGAGCGCAGTAATGCAACACCTCGTTCACACTGACGCTGGGGCACTCCAGCGGGGGCGCATCAAACGTTATTCCACTCGCCGAGGTGGAGTACCAGGAGCGCTCTAGCCATGGAGTCAGAGCGCTCTATGTGCCTTGCCAGTGTGGACGGGTAGTGAGCTAGTGTGCCCGGGGCTCCTTTAATGTGCTGTAACTCACAAGTGTAGCCAAGCCCATAGTCTTCATGCTCCATTAAAGGCACACCCTCCCCATTAGCGAAAGTAGTGCAAAACCTCAAGATTCTGTTTGATTCCTCGCTAAATCTGTTGACCAAGTAGCATCAATTTCTTTCCTTTGCCTCCAGCTTGCCAGAAAACTTTGTTCCTTCCTCATGGACCAGGACTGGGCCACAGTAATCCGTGCATGTCACCAGCTATAATTCATACTCCTGGGGGAATTCTGCACCACTGCACAATGCAGAATTTGCACAGAATTAATGTTCTGCGCTAGGGTGACCACCCATCCCAAACTGGGCAGGACAGGCCTGAAATGCAGAGTTTAAGTCCCAGTCTGAAGGACTCCAGTACAGCAACTATCCCAGATTCCCTGCGGCGCTGCTCAGCGCCTGTCCAATGCTCAGAGACAGTGCCAGCCTCTTCCCAATAGGAAGGCTGAGGTGGGCCTTAGTCCCCCTTTGCCATGAGGCCCCCCTCCTGGCCAGGCCAGAAGCCAGAGTTGGGCAGTAGTAAGAGCTGCCCAGGGAGCCTGAGCCGCTGCAGGGAGCCCAGACCTTCCACCTGCCTTGGGCTGCATGCCCCAGGGAGTGGGGACACAGGTCGGGGGTTGCTCTCGGGCCCTCCGGCCCCCCATCCAGGGCAGGTGGAGTGGCCTGGGCTCCCTGGGCAGCTCTTACCACTGCCCAACTCCGGCTTCTGACCTTGCCAGGGGGTGGGGACTTAAGGGAAAGAGGAGAGGCTGGGAGCGTGGCTCCTGCATGTGTCTGTTTTTGCCTTTTGAGAAGGTGGTCACCCTATTCTGCACAGAATTTCATTCCCCCCCCCCCCGGCAGAATTGGCACTGCAGAACTGCTGGCCGCCACTAGGGGCCACTGGACCCAGCAAAACCTGGCTTCCCAGCTCGCAAATAGAGGACACTGCCGGTGGGAGGGGAAGGGGTTCCCAGCAGCTGCAATTCCTAGCACACCCCGAATGAAGAAGGCAGCATGCAGTGAGCGGAGCGTCCAGCCCAGCGGGGATGGAGGCCCTGTGCAGTCTCAGCCCTGCACAGTCCAACACTGAAGTCACCACAGGAAACTCCATACAAACCTAGCCTGACCGGCATCAGGCTGTTTCACCCTCTGGATCCCTGGGCTCTGGGGGGAAAGGGGGTGGTGCAGGTGTCTAGCCCCGCGGCTGGTCTCGGCAGGGGAGCAGGTTTCGGGGGCAGGGGGCAGCACCCCCCTCCAACAGCCCGGCAACTATACCTCCCCCCTCCAGCTCTTCCTCCCCCCGGCAGTGTCCTCTTTTTGGGTACCTCTATATGGTAACCCTACAGGGGCAGGATGAAAACACAAGAATTAACTAAAAGACTAGAGGGGCAGTTTCCCCCCAAGATGTGCCCAGCTCTCACGTGACACACCAGACTCAGTCATCCAACAAAAGCATAACAGAAAACAGGAGCTGGGCTGTCAAGGGGTTTCTTTAACTTTCTACTCCTAGGGGAATCTTTTTTGTTGTCTGTATTGTTACAGACATACTTGCTGACAGGTATTTTGAAATAAGTTACCAAAATGATTGAAACTGGCATGATTATATTGTGTTATTTTGACAAATAAAATATGCAGAATTTTAAAATATTATGCACAGAATTTTTGATTTTTTGGTTCAGAATTCCCCCAGGAGTAAATTCATTGTATCCGACATGAAATGAGAAGACTATGCACAAGTTCCAGCTGGTACAGAATGTGGCTAGCCATCTTCTCCCCGGTTCAGGCTGCCATGATCACATCAGGTCTGTGCTCAATTCCCTCCACTGGCTCTCAGTCAGCTTCTGATGCCATTTTAAGACCTTGGTCCTAGTTTTCAAAGCAATTAATATGTCAAGCTACAGCAAAGACCAAATTTCAATCTATGAACCCCTCCTCTGGGACAATGCACACCACAAAGCCCAGGATGATGCAAGTAAGAGCTGGGGACAAAGCATTTTCTGTCAAGGAGATCCAGCTATGAACAATTATCCAGACGAGATCAAGCAAATCCAGAGCCTGATCATCTTTTGGAAATTTAGCAAAGCCTCTCTCTCTGAGAAAGCCTTTCCACCGTGATACTCACAACCCAAATGCCCCTTTTATTCCAGAACCCCTCCCAACCTCACCCTACCTCATCAAAAAAAAAAAAAAAAAAAAACCACGCAGAACTCTGACAACATAAAGGGAGGAATGCCAGAAACTCTATGAAGTCTCTCAGATAGTCAGTGATAGGGCGCAAACTCTAAGATAGATAATGCCAGTATAGTTTATTCCCCTTCCCCTATAGGAATGAACTATACCAGAATAAGTATGTTTATACCAGTATAACTGTCCACATGGGGGTAGGAGTTGTACAACTTGTACCACCTGTGTGTTTAGGACAAGGCCCAATGATAGCTGATGGCTTATCCACAACCTTCAGCTTCCTCCATTCATTATGTGCAAGTGGTTGGACCTGAATGAATGACGACAGCTAAGCTTTTCCACCAACTTCAGCCCTCTCTAATCAGTATGTATATGGAAGTAAGTGGTTGTCATTTAAAATTGTGGCAGCATGCTTTTTTCTTTTCCTCCATCTGTTTCAATGACAGCAACTCATGCACTAGGTTGGGAATAAAGATAATTTTTTGCTTGAGTACTAGTTTCTCAAGGTTATGATAGAAGCTATTTAGTATGTGAACCCTGCATTATAATTTGATTAAATCTGCAGTGTGTATGGAGACAAAGAAGCATCAGACACTTCATAAAAATGTAGATGTCATTTTTTAAATCTCCATCAACTCAAACAGCAATTGGATAATTTCCTTCAAATTTGCAGTAAAAATTCTATTTCACCATGAGCCACGTTAACTTCATAATGGTAAATTTTTCAAGTATTAATTTAGAAAGTTACAAGGATGGCAAAAAAAAAAAGTCCTAATGGAACTCTGATTGCAAACTTAACTATGGAGAGAGACTTAAATATTTTAAATTGTGTGTGTCTATTCACTATACCCATGGAATATCACTAGAGGGCAGTAAAGGACTTTTAAGGATTAAAGTATGTAAAATGGGTTACTACAACCTGCATGCAGCAATGCCACTTGGGCTTTGACTTTGTCAGATCTCACAAAATAAAGCATGGCTGGTCTGGGCCAAGTCAGTACTGGGATGGGAAACCACCAAGAAAAAAATCCAGGCGCTGCAGTAAGTGATGCTGGCAACACATTTCTATGTTTGTTAACACTGAACCAACGCTCAGCATTGAGCTGTTTTTGCAAAAGACAACAGAGGCGCTTGTCACCTATAATTAAAATATCTCTCAGCCTATTCGTCTACAGTAGGGTGTTAAGCCTGATCACAGTGATAGAAAATTCCCCCTATGGTTTCAGTTGGGTACAATATCATTTATGTCTAATATTAATGAGAACTTTGGAGGGGGGGTTTCTAATAAAGCACCCTTTTAAATAATAATTTTACAAGTTAAGGCTTTACACATTCCACCGCTGTGTGTTCTTTACTGCAGGACCAAAACCAACACCACCAAAAAAGTTTGGGCCCATTTCTTCTTATCCCATCCTTCTCTGTGTATACATCTGCCTTAAGCCTCTTCAGTTGTAGCTTTGCTAATGCTGCTACCAATAAATACCCTCTTTGCAGAGCCTGAAAGGCTGGCAGGAGAGCTCATCACCCAGAGCAGAGCATGAGAGGTGCAAGTGCTCATCAGCAAGACAGTGAAACCAACTATTCAAAGTGCTGTCAACTGCCACAAAATCAACAAACTGGAAAAACAGAGATTGCATTCCCACCCACCCATCCCCATCCCCACCCCCAGTCCTCTCTACTCTAGTAGTGGTATGAGTTATAATTCACTTGCAATAGCTATATAATTCTCAGAAATAATCTTCAAATTGATAATCCCTTTAAGCAATTGCCACAGTTCACCATAGAGCAGGCTGCATTTCAGTGGTGAGGGAAAATATTCTTATATATAGTACTTAACATGTTTTGGGATGCTTCTACATTAAGCCCGCAAGTTCCTGGGCAGGAAACGTGTTTCATCTCCATTTGTATGCATCATTTACAAGTACTGTAGTATATAAATGTTTTACAATAATACTGGAGAGTGAATAGTATCTCCTGTTGCCAGGGACTGACCAGTGGAGCTGATTAGCATCTGATGCAGGTGCAATCAATCAGTAATTTTCTCATTAGTTATTCAGGAAAATGCCATTTACCAGGAAAGCACAGCAAGCCACTGAATTCAAACCAGGGATGACGAGTCAACACTCAAGAATAAATTTCAAGATGAGGTTTACAAAAGCACGCAAATTCTCACCCAAAAGGCTGCACAAACTGAATCAGGAAACTGCACAAAAATTCTTTGCGCAAGCAGAAGAATCAAATTCAAGTCCAGTACTAGCACTGTTTAAAAACTGACCTAAAAGATTCTGGCATAGGGCACGGACTCAGGAGTGCCTTCTTGAGGAGAATCCATGTTAATGCTGTTGAGGCCATCTGTTCTAGGGATGCCTCCCCATTTTAGGCCGCTTTATTATAGTTCCCTGACTGCAATGTAAGTATTCTTAGCCAGCTCTTATCCCATCCTCTCTCAAAACTCCTTCCCATCCTTCTGCTTTCCGCTCGATCTGCCAGGAGAGGATAACTAACAGCATATGCTAAACTGTAACAACAATGTGAATAGTCTTATGCATGGAAGGTTATTTCATCTATCACAGTTGTGAATTCCCCAGAAAAAGCAAGACAATGATGTCCAGCGCCCTGGAGCTGCACACAAAAGGAATGAGCAAAGCACCTTGGATTTTTTTCATAATGTTTAATCTGATGTCATTTTTCTAATGAGAATCTTAACAGACACCTCAGATAATACTTGATGTTCAGCCAGTTAACCTAATCAAACTATTACAACAGCTAACTATAGAAGCCATGAGGGCCAGGGGAGTCAGTCCTCTCATTTCTCATTATAAAAGGATCAGCAGAGGGACACCTGTATGTAAACAACATCCTGTTACCAACCAAAGCCACGTGCTGTTCTACATGAGTAGAAGCATGGACGCTCCAACGGAGCACTCAGACATCTGGCTTTTGTGGTGGAGAGAACAGTGTTTTTTTCTTTACAACTGCTTTGAAAATTGCTGTTGTGTTGTACACCACCCTTCACTGTAAAGTACTGAACCACTTTACTGCTGGCTGCTCACCATCTTCCAATCACACTGGACGAGCAAGAAAGCAGCTGAAGCAGCAAGCCATGCCATCATAAGTTTTGCAGTTTCAAGGAGGAAACAATGCTAGCACAAACAGGTTTTTTTTTTTTTTTTAATGGGCTTAAAACCTTTTCGTTTATGTTAAGACTTCGCTGAATTTGTTTTATAATTTAGACATATCAATGTTTGAGCATTTTTATAATCTATTTAAATGTTTACAGCTGCATAAAAGTGTGTTTTAATTGGTTTTATTTTTATTTAAATTTTCACAATGCAGGAAATTATGGGAGGGGTCAGATAATTATTTAATATACTAGATGCTGAGATTCAAGCAGTTACAGCTTTATAACGGTTAAAACACAAATTGTCAACATCCTATGTCAAAGTAAATAATCTTAAAGTCAAACTAAGTTTTAAGCAGCACTTTTCTTGCTTTGTTTATCAGTACATTTCAACTATTATCAATGGAAATTTTTTGCATTGTTTGAGTGTGTACCATGAACTCAATGCTTATTAATGTTTACCAATAAAAATCAAATCCTTCAAAGCCTATTTATGTTGTATGAACATCTGGAAAGTTGTTTGCAAAAAATCTGACTTTCTTGTTTCTCTTAACTTAGAAATATCAGGTCTGAGCTACACAGGGAAAGAAGAATGTCAACACAGGAGGAGTAACACTGGTAAATTGCCCCATGTAGACAAGCCCTTAGGACTGTCAAGTCTGGTCTTCTCTGAGTTTGCTAAAGGACCTCTTGGGAGTTTCTGAGCATATGTACTGTGAGCTCTCAAGTCATAATTCAAGCGGTGGAGGGTAAGAGACTGTTGCATCTTTAGAAAAAAACATCCCTTCTCCAAAGTGTTCATTAGTCATCAAGTTAAATAAACACTAAAAATAAAAACTACTGAATCTTCTTCCCTTCCCTCATTTACTCAGCTTTGTTTCTCTCCTCTGAAGTCATAATTTCATTACTTCCCCAACCACAATAGAACAGTTTCCCAAATTTGACCATAACATGGCCCACTTCTTGAGAGAATGGGTCACAATACATGCTACAACTTTTAACCAAGTCTGTAACCATTTATTGGCAGTGTGTGGTAGGACATCCCCAGAATGCATTGTTTTCATGTGCTGATGATGCTCCTGTGTGTATGTCCTGCAGGCACTTTATCCCCTATGGGTTATAAGTTTGCTATGGGATAGCTAACCCAGATACACATATGATTAGGTATAAAATAGATATGGATGTGCTAATGAGCTAACAGTGTCCCAAAACTGGTGCCTTGACACAAACTAAACCAGTGATACCCAGACCTCAGTGGTTCAGGAGCCAAATTCACCTTCAACATTACCCAAAAGAGCCACAGTAGTGTGAATTCATTATTTCATGTACTATAGTACAATATATTCACATTTAAACAGCATAACTGGTGAAATGTTTAGTGTATATATATTTCTCACAGCAAAATGACTGGCCAAGTATTATATCAACTACAATTGGTTAACAACACAGTAAAAGCACGCTTATTGGTTAATAATTAAATCACGTGTTTTAATATCATTTGCTGCAAAGAGTTGCAGGAGACGCATTAAAGAGCCACTTGCAGCTGATGAACCTCAGTCTGAGTATCACTGAGCTAAACCAAACTATTTATTAGCAGTAATGGTGAGTGACCACGTCTCTGATCTGTTGCAAAAACACCAGATCTAGTTGAAATACGGCTGGACCTTTCAAGGGACTGATTAGACTGAAGAAAGTGCAGTTGGGGAGAGAGAGAAAAAAAACAACAAAGCAGTTCTACCATTTTTATTTTTATTTTAAATAAAATAAAACACATACGCGTGAACTCTGGATATTCTGCTAGCTGACTTGCTGTTTGTCCCAACTTCCTCCAATCCTTGTCCCTCGGTCCTATCATTGCCACCCTTACTCTCCTAGCCCTTCCATACATCTATCCCAATCCTCCTCCACCCTTATTCCTATGTGATAATGGGAGTCTCATGCAACATCAACATATGAAGATTCAGCAAACGTTTTAGTTGAACCCATATGCAAGGTCAGACCAACGCAAGAACCTCAGACAGCTACATGTGGGATAGACAAAATTGTCCAAGACCACGGCAGGCTGTTGTACCCTTGTGTGTGCTCTTCGTGTATTGCACATCATGTAATGCACCTTGCTTCAAAGCGGTTAATGGTGAGGGGCAGAGGGATAGCTCAGTGGTTTGAGCATTGGCCTGTTAAACCCAGGGTTGAGAGTTCAATCCTTGAGGGGGCCATTTAGGGATTTGGGGCAAAAAATCTGTCTGGGGATTGGTCCTGCTTTGAGCAGGCGGTTGGACTAGATGACCTCCTGAGGTCCCTTCCAACCCTGATATTCTATGATTCTATGACATGAAAAATTCCTGCCACCTTGCCCTCTCATGGCTGTTGCTTTCCAGTTGTTGGGGGTAAACCTGACATGCTTTCAAGTTTAGCTTCAGAGTGTCTTTATATTGCTTGCATTGGCCACCATGAGACTGGGTGGCTGGCTTTAGCTGACCACTTGGCTGTTCGAGTCAAATGAGATTGCTCGACAACACAGCTGAACTTTTATGAGCATAATTTGTACATCAGACATGCAACAACAATTAAGCATTTTGATATTGGGAATCTTGTCCCACCCATCTGACGCTGCAAAGAGACCAGACTTAACTGATCAAGTTTCCTAATGTGGCAGTGACCTGCTGTCCATGTCTCACAACCATACAGAAGTGTTTGTAAGCACAACTGCCCTATAGACATTTAGTTTAGTGAGAAACAAGGTGGGTTTCTCTTTCACCAACAGAAGTCGGTCCAATAAAAGATTACCTCGCCCACCTTGTGTCTTTCATATCCTGGGACCGACACTACTACTACAACAACACTGTCAACATTTAGTTTAGTGCTTATGTTGACAACTCCATCATTCTATAGGCAGTGTGACTGCATTCCAAATGCAGACCTGGCCTTGGCTATATGGTGAGTAATATCAATAGTACCATTCTGAGACAGCATACTCTCTAGATAGCAAAACTTGTCCACAGTCTTATGAGGCACGTCATCGATCTTAATAACTGGGTAGGCGTGCACTGTACCAACCTGTGCCTGGGGGTGTATTTCAGTTTTCTTTAGGCTGACTGAAGCCAAAATGACTGATTGCACAAGCAAAGTGATCAGTTATAAATTAAATGTCATCAATTGATGATTATACACTGGCTGCTCACTCAGCAAATAAAAGCCCCTTAAATGAGTAAATCT